>NC_046203.1:10013920-10320102 GCF_011004875.1 Balearica regulorum gibbericeps
CAAGGAGTTCTCTGAGCTCTACAAAATGTCTAACCTCCAACATGGAAACTCACTGTTTTCATCAAGAAAAAAAAAAAAAAAAGAAAGAATTTAAAGGTAGGAAAGATGCAGACAAGCACAAGCATCCCCCAACCAAAGACCCTGCTGCCACGAAGGACAGGGGTTCGATGGGGGCCTCCCAGGGATCAGTCGCACCGGGCCAGGAGCCACCGAGCTCCTCCGAGACCCGCACAGGCCCCTCCAGCCACCGGCACGACGGGCCCCCAGCGCTGCCAGGGAGCGCCCAACATCCCCGCCGATGCCCTCACGCAGGAGGCAGCTTTCCGGAGGCGCGGACCACCGCCGCGCTCCCAGGCAGCCCCCCCGCACCCACCGCCGCCCCGCGGGGCCCACAGCGCTGCCGGCGCCGCTCACGGTCCCCGGGCCAGGCGGGCACCGCACCCCCAGCTCTGCCGGGCGGCCCATCAGCCTTCTCCCACCGACCGGGCCTCCGTGTCCCGGCGGCAGCTCCGCGCTCGGCGGGGCCACACCAGCAGCTCCCCCTCTCCCCCGAGGCGGCCGGGCCCGAGAGGCCTGAGGCGGCCAGCGGTGCCCGGTCTGGCCTAGCCAGGCCTCGGGCCCCTGCAGCGGCCCGCAGGCCGCGCACCGCCCCCCCGCAGCGGGGCAGGACCGGGCTGTACTCACGCTTGCGGGCCTCGGCCACCTTCTCGGCGGCGCGTTTCTCGGCCTGCAGCAGCTGCTGGATGCCCTGCGACTGGCTCGCCATGGCGGCACCTCCCTCACCGCCCCGCCGGCCCCGCCAACGTCACTGCGTCTGGCCAGGCCCCGCCCCGGACCCGCCTCCTCCGCCCCGGACCCGCCCACTCCCGGCTCCTCCGTGTGCGGGGCCGGCGGGTCCCCGGCCCGTAGGGAACGGCCCCGGCAGCCGGTGGAGCCCGGAGGTGATGCCCGAGGTGCTTTGCATTGGTTTCTCCAGTGCTTGCGTTTCCCCCGGCCAGAAAATAGGTTGAAAAGCTGAAGGGAGCCTCCCTTAAAACCCTCCGGGAAGGCAGTGATGGAATTTATTTGTCTTTGGGTTTATTTATGCCATTTTTAAAATCATTGGCCTTGCAGCAAACCCAGAACGCACATTGCCCTTAGCACCAGGCTCCCCCACGGGAAGCTTTGGTCCCGTGTGGGCAGGAGCATCTCCTCCCCGCTGCGCTGGACGTGGGGCCTCAGCCCCGAGTCCGGAGGAGCTCCCCGATGCCCAGGGGAATTCCTCATCACCCAGGACCCACTTCTCTGGGGGCTCCAGGGCACCCAGGCCCCTCTTCTTCAAACACTTACTTCACCCCAGACCCACCCAGCCAAACCCCGCTCCAGCCCAACCCTTGGCCGTCACATCCCCGGGGATGATTCAAACCCCTGAACGCGGCTCCCCCGACACTTTTGGAGCATAAATTACAATTATCTCCACAGACAAAGCGTCAGAGCCGTGACAGTGACTCACATCGCTGCAGGGAGGAACGGCGGGCTGCTGGTACGCTGCTTCTGTCCCCGCTGAGGGAAGGAACAGGAGACTATGAATCAAATGTGTATTTATAGTGCGAATAAGAGTTACAAGTGTTTGGCAGGGTGACCTTCGTCTGCGCCCAGCGATTAACTAAATGAGCTTAGCGGGCCTGTCCATCGCGCATTATACTCGATTCAGTAAAAGAAAGATAAAAGGAAAGACGAGGAGAAGAGCTGTGATAGTAAATCTGGGTTTTGAAGCAAGCCTGGGAACCGGTGGTTTGTGCACGGGGAGCGGGAACAGCCGCTGGGTGCAAAGGGGTGACAGGCGTCCGCCGCGGCACCGGCCGCTCCCGTCGGGCACGGGTCTGTGCTGGCAGAAGGGAAACCCAGCAAATCTGACCCTAAGTCACCTGCCACAAACAGGGCAGGTTCAGCCGAGGGGACGCAGCTCAGGCACTGCGCCGGTTATCGGTAAGCGCGGAAAGGACAGAAAATGTTCGGATTCAAAATACGCCACAGCAGCTTGAGAGGTGGTGGGGTTCAGCTGGGCCGGATCCAAGCTGTTTTACAAGAGAAATAGCCCAAAAATGGAAGGCATCTCATCTGGCTCCGAGTCTGAGGAGCCCCCTGTCCCCCTCTGAGCTCTGCCAAAGCCACCAAGGCATTAAACTCTCCCACGGACGCCCGCAGCCCTCGGGCGATGCCTCCCTCCCATTCCCATCTACAAACTCACCATCCTCATTAGCTGCTGCCATTTTCTCCGGGGTGTTCATCTGCTGCTAATTAAAGCACTTGAGCTGAACCCACAAATTACCCCGCAGCAGGGTGCTCTGAAGGCGACGCAACGCATGGAGCGGGGTTTGCAGCACAGGGGCCGAAACGGGCTCAGCTCTCCCCTAAAGTCACTGCGGGCACCAGGGTGTTATTTTCCTCCTGGATGATCCCGATTTTCAGACTCGCTGCTTCTGCCTGTAGGATAACGATGATAATGATGCCCTTCTCTGCCCCCAGAAATACCCTGGTTATGATCACACTAAGTTTTCAGACAAAAATCCCTCCCAAAGCACAGCTTCGGGTTGACCAAAAACATTTGATGAGTTTTCGGTGAATTCATTTTGTTGGTTAACAAATGAGGCAAAAAATAGCTTGTATTTAAAACAACCTTTTGTCTGGTTGCATCACTTTTTAGTTTAAGATTGCTCTGAAGCTAATTGGAACCTCATGGTGTGCAGCACATGAAACGCATGTGCATCTAAAAGCTCTTTGATCAACTTTACAATTCACTTAAAATTTTGAAAAATCACTTCTCACTTGTTGCAAAAAAATGTGTTTCTAATTCTCAAACCCGCATTTGCGTAAGAGACCTGCCTGTACAGCTTTAATTCTATCAGCAGTGGATTTATAATTAATTAGCATTACAAGTTCTTCTGAACTTGGCTTTTATTCCCCCAGATTCATTGTACGTGAGCTTGTCGCTCGCTGTTACAGAGAAACCGGCTATTGCTGAAACTGATGCCAGCATCCCGTTATTTGTCCAGCGCTGATTTCTTAATACTGTAAACTTGACTAACCCTAAATTTCATGTACCTCACATTCAACAAAGACTGGAGGAAGAACATCTCTGGCAGACTGAGGCTAGTCCTGCTCTCTCCCATGGGAAAATAAACTGCTAAAATGTTTCTGGCACAAAACTACTTCCCCTTGTGCTGCTCTGCCAGGGCTGGGGAATAACTCGGAGCACGTGAACCCTGCCCGCTCTCTGCCTTCCCCTCACCCTGCCGAGACTCCCGTCTCTCTGGTTATACATGAAGACATTTAAGCAACATGAAGAGTTTAGTATTTTAGAAATATCATCTCCGTATCTGCAGTCTGTTGGGATCTGAACGTCCCGATGCCCGAGGAGCAAGGAGGAGTGCTGGGCCAGGGGAGGGCTCGGGGCTCACGTGCCAGCTCTTGCCAGCAAGGGAAGAGCATCCTGCAGAGCCTGAAGGAAATAAAAGCATTTTATTTTTCGTTGGCTGTTTCTGCAGATCACATTAATGAAAGTGAAACTAAGCATGTTTCTTATTTTCTTTTTTTTTTCCCCCAAAAAAAGTTTGTTGGGTTTTTTTTCTTGCAGGTATTAAAGACTGATTTTTATTCTGGAGTGGTGTCTTTTGTCTTTCCTGCTTTTGTTCTAAACTGGGTCATAACTCCATGCATGTGTTACACTGGTTTCTGAAATATCAGAAGATGTTTCTGGAATCAGGAAGGAAAAAAAAAATACAGTTTTCCTTTGTTTTTCTTTTAGTTTCCAAGCACAGAAAACATGTGCCATGTCTTATGATCCTGCAGTCATTAAGGATTCCAAGACACATTTCATAAAAATGAGATTTTAACATAGTGTCTGGCTTCGTTCCAGATCAGGTAATTACATTTTTCCTCTCTAAATTCCCCTGCACTTTCAATTGGATACGTTATTATTCTCCATTCCCCAACTTAAACTGTTATGCTGTGCAATTGTCTACTCTTTTAACAAGGTTTTGTGTTGACCGCCTAGGTACCAAACTGGTTTCTCTCCTCCGAGGTTTAATTCATTAACACAAATCACTTTGAGGCATTGAGATGATGCAGCTGTTGGTTGTTGATAAATGATCATTGGTTGATCGTTAAAAGACTGCTGATGAATAATTATTAAAATTCATAGTTTGGAGGGATAATTTAAAGCCATAAACTGAGCATTAGAAATCTAAGCACAACATAGCAGTAAAAATTACGTACCAAAATCAACAAAACCTTCAAGTGCACACGTCAGGACCCCTTGACTGTACCTGACCTACACCGAGAATTTGGCCCAAATATCCCACAATCAGAATGAATCTTTCATTTTTCATTTAGACTTTCTTTATGATCCAGGGCAACTTAAAGCCCAGAGTAACCCGATTACAGTGATGGAATTACACCAGAAGAATGGACTTATGTTTATATTGTAAAAATTGATTATTTTTTTTTTTAAGCAGTTCAAGAACCCATACTTCTGGTGTCAACTCTTATTATCTTTCTTTGGGAAAAAAACACGCTGCTTTGGGGTGCTGCTAGGCTTGTTCCAATGGTTTGCTTGGAGGCTCCCCGAGCTTCACCGACCGAGCAGGGTACTCGCCCCGATTACCCTCTCCCACAGCCACATCTTCATCGCACCAAGCTGTGCCACAGCCCCCTCTCTGCTGGTCTCCCAGCTGATGAGCGCGTTCCCCCAGCACTAACCAGCTGCTTTTGGAGCTTGGGTCCAAGGACCAGGTGACGGTGGTGCCACCAGGCCATAGCACAGCCTTGCTGCAAGGCACCAGCGTGTGTAGGGCCCCATCCTTGGTACCCAGCACAAACCCACCCTTGCCTCATCACGTATAGCAACAAACTGAGAGCTCAGTTTCACATAAATCAGGATCTTTTCATGAGGAAGGGAAGCTGGCAACTCTGTTTATGTATTCTTCTGTTGTGATGAAATGTCAGTAGACCTTATTAATTCCTCACGTACCAAAAGAAATCTCCATTCACATTTCCTTGACGTCTACTGGTGTCCATTCGTAATCAGAGGTCGAGTGTCCTTTGCAAGGGATGTGCCTGGAAACTTTAATCCGTTGTGCGATGAGTGACTGAACGCTCTCCATGGGGCTGTTGCCTCCGAGTTACCAACTGCAGGTGCGTCCAACGTTTGTGAAGCCACTGGGGTCCCAGCATCAGGGAGCACGACCACGTGGCTGTCATGGACTCAGCCACATCCATGCAGCACACAGGACTGGACTGGGATTTTAGATACGACTGCAGAACAAAGCAGGTCCCCTTTAGTAAGCTACTTATTAAACACTACTAAGTAGCTTCTCCTGGAATGGGTAGCACCGAAGCTTTGACTGCTGAAGGCAGCTATAGTCTTCCTCAGCTTCTGCAGGAACAAGAGCATTGCTCCTGCTCCACTGGGAAGAAACACACAGTCCAAAATTGTTTTCCCTACTGTAAAGGATCTCTTGGATTTTCAGTTCAGCTTTCTCTGCCCCAAATCACTGAGTAATGCCATTGTGTACCACAGTACCTCCACTGCTTTCAGGTGGCTGAATTTCAGTGATGGGTGAAATAATCCCTGCACATGTAGATTGTTTGGTGCTTTGAGAGATGTTTGAATAAGCGACACACCGCAGTATAAAACTCATTATCAATATTGCTTGGAAATATCAAAAATGTCTGAGGCCTCAGTTTAATTTGGATGCTTATTGTAGGCTCTAGAGAAATGGAAAAGTGTGACAATAAAAACACACTGCAGCTGCGATGCCAACCAGCTTCAAGCAGTGGTGGAGAGCTGGTGTAGTTCTAGGCCACGAGGGAAGAAGATGTGGGCGCAGGGGGATCCTTCTCAAACACTTGTTCAGACAAAAGCGATGCTGGAAAGATTCCGAGTGACAGCGTCTGGGGCTCTAGCAAATATCCTGCTTGCCTCTGGGGCCCGATGAGATGTATAACAAGAGATGCTGATGTGCAGGTTCCTCACGGGACTGCTCATGTCAGTCAGCTACAGGACTCCTGCCTGCTAAACGAAGCAGATTTTCTCCATAAAGAGTCAGTGGAGCAATGGACCCTTCAACCAAATGCTCCAAATCGCCCTCAGGAAGGGGGGAACTTTCCTCAGTCCCAGCTCAAAGTTTGGAGCCTGAAGTCAGACAAAAACCAGCTCCTCCAGTAAGGTTTTTCAGAGGTATATAAGCACTTACGCATGCAGATAACTACCTAGTGGAACTAATTTGTTTACAACATTCACAGAAAAAATCTCAATAACCAATTTCTATATTTAGTCTAAATGCATTTGAAAAATCTGAGCTCTATATCCCTGTGCTTACTGGCCCCATCCACTCATGAGGGGCTATGGGAAGAGGCCAGAAACAAACTGACAGCCAGCACGACCCCCCTGCGGTCCTGTGTTTCTGCCAAAGACCCAAAGGCTGCTGGTCTGCTTTGGCAATGTTGTGTACCCATTTCTGACTCTTAATTATCAAAGGCACAGTTCCTCGCAGAATCAAGTCTACCCAGTTTACCTGAAATACCCTCTTGTTCTCTTGCTGCTCTTCCCTCCCCAGATCAAAACCCTACTCCATCCCACTTGTTTCCATTGCGATTTGCCAGACAGCTCTTAGCTGCAGGGAAAAAGAAAAAAATCAATCTATTTTTCCACCACCTCATCCATCAGCTTCATGCTTCACCCAGCATCAAGCCTTCTGTTGCCAAGATGAGTTCTCCAGCAGCTGGCCACCACCGAGCAAGCCCAAGGCCATTTGGTTTGCTGTGTCAGAGCCACTAGCGCAGAGGCTGAAATCATCCGCCCGATTGTGTTACGGGCAGGGGAGATGAGTTTGGGCTCTGTGTAATGAAATCGCAGTTCAGTAGGTTTCAGGACATTAATAGTGTGATTAACCCGAAACAACCACAGTAACAAATTGATTATCAAGAACAATAAATCATCTTACACATATAGGTAGCCTGGAGGTTTTTTTGCATTGGAAAGCCGTGAAAGTCTACCAAAACAACCTCCAGCACAGAGCAAGACCCAGCGAAGGCCAGACAGCACTGATTAAACTATTTTGGAAATGCAGAAGAGAAAGGAGGAGAAGGCTGCTGGCTTTTACATCTTTAATATTGGGACAGAAGTAATTAACAGCTTGCACCCTACTCTCCTGCCCCTCCCCACCCCTATCTACTGGCCAGTCCTTTTCAAAAGTCTTTGGGACTGACCTTACGGGGCCTGGAGCCAGGACAAGATGTGGCTGCTCTGGGCATGAAGAACACGGGCAGGAGCGTGGCTGCTCCAGCACTGAGCAATCCAGAGCCTGCGAGATGCACTGAGCTGCTGAGAGATGGGCTGGGCCCCCGCATCCCAAACCCTGCACTCTCTGGATTTACTCACGCAGTTTTTCACGCACAGCCCTTTGAACACTGACTCCGGGCTATTGCTAAAGGCTCAACCCAGGTGAATCCTGCTGTCTTCCCACCAGCAGTAACAGGATTCCAGCGAGGCTCACTGTGCTGCAGTGTTTGAAGAACCTTAAAGCATCAGAGACCCAAATCTCAGTCAATGTAAGCCACAGCTAGAAAGCGAACTCTCATTTCCTTTGAGGCACAAGTGAATAACTCCTGTGCATGGAATATATGTCATCTGCTCACATCTCCTGATCCAGAGAGGAAACACTGAGTGAGCCCCGAGAAGGGCTCTGCTCGCACACATGGAGGATGAGTTATTGTCTTGCCTTGGTGATTGCACCTTTTGTCCGGAGAGGTTCATTAACCATCTGCTGTTGCATTGCAGTGCACATATCCACATCCAAGGAGCCGGAGGTGAGCGTGGCTAAGGGAACAAGGATGTGCCTCTCAGCCTCTGACACAGGCCATTTATAACATCAAGGAACACTTCAGGTGATAATTTGCAAACACCATACACAGGAACAGCGGCAGAGGAAAAGCCATTTGGCTTGGGGTTAGCAGCCAGAGTCCTCTGCTGCACCCAGTCCCTACGCACGTGCCAGGAGGCAGCAGCAGGGCTTACGCTACACCGGTCCCAGGGCAGACCAGGGCTTATTTCCCTTCCAGGCATCTCCTGGGTACTCTCAAGCATACTTCAACTGTAGCACCTGTGTGGGAGGGTGCTCAGGTGTTGTAACTCAGAACCCCCCGTCCATGTCCCTTCCATCAACTCTGATCTGCACTGGGAAACAGATAACAGACCTCTTCACAGCCCTTCTGCCCTGGCAGGCTCTCCAGCGCACAAGGAGTTACGCGGCTGCTCTGCGCTCCTTGTACCGAGGCTATGAGTTGAGCAGGAGTCTTCATATAGACAGATGGGACAAGAAATGCCAACTGCTGCCGTTAATAAGTCAAAGCAAGTCCAGCCATACAATTCAAATTGCTGGGGCACAGCTCACTGCTTTAATCTGAGAATAATTTACAGCCAGTGACAAAAATTAGATCCAAGCCAAGGAGATGGCTAAGGGACTGAGCCAGGGTACGTTGGTACCATGCTGTCTGTTGACCTGTATTGATATTGGCATCAGAGGAGAGACAGCCTGTGACCCTTTGGGCTTTGAGACCCATTGGAAACTGCAGCAAGGCTCCCACGCACCGCACCCCTTACCTCCTTCCTCCCAGGAGGAGAGTTTTATAGACACATTTCTGGGCCAGGAAGAATCCAGAAAGAAATTTGGTATATGGAACCTGTTGCACATTGCAGTGGTGGTGGAGTCAGGACATGGAAAGACTGAGATGGCAGGTGAGAGAACTTGTCCTCTTCCAGCCTTGGCAGCAATGGTCCCAGAGAGGTGAGGCTCGCCTCTGGAAGAAGGACCAATCACTCCTTCCCGTAGCATGTTTAGCAGAAGAGCTTCCAGTTCCTTAATCATTCAGCTCTGCTGCCATCCCCAGAGCCACTGAGTCACTGCAGCACTTCTCCCACCAAGGAACTGGCAGGTTAAGTGGACAAAAGATCTTGTGGATTCTCAGACACGTGCAGTGTAAAGGCCATAGACTTGGATCCAGTTTCCCCAGCCCCACGAGCCTTTCCTGACAGACAGGGCTCCCTGCAGCCCCACTTTGCTGCCAGGAACAGAGGACGGAATTAGAGGAAAGAGCGATCCATTATTTTAGTCTGCCAGTGATGAGACACAGGATCCCGAGAGAGACATCACAAATTCATCTTGCAGATAATAACATGATATATGAACACAGGCAATTACTTCGAGAAGGATGCAATCAGTTAGAGCAACACTGGGCCACTGGCACAACGAGCAGAATCCTTGTAGCTGCGATGTAGCATGTAGCTCTGTATTCACCCGCAGCCTGATCTAAGACCTGACAGCATGGATCAACAAACCCTATTGATTTCAGGAGGTTTCATGGCAATCCTAATGCCTGAAGCAGAACAATGCTCCTATAAAGACTTCTTTGCTTACTTAGAGCTTTAAAAGCATCACTTGGGTTTTGCCAGTATGCGTGAGCTTGCTCTTTCCTTTTCTGTTGATCTTTTCATTCCTTTTGCAATCAATACATCCAGGCTTAGAAAGAAGATAGTTATGGAGTTCAGTGGCTAGCTCTGATGGCAGCGCTGGAGTACTGCTGTTTGGTTTGTATCCACCTCCATTTGTGAATGAACAGACCCAAGGATGTGCAGGAGTGGGATTTTCCATGGCTTTAAGAGGGTCTCTGTGGTGGTGCAGCCCCCTTGGGCCACTTTGCAATCCCAACGTTGTGTTCTTGTCTTGGTTACAAGCGCGGTGAGTTGGGACAATCAGACATTCCCCAACCATACCTGAAACTCCTGCTGCCTGGATCATAGCCCGATCTGGAAGGTACTAGAATTACCTGACAAGAATTGTAGCCAAATGGCAAAAAAACACTGACCAAAGTCCATCATCTCACTATAAATAACGATCCTACATGAGACCCTTTGAGCTCTCCAGGGTCGCAGCGGGCTGTGAGCCAGTATCTCCCCCTGAGCTGGGACACCTCGCAGGGTAGATTTCATGAGGATTCAAAGATTGTCCACCGACAGATGCCAACAAAGGAAAAAGCAATTCACTACAATTCACAAAGAGAGAAAAATCTTGATCATAGCTTAACCTCTTCATCTATGTGTTTGTGATATGATTTAGAAATCTGTCATAAGTCTTGTGTGAATCTTTTTATTTTCAAATCTTTAACTAAGTCACAAAATTGATAACGAATTTTGTTGAATCACTCTTTTTAATTGGCTGATAATTGAATGTCATTAAATATCATACAATCTCATGTTGTGATTTACCGTAACAACATTAATAAAGCTTGATTTCCTGCTACCTTAAAAGTGTGTAAAATGAATTTGCAACAAATTGGTGTAGTCTGCAGGATCCTAAATCAGGATTTGCGACAAATTGGCATAGTCAACAGGTTTCAAAATCACTATTTGTGACAGTCTCCCACTTAGCCAAAGGGATTCAATAGTGTTAGATACCTTTGATACACCCACGTGATCTTCACAGATGCTGAAATGTTCCGACAAGGCAAAACCAGGCTTTTAAAACCATTTGTGCATCTATAGATGACACTAAGTGCCACTTGGTGAGAATCTCACTTCTGGGACTCTCAGAAAAGAGTTCCTAACTCCTCATCACATACAAAGAGGTGAGAGCCTAAACCCCTTAGGCCTTGCCCATGCACCGGCACTGCACACACTTAACCACGTATAAATAAATCAACACCCACTCTTACTAGTACAAATACAGCTGAGATTGGCAGTAGCTAGAGCAGAATGAGCACAGAGAAGGCAATCACTAATAACGGAGGCATCTTTGTGCAAGTAAAACGGCATTCGCTCAGGAACGGTACCTTGTATCAGCATCACTAAACAATCAGGGCAAGCCTCAGGTGATGGCCACATGAAGTGAACCCCGAGATGCAGAACTGGAACAACGTGCATCTCAGCAGCTGCCTATAAATGAGGAGGTTGTGTCTGGGCATCCAGAGGCAGGCAGTGGGGAGAAAAAATTAAAAAAAAAAAAAATGAGGAAAGTGAAGTTGATTCATCCAGGGATAAAGTTGCCACTCCAGGTGTACAGACCCATCATGTTTAGACACCTGCCCATGTACCTGCAGCATTTTGAAGTGGTGACAACTTAGTTTGCCATATGTTAATCCATGGTATGAATGACACCTGTATACAAGCAAAGTCTGAAACGCTTATGCTTTGTACCTTGCCAAAAATCAGCCTTTTACTTCTGTGTTTAGTAACCTCTATGCCCCAGACATGATATTGGTGAGTCGCCGGTGCGACAAGACAGAAGTCTCAGCATCGTAAGATTGTCAAGGCAAGGATGAAGTGTGGTTGAGTTATCCACGTCTGTTTTAGTCAGAGCTTCTGGTTGATTTATGTAGCAAAATAGCACAAACAAGTGGAGGTCAAACATACACAAAAATGAAAATTCTTCCCAGGTTCTTCACACCTTCATTGTATACATGAAGCATTAAATGAGGACCCATCCTCCACTAGGACCTTTGGGTGCTGCAGCAGTTTTAACAAAGCCCTTTACTTTTGGTAGCTGGCAACAACTTCTACATATTAATTTTCACAAGACTTCCACGGATCCATTTTGCATAAGCAAACGCACATTAGCATCTAGCACTGCTAGAACTGACATCCTTCTAGGTCTAACCCTGTGCAAGTCACGCACACAGTTTCTCTTCCAGTTCCTGCAGTGCACTAAACATTCACCTGATCTACACGGCTGCCATCCTTCAATCCTCACACTCCCCAAATTTCTGGGGAGCAGCAGACATTAGATAACAGCGGACAAACCCCTGCTTTCTCAGCCACACACTTTGTAATTCAGCCCGAGCAGTAAATTAGCTCCACGCAGCCAGCTCTTCACTGCAGAACCGTACCCCAGACCGAGGTCTAAGCAAGCCTTGAGCGGTGTAGGAGCCTTGAATTACCTCCTAGGGATAAACATAGGGAGAGCCCATCCGTATCCTGTGCTAGCCAGCCTCTGTCTCTTTATATCCAAGTCACATTGATTTCATGACCCACCTCTTGATGTAGCCTAAAGTAGTCCCTTTGGCGCAGTATATATCAAGCCTACCTGGCACCAGCAGCACAGCTCCTGCTATGCTACTTGCTAGGTTAGTTGTTCTCCCCAACATAAAACACAGTAAAGTGAATTTGCAATAAAAAGGAAAAAAACATGAGAAGTTTCTCTTTGCAATCACATTCTGCTCCTGGGTAGGATTCCAGCAGAGTCCAAACTCCAGCTCCATTTCAGCTAGCCCAGCAAGGGGATTAGATCAAAGTTTGCTTGTTCCTACCACAGACACCCTGTCCATAGCCATAGGAAACCTGGTCTTGCTACTGTTATTGATACTGAAAAATACGTTTATGATGGACAAAACCACCCCTTCAGTTCTGGCCTGAGTTTATTGGTGTAGGAAGCCTAAGCCCTGGGATTCCAGTCAAGGTGAATATGGTTTCTTTGTCTACAATGCTCCAGCAGATGAGATTCAAAGCGACAGATATGCAATTATCTGCTACATCCATGCCTGGAGTTTTGTTTAATAATGGACAACTGAAACTCCTTGGTGGTCCTCATTTCAGGTGGTGGCAGTATGTCAGCATAGAAGAGGGTTAGCTCCTGATTGTGTTTGTTTTCTGTGTGATGTCCACCATTTTTAATAAATATGTTTGTTATCAACCCCAAACATTTCATATATATAGAATGTATATATGCACATACATCCCTTTCATCCTCTCCCTCTAATTTAGTGAGCATGTGTAATTGGGGCTGACACCCTGAATGAATTGCATCTGGTTAAATGAGATACCTTATGCAGTCAGCTACATATTTCATTATAAAATGCTCAGACTTTCCTGTTTAAATCCCTTTCCCATGAATGATGACTGGTATTTAAAAAAGCACATAGCATTTTCTAAAGCATTTTATCCATTTTAATTAAAAACTAATATTTATAGAGCAAGGCAGATGTGCTATACACCAAAAGAAAATAACAGTCCCCTCTTCAGGATTGCTAGTGACTTTCTGCAGTAACTAGCATATAATCACAGTTAAACTGGACTAAGTACTATCGATTGTTGTCTCTAATAGGGAATATGATTTTAAAGAACTTGCAGTACCGGACTGTTCAAGCTCATTGTATTTATTGATTGAGACTATGAAGACTGTAATCACATGTAAAACACAAGGTTATTTGTCATCCATTGCCTATTCAGAAGGAACATCCAATACGGCCTAAATGAAATTAAATCAGTACAATCACTGCTGTGGAAGGACTTTGTCACCATCCCATGACTACAAACTGGAGTGGTGGAGAGTCCACGTGCTGCTCCAGGCATGAGCCAGCAGACAGAGCTAGCTTCTGACCTCTTCTGGGAAAACAGGAGGTCAGCAAGAGCGAAAGCCCATGTCTTGCACAAAACACCTTGCCACTAGAAGTGAGAGGGGAGACAGCATCCGGCTTCTGGTGCCTGTATAGATGTACAGCAAAACAACACTCTCAGCTAACAGGCTGGTGGGTAGCATCTCATCCAACATCAAAGGCCCAGAGTTTCCACCTCAAAACTGAATCTGGCTGTGGAGCTGGCTGCAGGCAAACACTGAGAACACAGACTTCACATAAAGGAGTGAACCATATGTTCAGCTTTAAGATAAGAAGGAAGTTTGTGGAACACCACCTCATATTTTAACACACTCTTTTAGCTTGCCTCTTCTTGTCTAGTGACTACCACTGTTACTCTGTCCAGCATCCCAAGTCTTACACCCAACAACACAGTTTATTGGTAATCACAATCAGATTTTTTTTGCCATACCATATTGCATACACAACCATAGAAACTGACCACAGCATCACAGCTATAACTTTGGTAGCAACTGCCAGGGAACAGCAAAAGGGGGCTGTTGTACAACGGAGGGGGAACAGGGAGCAAAGGGCAGCATCCCCACCAAGCAAGGTGCAGTATCACAGTACCTGCGTGAGAAGAAGAGAGGAACTCTAGGCTGGCTAGCAATCCATTGACCCCCAGACAAGCCCCTAGGCAAATGGCCAAGAATCCAAAGCACAAACCAATGTACATCATACATACAACACAACTTGAGTAAAGGGCTGAGCTTAATACTTCGGCTGAGCTTAAATACCTCACCTGAGGCAAGAGGTGAAAGCCGGTGGGTGGAGACCCCAGATGGTGCAGCCAGGTGCAGCGCAGGGAGAAAGTGAACCGGAGGGAGGGAGGACACTTCATCTGCACAGTCCTACCCTTTTGCCAGAGTAATCAAGTATTTAATTTACTTATTAAGCAAAATCGGTCCTTAAAGGAACTCCATCCCTGTGCTCCTTGTGATAGGGGTGTCAGTGACCCCTGTCACTGACCATCACCATCTCTTCTTTCACCAGATCCTCTCTCTGCTTTCTCCTTGTCTCTGTTTTCTTCAACTTCACTAAAAATTTCCCACCACAACCTCATTACAGATGCTTTTACCAAGGAGCACCTGCATGATTTAATGCCTTTCTGGTGTCTGTTAAATCAAGTGTCCTACTTAAAGAAGTACTAATTTATCTTTGCATGTTCCTTGTCAGATCATTAGCCATATTGACTTTTATGCTATTTTCCACTTAAATCTGGGCTTTAAGTGTTTTCTCTCTCAAATTTGTTCTAAAGCATTGTATGGTATCTATCAAATAAAAGGTCCTCTTTGCTGTTCTTGTGCCCCAACACGACAGTGCTAGGGATGTCCTGCACCGTCCTGAAGTGACAACGTAGAGGTGAGCTCCCGTCTGCTGGGGGTTGCTGTTTATAGACACAGCAAGCACTCAGCCTTTTGCAAAGTTGGGCTTCCTGTCTGTGCCTTCAGGAGAAAGAGGTGATAAGAGTCTGGGGCTTGGAGAAAACAGAAGATCTACGGTGCAGGAGGTTGGTGGTGAAGCGTGCAACACTACAGACAATCCTTATTTTGGAGGATGTGTCCCTGATCCATGTAACCTGAATCAGGGAAATTATTTAGTTCTCGGAAGGCCAAAGGAAGTTCAGCGGTGTTTGCAATGATGGTTTTGACAAAAATAATCCTCTACATCTCGCTGCTGTCTTGGAAGGGCATAGTCACCCGTGTCGGAACAAGACACAGACAATTCTGATAGTGTGAAATACTACTTTTTGCCTTTGTGTTTCTTGCATTTCTTGTTATAATCCTTGCAAAGTCCCCATCTGCAGTGAAATAAATAGCAGCTCAGCACTTCCAAGGTTAACAATGCTAACAGCCTCGTGGCCTATCTGTCTGCATTTTTATATGTATCCCAAATGGATCTAATTTACCACTTAAATGCTCTGGTTTGTACCAGGAAAAAAAAAAATTAAAAAAAGCTGCCCCGGTCAAATGCTAGGAAATACCTCCTAAGACACAGTGTTAAAATGCTGCGGAACAGGGCTCCTTCTGCAGGGAGCCAACTCCTGGAGTTAGAATCATGGAATCTTTAAGGTTGGAAAAGACCTCTAAGATCATCAAGTCCAACCGTCAACCCAACACCACCATGTCTACTAGATCATGTCCTGAAGTGCCACATCTACACATTTTTTTAACACCTCCAGGGATGGTGACTCCACCACCTCTCTGGGCAGCCTGTTCCAATGCCTGACCACTCTTTCGGTGAAGAAATTTTTCCTAATATCCAACCTAAACCTCCCTGGAGCAATTTGAGGCCATTTCCTCTTGTCCTTTCGCTAGTTACTTGGGAGAAGAGACCGACCCCCACCTCACTACACCCTCCTTTGAGGTAGTTGTAGAGAGTGATCAGGTCTCCCTCAGCCTCCTCTTCTCCAGGCTAAACACCCCCAGTTCCCTCAGCCGCTCCCATCAGACTGGTGCTCCAGACCCTTCCCCACTTCATTGCCCTTCTCTGGACACGCTCCAGCACCTCAATGTCTTTCTTGTAGTGAGGGGCCCAAAACTGAACCCAGCACTCAAGGTGCGGCCTCACCAGAGCCAAGTACAGGGGAAAAGGATGCTGCGTACAGGAGTTGCAGGATGCTGCGGTACCCAACCTGCACGGTGCCACCAAAGCTGCAGCCTCAGCTACAGCACTGACCGCTCTCAGGGACAGATTCATTTAAACAGTAACTACTTGTGCCAAAACTCAGCAAACTTTCTGTCACTGGGAAGCTCGTTGTTTGAAACTAGTGCAGGGAAGGAAGGACGTGTCCTGAGCCAGCGAGGCTACGGACACTACCAGCAGGAAGGGTGGGAAGCCAAGGTGGCACTGGGCACCCTACATCTGTGTCCCCAGTAGCACAGAGACTTGTAAGCTGCAGATGGGGACCACCCTGTCCGAGATGCTTCTGCAGCTCTGAGAGCTGCTTCTGAGCTAAACGAGCAAAGGGAACAGGAACCATTTCTACATGTAGCCAAGGCCACGCAGCAATGGAGCAGCAGCCATCCAGCTGCACCAGCAGCGCATTCCCATGGAATATTTTGTTTAAAGACTTGACAGCCTCAAGACACAGCACCTTCTCCCATAGAAATCCTATGAGGGAAAGCAAGAAGGAGGTCAGGTGGTGGAAGGCTTCAAGCCCTGATGAGTATTTATTGGTAGAAGGTGAGCACCTGGGAAAGATGGACTGGGGGTTGTAAGAGGGGAGGGTAGTATTCTGCTACTCCTGGTAGAGCTCAGGTAGGAGAGCAGTGGTTGTAGCTGCCTTGGGTTTTGTTGGCTGCAAGAGTTAAAATTTTGTAGGGAGCTCTAGTTTAAGAGTAATATCTTCTCAAAGCAGTGAGAAAATGTGGCTCGATAAAATGAATTGTTATGTTCTTAACTTTGCTGTTCTCTTGTCTGTACTGGCTTGCGCACAAGGCGTTGGAGGTGGGGAAAAGCAGCTGCTGAGCGACTGCAGAGCCTGGGGAGGTGAGCTGGGACTTGGGCAGGCCCACCAAAGGGAGGTGGGGGAGAGCAGGAGCCAAGTGTTAACGCAGACCCTCTTTGGGGTTGTAAATTTAATTCATGAGCGCTGCTGGATTCCTGGTGCAGCAGCGTGGTTGTCTTTACATCCCTCCTTCCTGTGCCCAAGGGAAAGGAGGGCGTCAAGCACTGTCTGTCTCCCTGCCCGTCAGTTGGCAGCTCTCCTCCTTTATCATCCTTGCAAGTTTTATTGCCAAGTTTTTATGCAAAGTAGAAAAGCATCATTAAGTGATGCTGAAAGCGTGCCTCTGTTGATGTTAGAATGTGACAACTATGTAAGTGAGCAAAATGTTCTGGTTGGGTTAATGCTTTGTACAAGTTAAAAATGACTCTGTGAGGCATAGAGTGGGGAGAAATCAGGCCTGGAAAGGAAGGTGAACTGACTGAGTCTTCAAACTGTGTCTGTCTTAAAGCTGGGAAACAAGCCCAGACATCCTCGTTGTAAGTTTAATATCTAGCTACACATGCCAAATGTCCTCTGACTTCTCTTACAGAACTCCAGAGAGCAAATCCAGAAGGACAGTTGTGTTTGCTCTGGTACGTCAGCATTTCTTGCAGTCCGTGGACACGCAGAGCTCGGTTTCGTGGTGCCTTTGGAGTTGTGCTGCTGTAGCCCTTTGGGGTCTGCTTCTCAGGCTGGATCACCAGCTGGTGTAAATCGAGCAACTCTGTTGCAGCCAAAGGTGCTGTTGTAATTCATAGCAGGTGAGATTGTCCTGCACTTCCTTGTGGCTGGAAGTCCCTCTGTCCATCACCTCCAGCAGCACCTGACCCATAGAGCATCAGCTCAGAGCAAATCCTTGTGCAAGAGAACTAGGAGCTATGTTCAGACATGGTGAACAACTGGAGCAACACTAACCATGAGCTGGATACCCAGATGGTCTAAAGAGACCAAGGCACCCCTGGAAGGGATCTACAGAATTGGGGTGCTAAGGGGCTTTGGCTTAGAGCTGCTAAAGAAAGCATTAAATGGAGACCACTCTGTGTGTGCAACTCCTGCCTCTGTGGTGACTTCAGCACAGAGTTAGGATGGGGAGCAGGATTTTTTAAGATCAGGTGCTTTGATTTCTTCTCCAAAAGAAGTGCTCTGCTGTTAGTGTGGTGGGAGCAGAGAGCTGGGGCAGCATGTCTGCACCTCCAGGGGAGTCCGCTCTAGCTGGGCAGTTACAGAGAGCGAGAGTTTCTTCAGCTGCTAGCTGCCTCCATGGGGGGAATTTGCAAATTCTGATTCTTCAGCTCCAGATGTTAGAGGGAAAAAAAAAGCACTGAGATGGGGAATCACCAATTAAAGCCACATAAGGCTCTGGGCCTTGTGGTGTCAGGACCCCGTCAGCTGCTTTGTCTGGGAAGTGATTCTCCTGGGCCAGTGCCTCAATGAATCCCCAACACCTCAGAGCAGCTGCTGCCCCAAAAATGGGGTTGGACAAGGATTATAACTTCATTTTTTGTAATTCCTTTATTATGAAGGTCTCCAAAGGTTACAGAAATGGCACCTCTGCACTTGAGTCTTTCACTGGGAGCAAGGGTTTGATTGCTTCTCTTCTGCTTATGCCAGGTAAAAATTGTTTTCATCTACCCACTGATGGGCTGCGGTGGAAAGCAGAGCACAGGATGTATAACTGCAGAATTTGTCAGATAAACCAGTCCTTAAAATATCCTTCCTCACCGCATCCCATTACATCTCTTCTCCCTGTTGCCTGTCTCATTCAGGATACTATTAACTCAATCGCTTTAGTCGTAGCTCTGCTTACAGCGCAGCATTAAGTCAAAATAGAGCAACAGCTGCTTGAGATGCAACAGAATTCATCTCCACTTCCTATTAGCTGGAGGTCGTGGGCCCACACTGGGAAGAAGGTGAAAAGCAATTCATATAAGAAAGCTGGAAAATTAAATCTCTTGTACTAAAGAGGAAGATTTAGGCCACACAAGAATCCATTTACTCCAGTAGTCCCTGCTGTCATTCCTGATTTCCAGCAAGGACGTGATGACAGGGAGATGTTGGCTGGAGGAGGCAATCTTCATTCAACTGCCCAAGTGAGCAGCTATTCAAAACTTACTATGAATTCAGTTATATTAATATAGCTTAGGCTGAATGAAGATATTTTTATTCCAGTCTAAATGAGATGTTTTTAATGTCAGCTACTAAATTATCTCGTGTAATCTAGTTGCTGCCTCCTGCTGAAGCAATGACTATCTGTGCTTGGGAGAGACAGAATAATTTCCCTGTGAATATCTTCAGAGCAGCGTGATAGTGACCTTACTCTGAGACTTGTTGGAAAGGTGCTGCATAGCAACCAGGAGCAGAAATCTCTTTTCCAGCCCAGGGTAGAGTCCAAGAGGCAGAACAGTCCAGGTGAGGGACTGGGATGTTGGGCTGAGACCTGTTGCTGGCTCTGCCACCGATCTGTGGGGGGATCATTTTGTCACTTAGCTTTTACCTAGCCCTTATCAGCTTTTACTTAGATGAGAATCTCATTAATAGTATTTAGGGGCAGAAACTGGATGAGGTGGGCAGCTTTAGCTCAGGCTGGTCATTGAGGAAATGCTCACTAGCTGTGCCCACGGACTGAGACCAGCTTCCACCTTCAATGTGTTGGCTCTTGATGGCAGAGGGAAAGAGGATGCTGTATTAGGAGCAAGCCTGAGGCTGAGCATCCTTTTCTCATCTTCCCAAACAGCAGCATTTCCCTCTTCTCTCAGAGCAAGTCGCTGTGAATTGTTCCATGTGCAGCGTGGAGCAGTGATTCCTGCAAGCCCTCCATCCACATGTGCCTCCGGCTGCTCGCGCATCGTTGCTGCAAAGATCGTGGCTGCTTTTTTTGTGTCTTCAGCTATCACAGGGCTGTCCGTGTCCCCGTGGGATGCGGCTGGGATAAGGGGCTTGAGCTTGCGGTTGGGTTTGGCGTCTCTGTGCCACATCTCAGGCTCTGCGGTGGAGCTGGAGTGTCCTCACATGCCTGAGTGGCTGTTGTGGTAGCGCTGTGCTCAGGTGGGGTGGTTTGTATCTTCCGGATTAACCACGTTATGGTCCTGTAGCAGCTTTGCTGCCTTTTAACACCATGTTAAATCGGTGAGGGACGGAGCCCTTCCAACTCCCTTTGCTTCCACAGAGCGAGGTCGTTCTTCGGGTTAGACAGCACCTGGCTGGCGAGTTGCTGAAAAAAGACTGGGCACGCTTTAGCCTCTGAAAGTGGCTGTTGGAAAGCGGCTTGGGCTGAGCAAACCCGGGTACTTCAGCATCTCCGAAGAGATTCGGACTGGGGTTATGCAAAGGGTGTTTAACATTCAGAGCAGCGCGCTGGCTGCTGGGCTCGCTGCGCTTCGTGCACGGCTGCTGCTGGGAACTTGGGGAGGGCCACAAAGCCAGCTCCTAGTAAAAGAATAACATCATTCAGTATAATAATCCTGGTGGCTTTACTTTTTGCATCTAAAAGGATGAGATCAGGTGCCATCTAGTGTAAATCCATTCTCTTAATGCAGATGTGACTCCATCCAGGTGTCTGTAATTTCTTCCTTTCCCCACTTTGATATGTAAGATCTAAAATCCACAACTGCTGTAACAAAAGCAATTCAGCCCTTCCCCTGGGAGATCCTGCAGTAAAAGCCTCTCCAAGTGCCTGCTGGCCCTGTCTGCAGGGCTAAAGGGAGCACAGCAGAAGCACAGAGGTCTCGGGCTACACCACCATCCATTTTACAGCCCAGCTGGGGAGACAAAGCAGGAATGGGATGGGATGGATGTGCTGTGGGGTTGAATCTGGCTGGGGGCTAGCCTGGGCTGTCCCTCGTGCTCCTGGCCAGGTCTCTTCCCTCTGTAGCTTCTGCAAAATGATCGTGGAAATAGCTGGAAGAGTGAACGGGTCTGATCCAGCCTGCATTGAACTCGGTGGGAGACATTCCCTCCCCTTGGAGAGGAGCAGGAGTGCTTGTGACTAGTGCTGTAACGTAGCGCTCTGCCCCAGGGTTTCAAAGCATAAAGACTTATTTGATGTCCCTACGCTGCTGCTGAGCAGCCACGCCGTCACCAACAGGTCACTGGGCAACGAGGGCAGAAGGCTGAAACCCCCCTCTGGGGACAAGGAGGGCTGGTATGAATACAGGCAGTACTGATTAGGGAAGGATGTGTCCATAAATATTTATTCTTGTCACTCCTGCTAGCTGACTTACAAGCAAAGCTGGCTGCTTCTGCCTGCAGAAGTGTTTTGTGCTTATTTAACTGGAGGAAGACTTGGCGCACTGAGATGCACAGCCACATACTCGTCCGTGTACCGGTGCAGTTCTTCCTCCTCATGCGAAGGTGACTGGGAAATATTCAGCTTAACTCTAGTCTGAGATGTAAAGTCATGTTGAAAATTAGGGAAGGATGAGCCGATGCCTTCAAAGCTTGTGCCAGGGGAATTCCACTTTCCTTCGGGGAAGGGGAGGGCTGGGGATCAGTTCACCACTGCCACGTGCGAGAGCTTTGCTTGGAGCAAATCTGCGGGGTTCAGAGGTTCCTGGGAAAGCCAATCCTGCCTTGGGGGAAGAGAATAAATATTTTAAAATGTAATCAGAGTCATTGGGGAAATGTGACAGGATTTAAACGATGACATAACACGCTTGTCTTGTCCCTGCTGTCTGTGCTAATGAGCATGAATTGAGAGCATTAGAGATCTATCCACAGGCATTAGTGTGTGTGAGTCAGGGGATCACAGCCTTAATTAGTCTCATCCTCTACTGGCAGCCAAGCCACTTGCCTGTCCGGTGCAGCCAGAAACACCGTCCGATGCTCTGCAGTTACGCAGGCTCCAGCACAGCACCGTGCTGCCATCCGTCCTGTCTTGAGGCTGGACCTACACCTGGTTGTAGGGGGTTTCTTTTGTTTTCGTCTCCTTAAGTTTCAGAAATGTTATGACAGCTCAGACTTTTTTGTTTTCTATTGGACATTTCTCACTTCAGGAGAACTTTCAGCATTCCAAGCAGCTTTTTTTGCTAAAGCAAATATTTGTTCCACCAAATGCTTCATTTCTACAAGTAAATGAGTTTTGGGCTGGAGGCAAACAAAGCCTGCAGGGAAAGAATCCAGGATTTAAGCTTTTCCTGGCTTTCCTTCCTATCCCTCCGTGCTCCTAATTCCGCACTGTGGCCTTTCCAATGAAACCTCACGGAGCCCCATCAGCAAGATTTGGCGCGGTAGTGGTGTGGCTACCGATCTGTGGTGGGAGCTGAGGCTGCCGCTGCCGGGCCAGCCGAGCTCCTCAGGCTAGAGATCGGTCCTCCGGCACCTCTCAGCATTGCCCGGATGGTATGAAATTAATTTTGAAAAAGAAAATCAAATGCCTGATGTGATTGATTTGGTGTCTTTGCCTTGCTACATTTAATCCATGGTAGCGGGTATTTATTGCATTATATACTACAAATCGATAGTGACTAGTACCTCATTAACCTTTTCTGTTCTTTTGATTGTCTTCTTGCAGTCTTGTAGTAACAGAGCACAGAGCATCCCTCTCCAGCCTGGCAGAGATGGATTTGTAGGCTGGAGATGATGAGTGCTGATGCTTTTGATGAGGAGTGTGACCCTGCAGCCCTATTACTCCTCTAAGTGGAGGAAATGTGGTGTAAATCATCCTCACCAGGAGAGAGATGCTCATGGGAAGGTTCACTCACCTCCAGGCTCCCACGGTGTAAGCCGGCAAACACCTCAACCCCGTAACGCTGTGGTAAGGGTTGAACAGGGAGCAAAACCCTTTCAGGGTTGTCACAGCATGAGCGAGTTGCTCCCCGGTGACTTTTTTGTGTTGCATTTGCCCCTAGGAGACAGGACAGCCTCTATTGTGACAGATGCAAAGAAAAGCAGAGGGTCTCGGAGAGCAGCTGTAAGGAGTAACCGCGCGTTTCTCCCCAGATGTGTTTGTTCCCCCACGGCTGTGCAATCAGACCTTGAAGCTGAGCCATCCTGCTTGCTGGGCCAAGTTGTGCTCCTGACGCAAACCTGCAGGGATAGCGTGTGCCGCTGCAGCCAGTCAGCTGCAGGAAACGTGGTCGGCCCATAAATCCTGCTAGACTGACAGGCTTCTGCAAGTAGTAGACTTAGATAAATTTATTTGAATTAGATAAATGTCTTCGAATTAGATTAGCTCTGTGTGAGTTTGTCAGTTCCCAGTGTGAGTGGAGCCCCTGAATTTCCCACCCGCTGGGAGGCTGAACTTGTGCAAATGAGCTCTGCGATACTCGGGTCTGTTCTGGAATTGTCAGATATATTCAGTGAGCCCTTCAGAAAGGGACTGCACTTCCCCCAGATTCATTGGGTACTCTCCAATGAGAGTAAGCATCACAGCTCACGTGCGATGGGACTGAGAGCATGTCTGCGCTGGCTTGGGGGGCCTCAGCTGCAGCTCCTGGAGAAGTCAAGGCTCTGGTGTGCAGACACCTAGGATGAGAATAATTGGGCCACTGGGCTGGGCAAGTGATGTACCCAGCAGGAGGAGAATTTGGGATTGGAGGCATAAATAAGGCACCCACTGTGTGTGAGTGTAGTGGTTTAACCTCGGCTGGATGCCAGGTGTCCACCAAGCTGCTCTATCACTCCTCAGCAGGGCAGGGAGGGGAGAAAAATAAGATGGAAAAAAACAGCCCCAAACTTGTGGGTCAAGGTAAAGGCAGTTTAATACAGCAAAAGCAAAAGGCTGCGCACAAAAGCAAAAGATTATTCTCTGCTTCCCATCAGCAGGTGATGTCTGGCCACTTCTCGGGAAGCAGGGCTTCAGTATGCTCTGGAAGACAAATGTTGTTTAAAAAAAAAAAAAATCCTCCATTCCTCCCCCTATCTCTCAGCTTCTTATTGCTGAGCAGATGTCATATGGTATGGAATCTCCCTTTGGTCAGTTTGGGTCAGCTGTCCTGGCCGTGTCCCCTCCCAAGATCCTGCCCACCCCCTGCCTGCTGCTGAAGGGGGGAGAAATGTTGGAGAGACAGCCTTGATGTGTGCCGGCACTGCTCAGCAGCAGCCACAACACCGGTGCGTTATCAACGCATTGCTGGCTACCTATACACGGCGCTGTGAGGGCTGCTGGGGGGAAAATTAACTCCATCTCAGCCAGAGCCAATATCTGGCTGGTCTACTCAGGTGGACCCCAAATCATGCATAAAGGCAACGCCGAGGATAAAGAGTCTGTGCCCTCCCCTCTGTCAAAGCATCCTGTGACTGCACATGCAAATCGAGCTGGTCCTCCTCTGCCACCCAGCTCATCTCGGTGAGAATATTGGACTTGTTTGATAATTTCCACAGTTAATATAATCAGCCTAGGTCCTGTGGAGCTAGTTACTTGCACCCCTAAGGCTGGTTCCTTCTGCTTGTGTTGCCTGTGCCACCGCTCCAGAGACTTCACCTCTCATGCCTGAGGACAGTCCACCTTCATGAACAGGCTCCATGTCCTTCATACACCGAGCAGTGCCCAAATCAGAGACCAGGCAATGATAAAGGCTGATGTTCCGCAGCAAGTCTTTGCTTTGCCTGTCCATAACATCCAGGCCCGCATCGTGACTTACAGATGATTTGTGCTGGGCATTTGAAAAAAAAAAAAAAAAGCCGGTGACGCAAGTGGCTTTTTCTTTCAGGCATTTCAAAAGGGACTGGAGAGAACATAAGTGCAAGAAATTGCCGGAGAGAGGAGGAGGATTGCAGCTCTTAAATCGCCTGGCATTGTGGTGCGGGGTTACACTCAGTGCTGTTGGCACAGTAGAGAGATCCCTGCAGGCAAATCTGGGTGAAACTTCTTTTAGTTGGAAGGGTTTTTTCACCAGAAAATGTAGCTTTATCTAAAGCAAATGCTTTCCCAAAATGTGATTTTGTTTAAATTTGAATTGCTTTGACTTTGGGTTTTAATAAGTGTCAAAGCATTCCAATGGCATTAAACCAAAATATTTCTAGTAATATAGGTGAAACTATTGTGCTCTGATTTGATTAACTTTTTAAACCAGGCAATATCTAAATGCCTGATAAACTGTAATCCTGTGATGTCCACCCTATGGAAACAGTATGCCTCCATGGTTTGAAGCTAAAATTCTCATCTTTGATCTTATCTCACACGATGGAAAACAACAAATTCCCACCCAACTGAACCTGCTTCAGGCTGGCTTTGCTCAATAACAGTCCGAGTGTGGCACTCAGCAACGTGAGCATAAAGATTTGTAGGTGTACCAAAGGATTTAAGAAGTGTGTGAGTTCTATGCCTCCTCTGCCTGCTTTAACCGAGCTCTTGAGTATCTACCGCCGGCTGTTCGCTGGGACGCGTCAAATTGAACTTGGTCTGATTAAGCGCGGCAGCGCCCATCAATTGGAAACACTCCCGTTGCGACTGGCTTACATTTGCGCGCATAACTCGGAGCTTAGAAAATCCCCCTTGAAATGATGATTTCTCACTGCTCCTAGGGCTTTTCTTTAAATCCGACTTCTGCCTGTTATACCTGGAGCTGAACAGCTGGAGCACGCGCCTCCGCTGTTTGTGCGGCACCCGGCACGGCGGGAAACTTGTGCTTGAATTGTGCTGGGTTCAGCTTTACTTCAAGACAACTGGTGAGGTGGTGCCGGAACACGCGGTACCCGGGACTTCTGTTCGAAACCCCTCATGATGCTTTTTCCTCTGCATTGGCTGTTTCTGTAGAGCGCTTAACTGCAGGACTCAGCTGATTCTCGTCCATGCTGAGGAAAGCACATGTTCGAGCCGCACAAACCAGCCCAGCCGGCCAGGGACAGAGGATTGGGAGCCAATCTGCTAAACAGGGATTTAGGCAAGAGGCAGCCATCTCCTAATACTCTCTTAAGGAGCCTAGCAGCACAGGCAGCTGCCGCTTCTTCCCTGGCCCTCCTCGCAGTTCAGCTCAGTCCTCCGACTCTGCAGCAAGGTATTTCCAACCAGAATTACGTTTCGTTGTCTTCTTGCTACACTGCCTTTTAATTAGGAGCACAGCTGCTCTGGAACCATGGAGCTCGCTTTTCAGAGAGTGCTCTGGAAAGTGATTACAGTGGATTAAAGTGGAAAGGTTAGGCAATTTATTCATCTGGCACTTAGCAAATGCATCGGATTATTTTGTGCTGCAAGGATGATTTAAAAAAAGAAAATTAATAACACCTTTTTGGCTTTTGCTAGCTTTGAGGCACTCTGCTGCGCAAGCTAGGTGTTGGATCTGAAATGCTGTTTGAGAGTTGGGCTACAGTGTCCAAGTGCTCCAGTTCAGCTCTGAGCTGCGGGTGCTGGAGCTTCACTGCCGGTGTCTGTGCAGCAAAGGTCCAGTTCAGCCAGGAGCTGCCCCGGACCCTTGGCGTTCACTAATGTCCCCTCCAAAGGACCACTTAGCTGGATGTTTGCAGAGTAATGTTGTTTTTCCCTGGCGTTGACTTTCCATCCTGAGCACTTGCTGCCGGCTGCCCAGCTGGCAGAGCTCCCTCTCTGAAAGGACTGCTTTGATTTACGGTTGTAGGAATCTGGCCCACTGAGCCACGTAGCCCTAAGCAGGTATCGCGAGCTGCTGCGAGGCATTTGTTCAGCAGTGGTACTTGTGCTGAGAAAGCTTTGGGAGGTTTTATTCGGGTGTGGGAACACTCCTGTGCCCCAGAGCTGGATGAGCCCCCTCTTACCCCTCTGGCCCAAGGCCACGTTCTGCTCTGTCTCAACTGCATGGCTTAAGCGGTTAAAGCAGTGGAAAGGATAAAGCCCCTAGAAATTAATCAGCTTCACTTCAAAGCTGAGATTCTATGAGAAGATCTTGATCCCTTTCTTCTCCAAAGGAACAGCAGCGGGGGTCCCTGCCTGGACAGTGTAAGACGGAGATCCAACTTGCTCGAAGTGTGAACAATCTAAACCTGTAAAACATCTGGGGATTAAAACTTTGTAGGTGTCCTGTGAGCAGAAACTAGAACAGGCATCGCACCCAGCCCTGCTCCAAAGGGATGTCTCGGAGTTGTCCTATGGCAAGTAGCAGCTGGATGGGGCATCCCAAGGACGAGCAGCTTCTGCTGGCAGGGCTGTAGTAGCAGCAATAAAACATAATTATTTCCAAATGCAGCTACTCGTGTGGATCTTGTGCGTGTTTCTGCTGGGTAGCATTGGATTGAACTCGGCTTGGGAAACTGGCTTTGTGAGAGTTTCTGGAGTAGCAGTTAAAATGTTGGGGACCACACGCTACCGCGGGGCAGCTTCGGTCATGGAGCGTGCTGTGGCTGTGGCGTTGCCGTGCTCTGCCGAGGTGGGAAGGGCTGGCTGTGCTGCTCCAGCCTGGGGCGGGCGCAGGGGCAGCTCTGCATCCGCTTGTGGGGGCACGCTTGGCGTCTTCTCGCGGGATAAAGAAAGGCTGGAGATGCTCAGACACCGCGCTGTGGGAACAGTAGTACTGTAAATAGCAGAGACTTTCAGCGGGGTACTAAGCATTAAAATTGTGTTTGAGTGCAGTTCGAAGACATGCGATACCTTGTTTGCCCTCCTCTTATTTTGCTTAGCTGATGTAGGCGTATTTATGTTTTTACTCACTTTGCTGTCCTATATTGTCCCTTTTTCCAGCAATGTTGACTGTTCCATCTGCTTATTTATCACCCACAGTTAGAACCCGAATTTCAATTAGCAATCTGCTTTGTTTAGTTTTGCTTAAAACAAGGCATTGAAAGCTCCAACAAAGCTTTAATACATAAACTACTTGTAATGCAGCTGTTAAAGCTCTTCCATCATATCCATGAACAAAATGAATTCTATTGCTATCAAGATGCATCTGATAAATTAGGTTTAATCCTCCTCTACTGCAGTGGACAGAAGACACTTTACAGAAGACAGAAAGATTTCAAATATCTGAGATGGAAAATGGTCTTTGCTCAGTGCTCCAGAGATGCAAAAGAAACTAAAAACTCACGTAGTAAGAAAGAATTCATCCAGCAACTGGAAAAGCAGTCAGTCTCGGGATTTCTGCACTGACTTCTAATCCTGAGGCTTGACTTTTGGGTCTGAAGTCACAAGTTGGGGGTGTGGAAGCAGAAGAGAGGGTGGCTGGGTGTGTGGCAGCATCCCAGGCGAGAACGTGCTCCCTTGAATCCCACCGTTCCGCGCTGTCTAGACCACCGGGATCCCTCCGAGGAGGGGCTTCTCTGGGGCGGCTGGCTCGGCCGGTATTTGCTAAATGAAGGGGGGTTAATTGTGGGGAGTTTGGGTTTGACTCCGAGCCTGACATCATAAATTGCTTCAACGCCCTGTCAGTAATGCCCGTGCCTAAACCCCCTTGAGTCGCCATTAAAACGGAGCCTGTGCTGAAGTTCTCTGCTGAATGGCAGCTAAAGGGGTGAGTTACCAGCGTTATAACTCACCGGTTGTAACTGCCGGTAACGAGGGTCCGCGCTCTGGCACCCCGGGCGGTGGCACAGCAGCCAGAGGGGGGACGGGACGGGTGGGGGCTGTGCGATTCCTCCCGGCACGGCCGTCCCGCGTGAGGTGGTGGGTGCTGTGCGGGGTGCCCGGCCCCGCGTGGGTGTGGAAACCCTCCTGCGGGACGGACGGGCCCGGGAAAAGCGATCCGCCCCCGCGGGAGGCCCGGTGTCAGGCCGAGTGGAAGGGCTTTCTGTGGCCGCCGCCCGCCCTGACCTGCCGTTCCTCCAGCGAAGCAGCTGCCGCCTCACCCCGGGCCCGGCTCCCTGACCGAGGCGGCCGCTGTTACCGCGCGGCTCATCCCTGCGATGAGCTGCGCGCCGGCCTCAGCCCCCTGCGGTCCCGGGGGCTGGTCCCGCCCCGTCAAACCGGTACCCCCTCCCCGGCGGTGGGGCGCGGTAATGAGCGGCCGCGCTAATTGCTGCTCCCGCGGGGGCGGGGCGCTGGGGCGGGGCGGGGGTGGGGGGGGGGGCGCGGTCCCGCCGCCGGGGCCGCTCTGTATAACCCGTCTCCCGGCAACGGCGGGCACGTCACTTCCTGGGGAGCCGCCGCGAGGTGCCGGCGAGCGCGCGTGCAGGTGGAGTGGCGCGTGCGGCGCCGGTCGGAGGCGGCGGGGTCCGGAGCGGGTCGGTCCGGGTCGGTCCGGGTCGGTCCTGGCCGGCGCGGCCGCCATGAGCGCGGAGCTGGACGGCGTGTCGGTGCGCTCCTCCTCCTCCTCGTCGGGCTCGCTGGGCTCGGCGGCGGGGCCGGTTCCGCGGCCGCTGTCGGCCAACGTGCGGCGGCTGCACCAGGCGCTGACGGCGCTGCTGAGCGAGGCGGAGCGGGAGCGTTTCATCCTCTGCCTCAACGCCTACCACGGCCGCCGCAACGTCTGCGACCTGGTACGCTCCCTCCGCGCCCTCCTCGACGGGCCCCGCCGCCGGCAGCTCCTGCCGCTGCTCCGCCTCGTCCTGCCGCGCTCCGACCAGCTCCTCTTCGACCAATACACGGCCGAGGGGCCCTACCTGCCGCCGCCCGGCCGCCCCCCGCCGGCCCCCGTCCCGCCGCCGGTGGTCCCCGGCGAGCTGCGGCAGGTGACCCTGCGGCGGAGCAAGGCCCACGAGGGCCTGGGCTTCAGCATCCGCGGCGGGGCCGAGCACGGCGTCGGGATCTACGTGTCCCTGGTGGAACCGGGCTCCCTGGCCGAGCGGGAGGGGCTGCGCGTCGGCGACCAGATCCTGGGTGTCAACGGCAAGTCCTTGGACAGGGTGACCCACGCCGAGGCCGTCAAGGTAAGGCGGCTCCGGACCGGGCTGCGGCTGCTGTGCCCGTCCCGTCCCGGCGTTTGGCCGCCGTGCGCCCCGTCCCGCCTCCTCCCCGCCGTCCCGGGCTCCGCTTCATCCCCGGAGCCGGCGGGGGTGTGTACGTGTGTGTGTGTGTGCGTGTGTCCCCGGTGCCTCCCCCCCACCCCGGGCGGTGTGGCTGTGCGCCCCGTCCTGCTTCACCCCCTCCGGTTCTGGTCGCTGCTCCATCCCGCTTCACCCGGTGGGACGGGAGCCCCTGGGTCCCCGTCTCCGGGACGCGGCGGTGGTGATGGTGGGGGGGGGAGGAACCTGCAGCCCCGTCGCTGCGCGGAGCCGAGCGGCTCCGGGTTTGCATCGCGCCGGAGGTACCGGGCTCGTCCCGCCGGCTAACGGGCACCGGCAGCGTGTGAAGCCGAGCCGGAAAGTTTACAGCGACCAGTAACGGTGCCCGGCGGCACCGGCGGTGGGGGGCGGCCGGGGTCAGCCTGGCAGCGGCCGCAGTTCTTGACGCGGCAGGTTCGTTCCCCCCGGGCCAAGCGATACTTTATTTTTCATTCCAACGTCTCTGAAACGTAGCGATGCTGCTGGCGGCTTTCTTACAGTCGAGGAGGCTTGTGGAACTTGGAAAGCTGCTTGAGCCGGGTTTTAAAGCGTGTGCTTTAGCCGCTACGCCGTGTTTTCTCCTCCCAAAGGTGGAGAAACTGAGGCACGGAGGAGCAGAACACCGCTCCCCCCTCCCCAGGACTGCCTGGTGCCCAGAGCAGATCCCAGATCCCCGCTGGCTGTCTCAGGGCAGAAGGAGAACAGTTACACAACTGAAGTGCCCCCGGCTCTTCCCGCAGCGCGTTTCCGTGCGCCCCGGAGACCTGTTGTACACGACAGCTGGGGTGCTACCGATTAAAGCTTTCACGGAAGGCTGGGGGGGGAGCTCCATAAACTGTGGGGTTTTCACCTGCAGCTGACTGTTTGGAGGCAAAAATCCACGTTTGACTGATCCAGATCACTCACAGATACGATCTGGTGGCTGGGGGGCTCAGCTCAGGGGGTTCCCGCGGCACAGCAGTGCCAGGCACAAACCTCTTGAGCTGGAGAATTGAATTTTAGGGCCGCAGTTTGTAGGCAGCGCGCAGAGAGCAGGAATCTGGGGTGACGAGACTGTTTTGCAGCTGTTTGTGCTTTAATTCTTCCATAATAAGCTAAAGCACTTCTGTCGGCAGCCCGCTTCATGTGGTGCGTTCTTCCGACGGCGCATTAATCTTGCGTGGCTTTGAAGAGCATCTTCACAGCCAACCTGCGTGCTCCCTGCCCCGTCTTTAAATCTGTGCCCCAGGCGAGGACACGTCTTCCAGGCTGGAAGTGAGTTCCCAGCGGTCTTGAGATGAGAGGAAAGATTTGTAGGAATTCTTTTGTTGTTGTTGTTCCTAATGACAGGACAGCAATGGTGTAAGCTTTCTGAAGTTAGTCTGCAATTTTGTGCCCTGAAGATTGTAAAAAAAAAAACACCCCAAACCCTCTATTTTTGGCTGCAGCGTTGGGATGGGTAGAAACCAGGTGTCTCTGGTCTGTTAAATGACTTCATCTCTAATTCAGCCCACTCTGCTGGGTAGTTCGCATCGCTTTCTGTTTGTTCTCTAATATAATGTACGTGATGTCTTTTAGACACTGTTAATATTGAGTGAAACTAAGCGCTTCCTGCACAGAAATAATTCCTGTAGGATGCGGTTTGCCAAGGGGGTGTTCTGTGACAAGAGCTATGTTTTGCTAATGTGATCTTGATAGGAAAAAGAAGCCTGGAAATGGTCTGTTCGTGAGATGAACTTCTTTAAACAACAGCTTCATCGCTCACCCAGCTGTGCTGGAGTCTTCTGGACCTCCTGCACTCATGTCATGTCTGGGAAGGGTTTAGGACCCGCGTAGCAGTGGTGGAAACATCTTCCTGGGGAAGAGTCGCAGGGTGATTTACAGTACAGCTGTAATAATTCCTTTGGAGGTTTTAAAATTAAGCGAGTGCTCATTTGTCCTTGCATGCTGTATTTGGGAGGGGGGGGAATGAAGAGTGGGTAGCGTTCAGCGATGCCGAAGGGCGGTCTTTGGAGGATTTCCCTGGGGTTAAGATACAAACGCTTCAGCCTGATGTTTTGGATGTCGTGCAGGGTGTCAGAGCTGCAGGGATGAGAGGTGGTGATGTACGGGGTGGGCTCACCCTGGGTTCTCTGCTTCCCCTTGAACCCTGGGATCTCGGGCTCAGCCTGGGTGTAAATGTTAACAGCTCTGCAGGGGCCTCTGCCCGTGGTCTGGTCCGCTCGAGCGGAGCAAACCTCACTGCGTCCTGCCGCCTCGCTGATGGCTGTTGGTCTGCTCTGTAGTGGAACAGGGGAGAGAGAAACGGTGGAAGAACAGGCTTGTACCAGAGCTGGGTTTGGTCCTGGAATTTGTGCATACGCTGTACTCGGGATCAAATGCAGAGAGGGGGAAAAGGTGAGCAGAGAGGGGCTTTCTTAGTACAAAACCACGGCTGCGTAGCTCGATCTCCCAAACGCTGTCCGCCCGCTTTAGGCAAGTAGACGTGAACTCCCTCTCCGGCAGAAGCTGTCTGATTAACGCACAGCTCCCGTTCCTGCGTGCGGAGCGATGCTCTGGCTCTCCATCTGCCTGAGGAGGAGCACGTTCCCGTGCTGCGCGTCCATCTTGACTGTCCTGCAGCGAGAAACTGTCTGTCTAGGACAGCGTTGTTATTCATAATATGCAGAACGTGGTGTTTGCGAGGGAAGTTGTCAAAGCTCATTCTTCAGGGCATAAGACGTTTGCAGAGATCAGGAGGGCTCTTGCACTGCTGGCTTGGCTTGCTCCCAGGCACGGCGCTCGCTCAGGGGTGAGCGTGATCAAACTTACTGAACCAGAAATCAACTTTCTGTCTGCCGGGGTGCTCAGAGAAGCCCAGCTGTGAATACGAGCAGCGAGGCAGCTCTTCAGATGGAGCAGTGAATAAATACGTAGCCTTAACTTGTTTGTGCAGTCTTGTAAGAGCATTCACGCAGGAGTTACTGCATTCATTTTAGGAGCTGTGATAGCTCAGTTGTCTCCTTTTTGTGCATATCTGGCCATGCAGGAGTATCCCGACTGTTTCCAGCACCCTTTGCTAGGAATGGAGAGGCACTCTCTGTAGGGTAGGAGAAATTTCTGTCTTCTGCCTTGTTTTTTCCGGCGTTGCTCAGAGCCGTGACGTACCAAAAGCAGAATCGTGGCACCAAATGAAAACTGCCGTGACGCTGGGCAAAGAGGACATAAGTACTGAGCTGCATGGTGTCCCAGCTGAGAACTGCCTGGTGGCCTGTGACCGGTGCAATGGGATTTGGAGATATTCTAGTGTAAATTAGATAAAAAGTTGGATTCTGACTTAAATGACAAGATTACTTAAGCACTCCAAATCAATTCACTTAATGACCAGCTGCTTAACCTTTATGTGAGTAGTGGTGTTTTATGCCTTGTCTGCTTCATGCTCTCTGTTTCATCCAAATCAAAATTAAATGACTCCATTACAATTATAGCTCTATCATTCCAGCATTCAAGAGTGCACTTTAGCGAAAGATCACTGTAATTTGAATTATGGTGTAAGTGGAGAAGTTTGTATTGTCTGTCATATTTTTAGAGCTCATTTGGCTTTCATCAGCGTTGCTTTATAGTACACGGTTGATATTGTAGTAGTCGTGCTGAAAGTTTGTATTGATAAGCCATAATATTTTGTCCAGAGTAATTATAATAGAGGTGATTGTGGGTTTTGACTATCAAACCATTACACAGGAAGGAATTTCCCCTCTGCTCTGGGGCTTGCATTAAACTTGCACGCCCTTTCTCCCCTACCCCTTACTTCTGTTGCTTTGCAGTAGGTTTTTACATCCTTTAAATCATTTAGGGAGGAAGGGCACCAGAGAAAGTGTGAAGTATCATGACTGATGGATTGTTCCTGATTAAGGATTTGGCTTAACGAGCTACAGCAGCCTCAAAAGAGCTGCACAGATTCCACCATTTGCCTTGCTGTGTCTCTGTTTATTCTGGGCAAATCCGGATGAGCTTGATCAAAAGAACCAAAACTAGACTAATTTGTATGCGGTGGTCTTAGGGAGCACGTTTCTTCCATCTTGGTGTAAGTCTGTGGTAGCTTTGCCAAAGTCAGCAGACTCACATCGGGTTTGTTCTGAAGGAATAAGCTACTGGCGTAGTTTGAGTTTCCTGTCTTGGGCTCTTCAGGTGGCTTTGGAGAGAAGCTGCAGGCGCGGTGGGGCCGGGAGAAGGCTTGTGATGAGGCAGATCTCTTATGGACAAGGCAAAGGTCTCCAGAAGGCAGCGTCGGGCTCCGTTCCCTGCGATGGAGGGGGCATCGCCATCGCCAGCCACCGCGGGCTCTCCGCTCAGGCGGAGGTTTTCACTCCTTCCAAACCAGCAGCCTTTCCATCGCCTCCTCTGATAGTGTCAAGTGGGCATTTAAAAATAATTGAAAGGAGATTAAAATTCTTTTTCTCTTCTATTCATTTGGACTTTCATGATGGCAAAGAAGGTGATCTCTTCAGAGACGGTAACGTTTCGTACGAGGTAGAAAGGGCTCCAGCCGCCTGTGCTCTGGGCGCTAGTGGTATTGCGAAAAGACGGCCGAGAAATGACAGAAGAGACATGCAGCCCTGAGCCTTGGAAGCATATTTAGAGCAATTTTACCTTCTGGGCAGCTTACAAGAAAGCAAATCTCATTGCACTCTTCCTTGTGATGCCCAATTAATTGATTATCATTATCTGAGACTGCTTATTTGCTGTAGTCGGTAATCACTGCTGTACTGTACAGGCATTGTAACAGCTAGGGGGAATGAATGCAGCTTGGTTTCTTTGGTTGGTTTTTAACCCTTCCAGGTACTTGATCTTGTGGACCATCGCACGCAGTCGTGGTTGGGATGAACGGGGAGTGAAAGCAATACGTGGATCCCCTGATTCTCTAAAGATACCAGGCTTGTTCCTTTAAATGCCTGCTTGCTTGTCTCTGTATTTTTAGAAGTCACGGACTGATCCGGAGGCTAGAAACCTCTCCCCTTCCCAAGGGGTCTCAGGTAGCTGAAGCATGGAAAAGAAGGATGTGACTAGTATCTACCTCAATAGTTACAGCAGTAAACTATTCCTTAGTCTCTGGGTTTGGTTAGAAACAAACAAACCACAAACAAAACAACAAAACCTGACAAGAACTGCACAGGAAAAAGCACCTACAGCTTAAAACGCAGGTGCTGTGCAATGCCACAGGCTTCTGCTCTGTCCTGCGGTTTCCATTTTAACTTCTGTAGCCAGCTGAGCTCAGAGGGAGAGGGTGGGAAGTGTAACGTCACCGGGATCTGTCCCTAGGAAAAACGGGGAGGGTCGCTCTTGGACATCTGCATTTTAAATCCCTTCTAATGCTCCTTAAAGGGAAGGGCTCGCGGCAGTGACAGAGCGTAGATCTGGCAAGTGATGTTCTTGGTGCGCGGGTCATCAGGACCTCACCTGGTACTGAGAGCCTGACTGCGGGCTGAGCGGCGACACTCCATTGTCACTGCGAGCTAATCGGAGCCGATCAAATTAATACCACGTGTAATTTGGCAAGGGGTGACCTTGGAGGTACAGAGAGCATCTGTGGGAATGGGGGTGTTCCGGCTGTTGCCCTGGAGTTAGGAGTAGGTTCTATGTGCTGCTCTGCCACTGACTTCCCTCAGTGGGCAAGTTACTTAGTCATCTGTTTCCCTTCATTACACCAGCAAATCGCAATCAGCCCTAATGAAATCAAACGACGTTATACTGATACGAAAGATTAGAATGAAGTCCTTAATCTCTCCTCTCCTCATAATACAAGGATGATAGTACTTGGCGTGGGTATTGGCTTGTTCGTCGGGGTAGTATTGTTAGGGCATCCTTGAGTTCTTGGAGCATAAATGTTATTGAGTGGGCTTCTTGTAAATAAACAATTTTGTCTCAGTAGAGAAATTGATAAGATAACCCCAAGGATAAAATCCTGTCTTTCCTTCCAGTGTCCATTAGAAGAAAACAAAAGCATTAGTGTGCAGCATAGCTGGTGAGTTGAAATATCTTTTACTCAGTTCTTCTGTCCTCAGGGAAGATGATGGATTTTCTTGACACTTTCCTCAATGCCGTGTCTGCTCGGAGAATTATTTGGCTCTAAATCCCCTCTCCTAAACTGACAATGCAGCTGCTAAAATGATTTGGCTTAGTTTCTTTTGACTGGGTGCTCTGTGAATTTTCCCTGTTGCAGACCACCAAGTGCTTAATAAATACAGGTGAAGCAGGGACCTGGGCAGCCTGGAGCAACTCCGTTCCTGCCAGCTTCTTGTTGCCGGACTCAGAAACCGCGTCCGAGACTCTCGGGGTAGGATGTACTGGTGGGGAAGGCTGGAAGGGTCTCTGCTTCGTGCAGGCGCTGGCTGGGTGTCCTTGGTGCTCAGTCATGTCTAGGTGATCTCCTCACATTGATTCTTTCAAAGTTGGGTTTTTTTCCATCAAGTAACTAACCATATCTAGACGATATGGTTTGGTGGTGGTTCTCATGATGTTTTTCAGCATTGTTTGGTGTGACGTGGAAAGCCAAGAGGAAGTGGGGGGTAATGTATTGCTCTAGATTCCCCTCACGCACCCCAGAAAGCACCCGGACAGCTTTCCAGGCTTGCATTGAAATACAGCGTTGTTCTTCTGCTCTTTTTAAAACTGTCCTGGACTTGCCTGAGGGATACACCGGGCAGTGACCAGCTTTGAGGGGCTGGGGTGTGACAGAGCTGTTGCCTTGAAGCGGGGATGAGGGGAGTCAGCCCTCGGAGGGGTTAGGGAGAAGGCCCTGGAGCTAGGATTTCGTTTGACCTTTCCAGGTGAAAGGGACTGGGCTTCCTGATGCCTTGGGGCTAAATGTGTGCAATCACCATAATTATGCAGCAATTTGCATGCATTTGCATAAGTGCCACTACATGAAAGCCGAACTGCTGTCACCTTTGCCTTGGGAGAGGGGGAGAGGTTGGACTGTATCTCCTGTAATTCCCATTTATCTTCCTCCCAGGGAGGCTGCTTCGCGCCCTCCATCCCCTGCGCTGCACTACCCACCGCTTGCCTCTCTGGCTCCTCTCCCCCAGCCCTCCACCTGGAGTGTCTCCGCTTCCCGTCATCCCTCCTCCTCCTCCCCTCTCTCTCCCCACCTGCCTCTGTGTCACCTTTTTCTGGTACCAGTTTTCTTCGTTCCTGCCTGCCCCGGCCGTGCGTCCTCCCCGCGCGGGGACGAGCCGTTTGCATACGTCACTGCCGACGAGGCTCCCGGTTCCTCTGCACGGGAGCAGTTCCCTGGTTGTCAGGCAAGATGGGGAGCAGATACGCTTGATCCAAAGCATCTTTACTGCGGTCTGGGGCAGGGGACAATCTCTCCGTATGCATTTTTACGGCATCTGGCAAAGGTGGCCTTAACCAAGGTGCATAGTGGGAGCCGTAACAGCTTTATACTTGTCCTGCCTGCAGAGGATCCCTGGAGCAAACTTCTGGGGACAGGCAGGTGGTGCCTCTGCCTGTTGTCTTCTGCTCTGTCCTTTCTGCTGGCAGAGAAACCACTTAGCTGATGGAGCTCGACCAACCTCCCTGTAGAAGGTCTCGCAGCCCCCTTGCCTCCATCGTGGACACGGGGAGCCTCATCGTTCCCCCTGGCACCGCGATGCTTTTGCTCAGTCTAGCTGAACCCACGAGCTTAAAACTACCTGGGTCCAGCAGGAACCCCGCAGGATAGCGCGGGAAGCAGTGGCTAGACAAACTTCTGCAAATTGTTCCCTGCATGGGTGCTGGAGCATGCTGTAAAAGCTCGCTCTGCCTCCCTCCTGTGGTATCTCTGCATTTCTTTCCCCTTCGCAGCTTTATTTTCAAGTCCGTGCCTTACTTTTTTGGGACTTGGCGCAAAATTGCGTGGTACTTCAATGATTGATAACCTCCGTACCGACCTTTGTGGTTTGCAAACGGGGCGAGCGCTTGGCTGCCCATTATCTGAGCAGCCCAAGAAGCCAAACAGCTCTGGCAAGTCTATTATTGCCGGAAGAAAACAGCTTGCGTCTGTAGCAAGGGGGAGGATGGCTCATATTTAATGCTTCTTGTATCAAACTGTGATCTACCCACTAACGGAATGAATTGGAATAGATTGCTCATTTCATTAGCGGCAAAGGTAAGTGAGTGGGCTGTATCCGTACGACATGCATATTTTATTCAAGCTGCCAGAAGAATACTGGTGATTAATTGCCATTGATTTGACATCTGTGTTCCTACTGGGGGAATTTTTGAAGGCCTGGAAGATGCTTTTACACAGCCTTCAACCTTTTGACGCCCTCCAGGTGGAAAGAACAAGGGGAAAATTCTGAAGGCGGGAGAGGAAAGCCTCCAGTAATGCAAGACGTGCCCGGCAAGAGTGGCCCAGCACAGATGGGTTTCGGGAAGGGGGGCAGCTGTCAGTCCAGATCTCAGCAAAGAACATGCTGCGTTGGGCGTTGCTTTGGGGTTTGGTTTTTTTAAGAGGTAATAACTGTGGGTACATGGGATGTGCATTTCCTTTTTTTTTTTTATTATTTTAAGCAATCTACTTCACTCTCAAAGGGCTTGATAGGTAATTAAATAGTGTGTTGTCAGGAGATCAGTGGCCTTATGGAATCGATCTGCCCTTCTCTCTGGCACTTGCTGCTTCTAATAATATTTCTAGGCAATTGGTGACTGTTTCCCTGCTAAATGTTTTGGCATTGATCCCCAGATTCAACTAAATTATTTCCTTAAGCTTGTCTTGTAGCAGGTGTGCTTGTACACTGTGGTGCCAGTGTTAAACCTTTCGTACCACGGTCTTCAAACGCATTATAGGTGGGGTAAAGCCAAATTTTATCTTGAGTCTGGAGCAAAACACGGCAGCACTCAACAACGTGTAGCAAGTCCCTGAAATGGCTTGAGGAAGGAAATGGAGATGCAGTTTGCACTGCCTGATGCTGCAGAGGGGATTAAGGAGGTGGAATTATTTTATTTAATGGTCCACTGCAGATGGGTTCGGTTCAGTATGCCCATCAAATAACGTGCTTTCCCAGAGAGCTTGCAGGCTGAATATACGCTGTTGCTTTTGGGGTGGTATCTCCACAATCACTGAACGCAAGACAACTTGCCTGTCCATAACGAAGAAGTTCTCTGTTGCATTATTCCCATCCAGAGCTTATCCTTTTTCTGTGTCGGTCCCTTACTTTTTCTAGATGAAAATTGTGGCCTGAAGAGCTTTTCCTTCTGTCCCAGGGAATTGGGGTGACCTGCTTCACGGGAAGTGTATTGTCGCGTGGGCTGGTGGTGTTTTATCAGTAGGCCTGACAGCAAAATCGAGGTCGGTGGACTCGTGCCAGCTTGCCGGTGGTGTGACACTTCACTGGGAGCGGGGAAAGGCAAAACGCTAAACGTTCAAGCAGCAGCTAGGCTGCCAGGCACAGGGACCTGCAGCCTGGAGGAGGAGCAGGGTACAGTGGTGGGAACCTGTCAGGACCCCCCCCCACTGCCAAGGGCTCACTGCAGCTGGCCAAAATTTCCTGCTCGGATGGGTGTTGGGACCTTCTGCAAACGCGTTCCAGGAGGCAAGGGTAGATGCACAGTGTGGGAGAAGCCGTTGTGATAGGGCTGGAAAATAAAAATTCCTGCCGATTGCTTGATGTTCAGGTAGACCAGCTGGAAAATGGGTCCTGCCCTCTGCTGTAGATATGGTCCCTGCTGGCCAAAATGCCTGTGTGATGGCAGGGAAAGATGTGTTGAAGAAGCTGCCTGCGTGGGTCCCTGCTCTCTCAGCAATGAGCACCTCTGATCTCCAGATTGTCAGTTAGCTCTTCACCAGCCCTGAGAAATTAAATTAAAATGAAAGAGGAGAGAGTCGTCCTGCTTGCTGGGAGAGCTGGCAGATGTGAGGAGTCTTAGGGCTGGGTCTGCCCTTGGATACTGGTCTGAATCTGCCCATCCAGGACTGGTCCCACCCATGTCCTGCGGGTCCCAGCTGGCTTAGCAGGGGGAGGTGGAGCCCAGTGGTCCCGGCAGTGCAGAGCTCCAGCCAGGGGCTGTATCTGGGCTCTGGCCGTCAGCACGGTCTGCCCAGGCTGCTCCCGGGGTATGCCAGGACTCCTCTCCACGCTGTGGCCCTGGAGAACAAGGCTCTCTGCTCTTGCTGAGGAGGGGACTAAGGCGAGCGGAGCTGGCTCTGGTGAGCAGCAGTGGCTGTTGTGTTCTCCCATGCCCTGACATTGACCACCTCCTCTCCCTGTGATGAAGAGCTTTGTTGCTGCATCCTTGGCTTGGAAACCTTCCATCCTGCCCGAGCTGCTGAGTCGCCTGTTTGTAATGCAGTTGTCATTGTCCCCTAGCACCGGTGTGTCCCCAAGGGCTTGCAGAGACGCCCATCACCTCTCAGCTCAGCCCATTAGCCTTTGCTCTTGCCTCCTTAATGATTTCCATTTTTGCAGCACCTCTACACTCAAAGCACTTTCTTTTATTAGAGGCAAGATTTCCACCTCAGTTCTCCTTCTGAAGCGGTTTCCTTGGGTACTCAACGCCCAGCTACAGCTGCACACTGAATTGGAGAGGAGCTGTGCTGCGAGAAGCGCTCTGCAGCCCTCTGGCTTAGCCAGGCCCAGCTTTGGTCCTGTTGTAAAGCAGGTGGTAAGATCCTGGCCCAGTGGTAGTGCAGCAGGAGGCTGCACCTCATTACTTTAGTAGCAGGCACAAATGGCCCCATTAAATCTACTCTTTATCCCAATCCTGTAGCAATAAAAATTGTCAGGACCAAGATGGTGTTAAGAAATTTATGGCAAATGCTCCACTATGGTGGTCGCTTGGATTCCTCATGGGAGCTGGTGTTGGGGCTAGAGCATCCTTTCGAGGGAGGCTTCTCCCAGAGCACTTCATAATGGACCTGAAGAACAGCTGGCAGGAGAGTCATTATCATGTGCTGCTAACTTTCCAAAGGTGCTGGATGATCATGCTCAGTGGATGAGAAAATTACCTGCAAAACTTCTTTGGGATGTCAAATCAACCTTGTCTGCTCCAGACTCTGAAAGCTGCTGAGAGCCTGATGGAAATGTGTATTAGCAGAACCGAAGGGATGAAATGGGGAGGAGCTGCCGAGGGCACCTGTGTCTCATGTGCCCCAAGCTGGGTGTGAGGAAGACCCAGGAAGGCTGTCTTCTGTGCCTGGGTGGAAAAAGCAGATGAACCAGCTTGGAAGGGACTCGCTGTTGGGGTTGCCTCAGCATTCTTTCCAAAAGCAGATGATTTCTCAGCCTCAGTGCAGGGAAACTGAGGCACTGAAAAATGGGAAGATACTATGGCAGGAGTCAGTGGCAGGATCTGTAACAGCTGGAGGTTTGTGGTTCCTGCTCTGAAGGCTGCACCCTGTCAAAGCCCAGGGATGGTAAACAGAAGAAGCCAGCGGCGGCTGATGGCTTTGCTGGCGTGGCAGCTGTGCTGGGGATCCCAAGGGCTGACCTGTAGGCTTTTGGGAGCTGGGTGGGGACAGGTGGTAAGCCCCTCAGGTCAGGGTGGCGTTGGTTTTCCATGTATGATGGGAACAGGCCTCAGTGGAACCGGTGAGTCAAAGGCTGTGCAGTGCAGAGACGGTCCCTTTCCATGGGCTGCTGACCCAGCGTGTCCCTGCCAGATGACTGCACTGCTCCCAGGAATGAATGGCCTGCTCCCAGCCGGTCCTGTTCCAGAGGTCTTCTCTATACCACCGGGACCACCGGTTTTCCTCTTTCCCCCATGAGTAACAGACTTCATCTCCCCAGCTATCAGGAGGGGTACTCTTGCAAACCAGAAGATGAACAGATGCATCAGCCTCGGTAAAGCCAGGGGGGAAAAAACCCCCGAGAGGGAAGTGCAGTGTTTCTTCCCATGCAGGGAAATGGACAGTAGCTCTGTCACTTGGAGCTCACCAAAGCAGTTGATAGGGATTTCTGTCTCCGTTTGGATGTCTGATGGAAGCTTCTCCTGTTTGGCTCGCCTGATGCCTCATCACGCCACAGCTCTGCATGCCAAGTGCTTTGTTAAAGTCTAGTTCAGTGTGTGGATGTACAAAGGTTTTACAGGGCTGTGCCAGATCTCGTTCCCGTGCCTTCTGTGCTTCGTTACGGAGCACGTGTGGATCTGTTATCCGCGGGAAAACACTGCTTCTCTTCTCATCTCCTGTCATAGCTCTGCCAGCTTTAGTTTAAATAGCTGGTAGCTGCCTAGTGAACGAAGGAAGCTCGGATGTTTGAACAAAACTGACTTGAGTGCTCCCCGGGTTGGGGAGGCGGTTTGTGGTGACTGTCCTGTGAGTTTGACAAGACTGCGGTGGCCAGAGGGAGGACACGGGTGGTGCTGAGCAAGCCTCAGCCTCCGACTCTCGTGCTGGGCTTCTTCCTCAGGCAGGAGCTGTACTCTGGCTTACTGGAGCAGACGTGCTTCTAGTGGAGGTTAAACACAGAGATTCTTTGGGCTATTTGTGCTTGCAGCTGAAGGATTTACCTTCTGAGCTGATACAAACCCAGGCTTATGTTAAAATTAATAGAAATAAATAATATCTTCAAATTGATGCAAGCTCTTATAAATAGGCTGGGATTACAAATAATTTAGCTTACAAATGTGCCTCACTAGTTGAATTTCAGACCTTTGCTTAAGCATGTTCTAGGCAGAGGCTTAAATGTTTGCTCATTTAAGCACATGCCTGAAGGCCATGTTGAATCAGGGCTGTGGGAGACTGTCTTCTAGGGGGAAAAAAAAAAAAAATCAGCTGATTAACCCTTTTAAATGGTCCCATAGTGTTGCTGTGTCCAGTCAAACAGCTACTGCTTTTTACCTGTGTGTGTGTCTCCGTGGTGCCTGCAATGGTGTGTTATAGATCTTGCGTGTGGTATATACATCTGCATGCCACTATACACGTGTGTTCTGTGCGGTTTGGGGATGGCCTCTAGCTCTTCTACCAGCTCATGGTTGGGTGAAGGGTTTGCTGATGTCATGGCCCTTCGTTCTGTCATGGGTTGTAAAGCCGATGAGGAGTTTAACTGGAAAGGATGGCAGCTGTACGGAAGGTGCGTGTGGTGGCGGGGGCCATCTGCTGCAGGCTGAATCAGGTGGGGCAGGGTGGGAGCAGACAGGGCTGAGGTGTAGCCTGACTTTTAGAAAAAGAAAAAAACGGCAGGTTGGAGTTGCAGTGGGAAGCATGGAGACTCAGCCACACGCCCGGGCAGTGTCACCGAGTAGATGTGACACCATGCCGAGAGAGAGGGGCTCTCGCCAGCTTTCTCGGGGGTTTGTGGGGTCACCTTGGACGAGGTGTTTCCTGCCTTGCTTCTCCCCTTTCTGCCTGCTCTTTCACACTGGTGTTTCTTGAGGCAAGCACCATCCCTTTGAGTGTGTTTAGCACCTAGCACTAGGGCAAGTAACTGGAATCCTCGCCTACTGAGGTCAATGCCACTGGCTTACCGTCGTTGAGCTGCAGGGATGGTCCCACTCTGCCTCACAGCAGTAAGGTAAGTCCTTTGTGGGTGCTACTGTGGTCACCCAAAAGGTGCAGTCACTTTCCAGTGCAGGTGGCTTGGAGGGCAGCAGAGCTGTGTCCTGAAGGGCTCCTAAGCGTAGGGAAAGCCCCTGGTGGGATGCCATTGCAGTCCTGCGCTAGCTTTTCGGTAGGCATTAGTGTTGGGGGACGAAGACTGTGCTGGGCAGGAGACTGCTTCACTCACCGAGTCCTTGAGAAGCCTCAGTAAATGTATAAAGGACTAGACAGTGTCACCAGCCTGCCTGCTGCTGGGAGAGACCGTCACCAGCAACGTCCCGATGGGCACCACCAGCTTCCGTTCGCTCCCTCCACTCATGTCTCCTCTTGTGCTGAGGCTGCCGTGGAGCCCTGGCCCAGCCTGCTGCCTCGAGCCAGACGGCCGCTTTCCTCACCTCCCGGCTCTCTGCTGTCACCTTCATGCATAAAACATCTCCCTGTTGACTGCGATCCCATCTTCTGGTGGCCTTGTCAAGGGAGCTGTAGGGGGGACATAAAAAGCCCCTTGTAAATCTTTGGCCTCTCATCTCTGGAAATTTTACTGTGCTTCCAGAGAGCAGCTCTGCTGCAGGCCCTGCTCTTTCAGGGGATGACATTCAGCTGAGGCGCTCTGCCTGCTGCCAGCCTTCGGCAACAACCGCTGCCCCATCCTCAGGACGGGCTGCGAACGCTCGCTGGCGCGGAGCTGGGGACCCTGCCTGCACTTGCTCGCTTCTCCTCTGCCTGGTGTCTCTCCTGTGTGGTGGCAACCCCAGAGGGTTATCTTCAGATCCCCCTCCCCTGCCAGGATGGGTGCTCTGAGGAAGGGAGGAAATGGGATCCCTGCATGCGTCCCAGAGAGACCCTCATGGGAACGGGGTGACAGTGAGTGCAGGGAGAAGGAGGTTCTGGGGGGGCTGTACCCCATCTCATAGCGGTCACTCTGCACTGGTAGCTCTAGAGTAGATGAGAAGTCTCCCTGGCACCCCCACTCATTGCTGTGGAGGTCAGATCATCCTGAGCCTGTCTGCGTGGGAGCTTATGAGGGGCCTTTGGGTTGGGAAGCTGAACTGTGCCTGGAGGATGGGTGGGCCCCTGCGCCGTGGTGCCCGTTCGGGAAGAGTGTCCCAGGGTGGGCAGCAGGCTCAAATAATCCAGTGAGACTTGGGCAGGTGGTAGCAAGGCTGAAGCGAGGTGAGCACCTCTGCCAGCCAGGCTGGGCTCCGTGTGCTCGCAGGGAGAGAAGAAATGCAGCAGGAGATGTGTTTGAGGGACCGGAGGGGCTAAGGGGATGGGGTATGGAGTTAGTGTGCAGCCCAGGACATGGAAGTGCTCTTCAGTTGCTCTGATGGGGCTGTTGGTTTTGCAGTCCTCGTTTAAGCTCTCCGGGCACGTGATGACCTTGGGAGCATGTGACAAAATTGCAGCCAAATTGCTGTATGTGATGGAGGTGCTGAACTGGGAATTGGCAAGCTGGATTCTCTCTGGCTCTGCAGGGAGGGACAGGAGCGTTGCCAGGTCAGAGCTGGGATCCAGCCAGCCCAGTATTACTGATGATATTACTCTTTACCGAAGAGCTGCCTGTATTAGTTCTTCCCGGTCATGAGCTTTGCTCAACAGCTTCTCTGCTCAGTGGGAAGAAGAGACCTTGCAGGAGTAGCTCATCAAAAGGACAGATATGTGGGGGGGGGGGGGGAACCCCCAACCCGAAGCACCTCCTTTCTGAGAGCAGATCTGGAGCGTTGATGTTCCTCAGGGCTCAGAAGGGATCAGCACTTAAAGCTGTCCCCGGGGAGAACTCCTATGCTAATTGAAGTTCACTATAAAGCCTATGTCAGCTTCTCACAGTGGAAGCCGGAGAAGCAATTGCAAATGGCCTTATCTGAATCTCAAGGTCATCTTAGTGTATTAAAGGTATTTATTAATTATTGTATTCATTGACTGCTTGTGCTGGGGAGGCAGCTGGTAATGAAATGCCATGGGAGGCTGAATTTCTGGGAGCATCGTTGATGTCCATTGAAGGCATCAAGAGCCTTTCCAATGGCAGAGTTTGGGGCTGAGCTGAGGGGACCAACAGTGCCGCTTGCCTCCAGCGCTGATCCCTGTCCTGCTCTGGCTCCTCTCCAAAGCTGCAGAAACTGCTCAGTCTCAGGTTCAGCCCACACTGGGGTCCCTCCTGGCATGTCACTACCCACCTTACCTCCTGCACTCTGCTTCACTCTGTTCTTTCCCTGGCCGATGGGGAGAGCGTATTTTCTCTGTCAGCAGCAGCAGCTTTGCCTTTTAATGCTGTTGCTGCTCAGGAGAGAATAGAAAAAATCCAGCTCTTCCATTGGCTTTTTACATAGGTCAGTCATTCAGTTGGTGGTTGCAGTGTAGCTTGAGATCTTTCAACCTCAAGGAAGAGCAAAGCCGTGTCACCCCAGTGTCCTAGGGCAGATTGTCCTTCCCCCTCTGTAGGCATTAACTCCCTCCTCTCCTTGGCTTGTCTTCCAGGTACTGAAAGGCTGCAAGAAGCTGAACCTGTCTGTACATTCGGTGGGACGCATACCTGGGGGCTATGTCACCAACCACATCTACACCTGGGTGGACCCGCAGGGCCGGAGCGTGTCCCCGCCGATGGGCCTGCCGCACCACCAGAACAGCTCCCTCCGCAAGGACAGTGAGAAGAGGAGCCACCTCCAGCTCCTGCAAGAGGGAGATGAGAAGAAGGTGAGTAAGGGGGATCAGTCACAGCCCTGGGGGCCTGTCTGTAGGTGACAACCCTCTTCGTTCCCCTCATGCTTTTTATTGGTGTGATTCTGGGCTCCGTTGGGATAGCCTGTCTGTCTTTATGAAACATTAGATCCTGATTTTCTCCCTTGGTCTGCAGCTTTCCCTCTGTCTCCCTCGAGGAGTCCTGTAGGACGGGATGGATCGGCTTTGTTCCCATTTGACACAACTAACACCTGAGCTGGAGACAAGGCTTTGACCAGATGCAGACTTGTCTGGCGGTGAGGGTCCTGCCAGGAACAACGGCCAACCCAGAAGCTGCTTTTAAGGCTTTTCCCAAAGAGGTTATTGTTTTGGCTGGAGGCCCGCTGCCAGCATGGTCATTGATAGGTGGACGTAGATGTTAGGTTCAGCAGGGTTCATGGATTTGGAGGGCTAGATCTCAGAGTGCTTTACTGCTGCTCTTCACAGGTTTCAGGCCTTTCCTCAAGTGTTTCTGTGGGGCTTTCTTGGGTCCCTTGGCAGTTTTGTCTAAGGTTAAAAAAGAAAACCCACACCAAAAAAACCCCAAACCAATTTTTCTCTTCTAAAAAGGCTCTAAAGTAAACCAGATGATTTTCCTTTTCTGTGTGGGGAAAGGCAGGCTGAGCCAGGAAGGGCAATGTCTGTGTAAAAAGCCCTGGCAAGTGAAAAAGGAGCGGGGAAGCGAATGGCTTTCAGAACGGTGCCCGGGGGAGCTGGTGGTGTCTGGCCAGCACTGGCCGCTCCAGCAGGGCCTGGGTCTCTCTGACAGAAAGGAAAACGTATCGGCACATCTAATTCCCACTCCTCTTCTCTTACTGCGAGCCTGCCCTCCTTTGAAATAAGCCTTATTGTAAGTGAAGCCAGCAGAGGACATTTTCAAGCTGCAGTATCTGATCCTGGGGATTTAGTGTCTCTTCTCCCTCGTGCTTCCCGTGCCCAAACAGGCTTAGAGCCTTGTCGATGCAGAGGAACAGTGCTCAGATGCCCTTGCAGTGAGGCACAGGCTGGAGGGGCAGGCTCTGCTCGCTCTCTGGTGGTGATGGATAGGGAACCTGTTGATCCTTTACAAGCAGGACTTGGTATTGCCTCACCGGCATTCATGGGATATCATAGTACTGTCGTATGAGTGAGCAGGGCACTCGCTTCCCAAAGGCACAAGGTTGCTTGGAGCCATGACATATTTCCATCCCGTTATCCTGAGATCGCCCTGGCTGCCCCCAGCACTTTGATTGTATGCTCAAAATGTCCTCGGCTCCTCCTGGAAAGGATGCGGAGGGATCTGTAAGCTAGAGCCTCCCACCTCAGCCAGAGAGGGGAAAAAAAAATCTAATACAGGATGAGGCAGTTTGCTGATGAAATATTCATGTGGGCCACAAGGGAGAAGGGCCCATTATTTTTACTTTAAGGAGAAGAGAAAAGCAGCCGCCGCTGGCTTTCTGGTGTCCCCCACCCCCTACCACTCAGTGTCACCTTGATACAGCTGGCAGCGACTCTCTGAAGCTGTAGGTAGGTGTTTCTCTGCACGTCGTTCCTTTAGTCTGTGCTGCGTATCGACGTGAAATGCTTAGCAGCCCGCAGCTGTACGCGCCTCTGCCCAGTGCTTGAGCCTCGCGTGGCCCCAGAGAGCCCCTTCCCGTCGTTCCCGAGGGAGATGGGATCGCAGGTGCCCTAGCTGTCTCTGGGCAGCCTGGCTGCTGCGTGGGCTGGCCATCAGACCAAAGAACCCTCCGCTCTGTGCTGCTCCTGGTCCTGAGCTCGTCAGGGTTGGCTCCCAAGGGGTGCACGGGAAAATGAATCCAACTGAACTTTGCAAGTTAAAAGAGCTTTAATTACCCTAGCTTAATCCGCTTTGGAAGGGAATGAAGCCAAGTTGAATGAAGGCCGCGTTAAACTTCGAAGACCGTCCATGCTGGGCTTGGCTGCTGTTGGAAATGCTTGCTCCCAAGGTGTGAGGGGGTCCCACCTCCAAGTTGCCCACTGTGTCACCATTCTAGCTGAGCTAGGCTGCAGGACCTTGGCTTGCAGAAGTGGCTGTCCTTGTTCTGAGCTGTGCTTCCCTGGTGCTCTCGCTGTGATGCCTCTTTGCGGCAGTGCTGCACAGCACTGGGAAGATGTACCAGCCTTGGATGAAATGCCCAGTCTTCATGGCGCTACCAGGTTGCGGCTTGCTGCCTTCAAGACCTTTTGCCCAAGTGTGAGGAGTGGTGAAGAGCCTCGCACTCCACCTGACTCTTCCAAAATCTGAGCTTGTTCTTCCATTCCTTGGTGCTGCTTCACGCAGTCAGACAGCCCTTTGACTTCTGGTAGAGGAGAATCATGCTTTGACCTCAGGGCAGGGGGTGAAGGCCCCTCTGCTGACCTGGGAAGAGCCAGCTACAGTTGCAGGAAATGTTTGAAGCTCACAGAAATAGGTGTGCGAAGAGCTGGTGCGGAGGGCAGCGCTGGCATCACGAGGACAGGCAGTATTCAACCTTTTCCTGGCACCGCTCCTCCGCGGCATGTCAGCAGTGACAGCGGTGGCTCTGCTGTTTCCATCCTGCCCCCCTGTGCCACGCTGGCGTGTACCGTGCTTCTAACAGAACCCATCAGCTGTGTGTTGTTTCAGTCGTGGGATCCCCACGCAGCTCTGCGGGTGGCCCTTAGCTCCCTCTGCTACTCCAGCCTTGACTTCTTCCATCAGACTCCAGTGTGCCTCCTGCCCTGCTGTCACACAGCTCTTGGCACTACCTGGAGGCCTTCTCCTTGCCCTGTTGATGGGTCTCCATCTTTGCTGACCACAAGCATGATGCATTTTTCTCCCTAGCCTGCTGACTCGGTGGTTCAGAAGGATTTTCAGTGGTAGCTGTTAGCACTGATGGGATGCGAAATTGCTCAGAACAGCACCCTGACCCCTCTGCTCCTTGCACTGCCCCGGGCCTGCCTCCAAACCCAGCTCCTCATCACGGTCCTGCTCGTTGGTGTCAATGTGCAAGGCCTGGGATGCCTGTTGTGATAACCTCCACTCCTGAATTCCCATCTGTAAGACCAGCAAAAGAAATTTACTGGATGCTACAACTTTTAAATGACCAAGGCCACCCAGACACTTCTGTATCCAGAGGTGCTTTGCTTTGCCGGCTGATGGGGAAAGAAAGCCCCACCGTGATCAAAGACCGGCTGGCAGCCAGGAGAGCCTGAGCTGCCTGGTAGATTTGAGAGGGGTTATTTGGTGTGACCGCCTGTGTCATCTGTCTGAGCATGTGCTTCAGGGCATGAGTGAGCTGAGTTGCTTTGTCCTGACTTACTGTGCACCATTGAGAGATGACAGCATGTCCCAGAACACAGGAACAGCCTGCCTCTAGTTTTTTCTTTTTATTTCAATGTGTAGATATAGATAGATATATAACTGTTGAAAGTGGAGTTACTCTGTTCACAAATATCATGCAAATAAATGCAACATATCCCTGGTTAATTCAACCCAGTCATCCAGAATTGACAAGTACCCCCCCAGGGCTATTTGATTTCTGGCTGGTTTTACATTCCAAGGGAAGGGCTGGGCATTAGTTGGTTATTTCCCCTGCACTCTCCCCCCCCCCCCCCCCATTTCTAATCGATCTGAATGTCCTGGAATACATACGCGAAAGCTTTCAAACAGACGCTGTTTGGGAAAGTACAGCAGAAATCAGACTTCAGCCCTACAGCAGAAGGCTGAAGAGATGTAAACCAGCAAGTTTAATGCATTGCTGCGGTTCGGTAAGCCTGCAATGCTACAGTACTTAAGGTGATATTTCCAGCTTTTGCAAGGTTAAATTCAAGGTTGGTAGAAGCATCCTACATTCATCAGGGAGCAGAGATATCCCTGTCTGGCTACCTTTCTCTCCAGTTCTGTATGCCTGAAAGGATGGGTTTTGTAGCATAGTTTAACAAGTTTGCTTATCTGTAGGCAGAAGCATTCATTATCAAAAGGTTTGAAATGGAAACCGCTGCTGCTGGCGTGTGTAACCGATCCGTCTGGTGGAGGAGGGATCTGGCGTGTGGCCGCGTACCTGCCTGGAGCGGGCACCCGGATGATGGGGTGAGGGTGTGGGGCAGATGGGCTGGCCTGGTGTGCAGCCGGGGCGGCTGGGCTTGCAGCTGACAGGCCAGCCCGACCTCCTCGGAAAGCTGCGCTGTAGCACAGGTTCAGTGCAGAAGGCAGCCAGTGTTGCTGGCCTAGGGCTGGCACGCTCCTTCCCCTTGGCTTTCTATCGTAACGTTGCATGGACGCTGGGATTCCTTCGCTGTCTGCTGTGGAAGGAGCCATTAGAGGGCTTTGGGAAGTTACTGGTGGGCTGTCTGCTGGCTTTGCTTTCACCATCCTGTTCCAGTCAGTGGTTCTGAGCCAAAATCCACCTTGCTCCAATAGTCAGAGGCTATTCTCTGTGGATGAGCAGGCGGTGAATGCTGAGGTCTGGGCCAGTTAGTCAGTGTAGACCTGACCTAACATGAATGATATCTCATGAGAAGGCCCAAGAAGGGATGTGAGAATTAAATGGAATGGAGGGATGAAGGAGGTGCTGGCACATATGCACTTGTGGTTGTGCACATTATTGCAAATCTTTACGCTTTCCGTATCTGTGGTGTCTGTGGCAGGTTGAAGAGATGGCCATATTTCCCAAGTTTTGCTATGACTAGTTTTCTGCGCTAAGGGCATCCCTGTAGCTGTAATCAGTGGATCCAGTGTTTCGTCAGAGCCCTGCGCCCATCTTCCCCGTAGGTGAAGTAGCCGGTGGTGGTGGTCAGTAATAAGCGTGAAACAAATGGCTCGCACTAGTGCGAAGCTCTGGTGAAACGTTCTTGGAGCCACCGGTCCCCAGGACGGACACAGCAGCAGGTCGCGGTCCCCCAGTGCCATCCCAACAGAGGATGTAGCTTTTCCTTGCTGGAAAGATGAGACCTGCTTCCAGTGGTCACCTTGTGCTTCACAGCAGTTTGATTTTTATGATCTGTCCAGGCTTAAGTCCTCTAGATTTTCTGCGACAGCAAGGACCATTTGTGCTGTGAATTGTCATTGATGCACTTCGGGGATCAACAGCTTATTTCATTAAAAGCACTTTGGAAACCATCAGCCAGCAAAAACTCGTAGGTGCTGCTGAGCTGGGAGGAAGATGAACTGTGCAAAATGTTCTGTAAGTGTCGGACTGCTAATTCTCTGAGAAATGCCACTTCATCAACTGAATCGTTGCTCTGATGTGCTTATTGCCAGGGGAGCTGCTTATTCCTTTAAGCTTTTGGTGCAGCAGAAGAAAGAAAATAAACGTAAAGAGGAGAGTGTGAATGTCTCCTTGCCTTCAGGCAGTTCTGTATTCAAAAGTAGCTATAATTATTATAAAAAAATATAGAGATCTGTAATAACATTGCGTGGCTTGAATGTTTGAGACACTAATGGTGACTGCTTGAGCATGAAGGATAAGAGATGCAAGAGAGAGAAGGAAGAATTTCTTTCTATTAGATTGTAATGACATTTTCAGTGTGAAGTGATACAGCTCCCCATGTCCCTCGCTGTTTGCTTGCTCTGACCGTGCTGGAGTTTGCTTTGGTTGCCAGCTGGAAGCCTCTCCAGGCTCCTTGGGGGTACGTGGTCACTCCCCGCTTGCCTGCAGGTTTCCCGTGGTGACTGGAGTACGTGAAGCGACCTGCTGGTCCCCCAGTTCCCTGGGATAAAAGGTTTCCTCCTGCCTCGGGCCATCCGTAGCACTGTCCCGGCAGACTTACCCCCAAATGTCCCACGGTGTCAGCTCACCTCGCCCCGTGCTGGCAGGCAGCAGTGCCATCTCTGGTATTTCAGGTACGTTAAGGAGAAAAAGCACCCAAAAGCGATAATTGTGCCCCAGGGCTATGGGGCGCTGCCTGGGTCGAGCACTGCCCGGTGGGGAGGCAGCCGTTCGGCTCAGCAGCAGCGTGGCCGAGCGCCGGGCAGCGCCGCTGGGCTGGGACGTGGGACCGGGCCCCATGGCGGAGGACGTGGTTCAGAGACCGTCCTGTGCTCCTTCTGTCGTGGCCCGGCTGTCCCTCTGCGCTGAGGGTCACCTCTCAGCCGTGGGAGACGCTCGCTGCCCCGGCGCGCAGCCCCTGCAGGAACCTGTTTGCAAATCGGCGTGCCGCGCGGGCACGTTGCGTAGCCAAAGGCAGCGCAGTTGCTGCGCTAATACTAAACGCGCTCGGAGGTGGCTGGCATCGTGGCTGTGACAGCCGCGTCCCCTCACGAAGCCAGTCCTGCGAGGGGGGGTGGTGTTGCGGCGGCTCTGGCTCCGTTGGCAGCTCTGACTCTGCTGCTCCCAGTTCCTCGGTGGAAGGGTGGTGAGCTGGCTCTGCGTTCCTGCGAGCTGTGCTCGCACGTTTGCAGGATGTCAGGACACAAGCCAGTGGGGCCTCCTTGGCGAGCAGGAGGAGGATGAGCCCCGCGAGCCTCCTTAAGTGTTGTCTTTGTTGTACGGTCGCAGTAATGGCATGGAAGTAGCTGTTGGCACGGGTGAAACCTTCTCAGCCGCTCAGGCAGCTGTGTGCTGAATCGCACCGATGCAGAGTAATTCTTGTCTGAAAGAGCTTTTCCTAATGGTAAAATTGAATCTGTCAACAGGTAATTTCATAAACCCAGAGAAAAGAAATCCCATGCAAGAACTGACTCGGAGCAAATGCCTTACTCATGACGGCATTTTTTTTCCTTCATTTTCTGCTACAGGAGGCAGCAGATGTTTGTGTTGAAACTGAAATTAAAATTGTGACCCTGATCTTCCAAATGCTTCTGTGTTGTACACGCGGGAGTAACGGGGGGGCTGGACGCGGCCTCGGTACGGCGTAGGGGAGGAGGTGGGGGCTGCGCAACGTCTGTGCCACCGTGAGCCTGGGAGTGCTGCCCTTCTCAGTGAGGTTGGGGGAGCTACCTCGCCTGGATGTGCTCGGTTCCCCCCCCCCCCGAATAACTGCACAGCCTGGCTCGCCGCCTCTCTTTTAGGATGGCGTTAGGACAGCTGAGCTTCTGCCTGGCAGCGGAACAGGGGGAGGAGGGAGGAAAAGTGACTTGGAAATGGAACCAAAATGCCCTCTTCTAGGTCAAGATTTGCACGGAAGGGTTAATCGTACGTGTACAAACCTGCTTGCCCGAGTGCAAAAGCAGAAGTGCTTGGTCTGGGAAATGGTGTGTCGGGGGTCTGTTCCCAGGGGGCCCGGGCCCGGTGCTCTCCATCGTGGCAGGATGAAGTCAAGGTGGTGGGACCACTGGAAACAACAGCCTGGTCACAGTGGACATATTTAGCTCCCTCCTTGGACACAGCTTGGCCTGTGCTTCACTGTCATCCCGCAGGTTCCCTCCCACCCCACGGCCCCGTCTGGAGCGTGGGCTTACGGCGTGGGAGAGGTGCCCTCGGTCGTGAGGGCAGGGGGTGGGACAAGGCTGTGCTTGGGGCAGCCGGCATGACGATGCCAACCAACCCCACCTGACACCGTCCCTGCGGTGTGTCACTGGAGACAGCCTCCTGGAGGCACGAGATGGTTGGGAAACAGGGATAACAGGGGAGGCTATTTTGCAGGCGAAGTCCTTCGCACAGAATGACTCAGCCTTTGCTTCGTCCTGGCAATCAGCTTATCTCTGGGTTTGGCTCCTGAACGCTTTCTCTTCCCGCCTCCCTCGTCGCTCCCTGGTCTGATCAAACCGAGCCCCCTGCCTGCGAGCACTCGCTTTATTTCTCAGCTATTCCCTAAATCTGCGGTTCGTCAATAAGCCGAACGCTTACTGTGGTTATTTCCTCTGGCCCCTGCTGCTGCTGCCGTGCTTTTCCCGGCTGCCTGAGTTTCTCTTGCGATTTCCGCAGGGTTTATTTGGAGAGGCGTAGGTATTAGTTGATTAAGAAATGCAATTAAGCCTTTGACAACCCAGCTTTCTGGGATTGCCAGCAGCGATGTATTTTTAAGTAGTGCTTAGGTTGGGTTTTTTTCAGGCAGCTTGTGTTTTGGAGGGGGGGAGGAAGGTCCATCAGACCTTTATTGCTCGAGGCCGTATTCATTGCTTTCTGCTTCTTGAAGACTGGTACGCGCGTAAACAAACCAGCTCACGCAGCAGCGCGTCGGGTTTATGGGGAGAGGGAGTATCTTTTACTCGATCTGATGATAGCGGGGTGGGGAGAGCAGCTTCTCAGCTTTCGGGATAGCGTTAAAGGGAAATCTAAATGTCTTGATACGGAGCTACCCCTCCTGTTGCTAACTCCAGTGAGGTGCCGGCAGGTATATTTGTTGTCTGGGGACTCCTAGAGAAGGGAGTGTTGCCGTTACCAGCCTGTCCTGACCCTGATCTGTGGTTGCATGCACTTGGCTGTGGTTCTGCTACTTGTATTTTTCCCAACATTGGGGAATTTTTAAAAAGTATGGCCACGGTGTGGTGAAGAAATTACAGTAGAAGGGAAACTCTAAATGTCCTTAGACAAATGGGGAGAACACAGAAGGACTTTAGGAAAGTTGAATATTTTCTGGTTTTTAAAAAAACCTCAGTGAAATGTTCTATAAAGTAATCCTTCCATGTCCAGAGCAACATTTTCATGTGAAGACAAAATTAAACTGCCCTTGATTTTGACAGGCCAGCGCTCTGTTGGGTGGGTACAATGCCCAGCTCTCCTCTCCAGCCTGAAGCGTGAAAGTCTCTTTATGGCTTCTTCGTAATGCTTCAATCCTTAAACCGTTTCCAGCACTTTGTGCATCTTAAAAGCAGGGGAGGGACTAACCCAGGGAACGTCACTTTTGTACAGCCCTAGACAAAGATGCCGATACGGGTGGTTAATGCCTTACGGTTCTCGCTCTCCGGCTTTCCACGGTAGAGCCGTTTCTGGAGCGCGGGGAGCAGAGGGCAACGGCGCCGTGCTGAGAACCTGCCGCCTCGGTGGGATCACCCCACCTTTAGCTCACAGGTCCATAAAACACAGGCAGCTGAGGAGGCATTAATGCAGTTACCAGCCAGTTGTAATGCCGGTATAGGAAAGTAGGAGCTGTTCTGGCATCCGTTCCTCGAAGTACGAAATTTTGCAGCGTATAGTCCTTAGGTGGATTTATGTCCTGCTGCTGGTTTCTGTCTTGCTGCTGCCCCACCACCAAGAAGGAAAATGGGTTTTCAATACCAGACTCTCTAAGGCTGGGCTGAATTCCCTGCATGATGCTGTGTTCTTCAGAAAGGCAGGTTAATTAGGACTCCAAGCTGGAAATGACTTTTCCATGCAGGTAAATACATAAGCTTTTGATTTGACTTCGATGAAGAGTTTCAAATATAAAAGCCATTCACAAACAGTCCGTTTCTATCAGCATGAAACACATTTTGGCTTTTTTCATTTGTTTTTACTCCTGCTGTCTGCTTTTCTTCAGAATCGACTTAAAACTTGGGACAAAAGCAAAAAAAAAAAACCCACAAAAAACCACCCCAGATTTATTCATTTAGAAAATATCATGCAGCGAGTGAACAAAGGCCATTTTAAATTGAGCCTCCTCGAGGGAGCTAAACACAGGCTTGCTCATTCACTCTAAATTCTCACCTGGACTTTCATATATCATCAGGCCCTCTGAGCAGGAGAGGTTGGAAGAAGGCAGATGGGAAGCTGGCTGATAGCTCTGGCGTACATTGCAAAATCAGCCCCGCGGCCAGCGTTCGGTGGGGAACACAGCTGTCCAGGTGTGGCACTTCAGCCTGTCAGGGCTTCGTGGGAAATATTATCGGCATCTGGTGGAGTATGTGCTGGCTGTTCTGGGCAGGATAGATGGAACATCTGTCCTAGTGTTATTAATTAGAGCTAATAAGGCATATGGCTCTGCGGAGGAGTCCTGAATGCCTCCTGCGCCTTGGGCAGGCGGGGTGCTGGGTGGGGTGTCCTGCGGAGCTGCTGTCCGCACAGACCGGTGGCTGCTGCCGGGGTTGGCGGAGGTGACGTGGTGTGAGGACCAGCCTGGGCTGTGTTGGGGTCCTTCCCCACTGCAGCCTCTGTCTTGTTGCGTGTTCTCTGTGCCCTTTCCCGAGGGGAGGAGTGCCTGCAGCGGCCCCTCGCCGCACGGAAGAAGGGCAGAGAAACGGAGCTGGGCTCCAGTCTGGATGGGTGTGGGTAACCGCTGTGTGATCACACATTGGTCCCAGGACACGGGTGGGCAGAGGGGAAATTCGCAGCCGGTGCTGACTGGCGCCGCGCTGTCAGTGTCCGTGGCGCTCTGGGGATTTCTCTCAGCCGACCATCCACCCCGGAGACGCATCTGTAAAAGGAGAGAGCTGAAAACGGCCGCGGATCAACTTCTCCTCTGGTTTATGGTTGTAATCCTCCCAGGCCACATGCACTGCCCCTCATGTAGCTGAACCTCAGTCCTCCAGAGCTGGCCTTTCCCTCTCGTATTGCCCGCTGCCTGCCCTGTCCCGCAGGAGCTGCCCTGCCTGGCCGAGGGACTCAGCGGGGGTCCAGCTATCCGTGTTCCAGCCGGCCGTGTATCCTGCCTCTCCCTTCGCTTGCACGCTCTCCTCCTCGTGTTGAGGATTGCAGAACGGGAGCGGAAGGGTCCCTTTGGTGCTGCTTTGTCACTGTGTGTCCTGTGACACCTGGGGCTGGTGTCAGGGGAGGTGCAGTGGTCCTGAGCAGCCTGGCCTGCAGCCAGAGACCTTAACAGCAGCTCCTCTGGCCCCCGAGCGTGTCTGCCGTAAACTGGAGTGAAGCCTGTAGCTTGCTTTTTTTTAGTTGATGTTTTTAGTTGCTAATGCTGGAGCTGTCGCTGTCTCCTCTGCAGGTGAACCTGGTCCTGAATGAAGGGAAATCCCTGGGCCTCATGATCCGAGGAGGGGCTGAATATTCCCTGGGCATCTACATCACCGGTGTGGATAAAGGCTCCGAAGCAGAGAGCACTGGCTTAAAGGTAAGAGCGACCCCGGGGTGGGAGGTAGAGCTTCGCACGCCGTGGCTGCAGGGCCGTGTCGGCACGTAACTGGTGCTGGTCCTGTCCCTCCGTCCCCAGCCGAGCAGGGCTCTCCGTGGAGAGGTGAGCGTTGCATTTCTGGACACAGCTTTTCAGGGCGGGTTCTTTGGACGTTTTGGATAGTAAGCCTAGAGGGATCAGGGTGGTTGCGCAGAGAGAGATGCGACCTTACAGCTTCTGGAGTGGGTTGTACTTGCCTTCTGCCTTAGCACGCCCCCGCACCTGATTTCTCCCCCTTGAGACAGCCTGGGGATGTTGTTGGTGTGGGTATCTAGGAGTGCAGCCCAGACCTGGCAGGTGAAGAAAGTCACTCTCACCTCCCTGAGCTGGCAGGGAAGAGTTTTCTATTAAAGATCCTGGTCCCGTGCCCTCTTCCTGCATCTTGCATCCAAACCCATTATGTTTGGAGGTAATGTTTTGCGCCAGGTGCTCTTAGCCTGCCTGCAGGGAATGTGTTTGGCTGCCGCAGTGAGAGGGGGCCAGGCTTGCTGCGGTGGGAGCAGTTGCGTGCTGGTTTCCTCCTGCAGCATCGGCATTCACAAGGACTGTGCCCTAACAGGCAGAAACGGCGGGATCACCCTCGGCGATAGAGCAGAGCTGATCTATCAGCAGCCTGACTTGGTGTGACCTCCAGCTCCCTCCGTAGTCAGACTGGTTTCTAAAGGATGCTCTGTGGTTTGGCTGGGCCCTTCGGAGGCTGCACCGGTCCAGAGTCCCACAGTTTTACTGCAGACCTCTTGCAGCAAAAAAAACAAATGAGATCCTACATCTCTTTCATCCCACCGTGTACACAGGCGCACACATCACCTCCGAGCTCCTCCAGCCTTCCTGCTGTACTAGGCCTTAGAAAAGGATGGGACATCCTGGGACCTCAGCTGTTCCTGGGAGAGGCATTTGGAGTTAGTATTTTATATTTTCTAGGGTGTTCACCAGTAAAATAAGTTGAAAAGGGAGCCATTGGATTTCAGATGTATCTCTGTGCTAGTCATGAATGGGACATGTTTGAAACTCAAACTCCTCAGGCTGTGGGATTTTACTTCATCACTCAGGATTTCCTTCCTGGTGTGTGGTTTGGTTTTTTTTTTTTCCTCCCTAAATGACCCAACTCCCTGCAATCACATCATGCCTTTTTTGCTTCTTCCAGTGCAATCCCATGGGCTCTGAGAGTTCTTTCCCTATTCTTTGTGTCAGTTGGGACTCGATGGATGTTAAACTCCCTAATGTTCTCTCAGCGCCCTGAAGTGGTGCTGGATGGCTGAGGATCGAGGGGTAATCTGCTCTGATCCCCTCTCTGTATTGTGAAGTGATGTTTCTCCCTTGATCACCCCTGGGCAGTTTAGGGCTAAGCCTTCAGCTTTGCTCCTTTGGCCCCTTAAAGTCACTTAAATCTGTTAAGTCTGGTAGAACGAAGAGGGTGGACGGTTTGGTGGAGGGCTGGGATTTGGGCTGGGACAGATGCCTTCCCATCCCTCAAGTTGCTTTGGCACAAAACCCCGAGCATGGGGGTCACCAGGGTTCCCTTTATAGACAGAGGAGAAAGAGGGAGACGTTTGTGGAGGGAATGCAACCACTTCTGAGCTTAGCTGTCTGCCGCAGGCTCCTGTTTCTCTCTGCTGACTCTTTTGGACACAGAATGAAAATGCTGAACTTGGAGGTTTGGATCAATCAGGGCCTTAATCTCTCTCTTAGGCCCTTAGCAGGGAAATGGGGTTTGGACCCTGCCGTGTGAGAGGGTCACTGGGGCACTAGGGACAAGGAGCACCCTGGGGAGATGGCTGACTGTTTCTCAGGACAGCAAGAAGTGAGAGCTGCTGCTGGAATCTCCCTGCAGACCACCCTTCTCTCCCGGAGTGTCCGGTGATCCTCTGGGCTGGCCACCTCGCAGCCGCTCTGCCTGCACACGCGGCCGGGCTGCACGGCCGTCTCCCAGGGACGTCAGCGCACGCTTGTTCGTTAGCGCACGCTTGTTCGTTAGCGCAAGGCTGTGGTGAGAGGCAGCAGGGACGGTGTGCTGGGACGTGAGGATTTCAAGACAGAGATGGTAAGAGGCACAGGGCAATTTTTCTGCCTCATAGAGCTGGAGAGAGAGGGACTGGCTCGAGCTGCCCCGGGCATCGCACGGGTGACTCTGCTGAGCCAAGGGACCCGCCGTCTGAAGGAAGCCTGGTTGTCCCCAGTACCTGCTGACCCTGTGCCAGAGTGCCAGTCTCCATCTCACAAACACCAGAAGCCTGAAAGATTAAAGGCAGGAAAAGAAAAAGAAGTTGTGTTGTTTTCCTGAGGTTTGTTCTGTTTGTTTCATGCTCAGTGCTTCCATACTGCTCTGAATCCCTCTCTTCGCTGCACGGGGAAAATTGCTGCTTTTCTTGGCACAATCCACCGGCCGGTGAGCTCAGCACAGCTAATGTCGTACTGCAAACTCGTACACGGAGAAAAAATCAGAGCAGCATTACACAAGGCTTTCTCCCTCCACCTCTCCTTTCAGAAAATAATCACACGCACGCTGTAGTCGAAGCACACGGAGCGGTGTGTGCTGCTCCTCTCCGTCCCTGCCAAGCAAGGTCCCCGTTCCGTGGCAATTGTTTGCACATCAGAGCCTGTGCTTATTGATTCTTTATATCTCTCTCCTTGCTCTTCTATTTTCTAGTAGCTGATTTGTGTGTGCCAGCAGGCCAATGCTTTTCTGAATGTCAGGCTTTATGTGATTTCAGATACGCGCAGACGCTTCCCGCCCTGATTTGTGTATGCTGCAGACCGTAAATTTAGAACTGCTTGGAGGTTTGGAGATAAAGAAAGGCCTTTTGTGTTCTGCTGTTAGACACGATCGGGTGTAGACTGCATCCACGCGGCTTCGGGGGGGGGGGGGGAGTGGAAGGGATGTGATATCACAAGGAGGGAAGAACTGATGGGTAAATGTGATTTCCAGATAATTCATTGCTCTCTACAATAGAAAAACTGTGGATTCGTTCAATGTGGGCTCAACCCAACCTTGCTGGAGTCGATGGGAAGGCTCCCACTGACTTCCCAGGCAGCGGATGCTTCTGTGGGTTGTTACCAGATTTGGAAGAATCAACTTGTAAACAGACTTTTCATTTTAGGGAAAACCTTCTTGCATCTGTGGCACCAAATCAGAATTTTTGAATGCTTTAATAACATGGTTTACGTTTCCCTTGAATTTTGATTAAAGGGCGAACAATGCGGTATTGAAACCCAGTCAAAACCGAGGAAGTTTCTCGCAGGCCCGAAAGCTAAGCTGGCTTTTGCCTGCTGCAGAACCAGGGGCCGTGTCCTGAGAAGCGGGGCCCGGAGGAGATCCAGCCCCGCTGATATGGGTTTGGGTACCCCCGCTCTGCTCCCGCCGGCCGCGTGGCCACGAGGCAGAGCGCTCCGCAGGCGCCAGCGGAAAACAGGCTGGATCGCTGGAGTCAGTCAAGAATTAAATATTCACGCTCTCGGCCTTCGCCTTCTTTATGTTTATTCGTTCATGAAACTTCTGACAACGTGTTCTTTGGGCATATTTTAAAATATGCTGCCTCGGTGTAAGTTCTCAGACTGAAAAAACAGGGGTTAGCAGAGGACTGCAAAAGAGGAACGTGACCCAGGCTCGTTTGCTTTCGGCTTCTGTCCTTCCTGCCTCCTTCACCACGTTCACAGTGATGCCGTACAGGAGCTGGGCTTGTTCTGCTGGCGTTTGTGGCTCTGCTCATCCCCATTTCTTCCTCGTTCATTTTTTCTGGTGGTGTATTTTGTCAGGATTTTTTTTTTTAAGCCTTTTCTTTTTCTCTCCTTGACCTTTACATCAGAAATAGCAGATTTCAGGTAGCTTTCTCTGAACGAACAACTCAATATTGAGAGTTCCCTGCGCAAAGGCTGCGGAAAAACGAGGCTACCGCGATCCACGTATACCCATTTACAAGAGAAGGAGAGAAAAAGACTGTAAATAGGAAGAGGTGAATGATTTTACATCATCGGTGGCAGTCATGAAGCTGGCCTCTTGAAAACAGCCTTGTATTTTGAGGTCTGCATGTAAGCAGAGATACTGAAAAACAGAAGCTGATAAAAAAAGCCTTGTGGCTGCCTTGGAGTCTGGGGAGTAAAGTATAGAGCGAGAAACGCGATGAGGAGGTGCGTGGTTGTGGTACGCCAGATGTAACCTTTGCACTGGTCCTTCAATGTGTCACCTTCATGGCGACAGACGTTGAATTGCTCCTCTTCTGCGGCTACCAGAAACCTCCCCGCCGCAGTGCCAAACCCGCCGCCTGCCCCAAGAGACAATCTCCGCTCCTCGTACGCTTTTATTTCAGTCTGTGTCTGCTTTGTTCCTTGTATTTGTACTGCGAGGTGTTTGGGGAAAAGAACATGTTTTCAGACAGCGCTTGGCACCCGCCGTTCCCTTGCTTTGCTTCCAAATCTGTCTCCGATCCTTCAGGCTGTGTTGGCCTCGTTGGATGTGGATCATCTGCCCCGACCTGTTTCCCTCCTGGGGAAGCTGAGCACCTCCTTATTTTTTCTTAATTTGGCCATTTCCAAATCAATTCATTCTTTTTCCTGGCCATATTTTTAATTTCCTAAGGTCTGCTTTTGGTAATTATTTGTGCTAGAGAGAGACTCCTCCTACTTTAGTGGTAGCCGCAGGTGTAATTTAACCTCTCTTCTAGCACGTTAGTGGCATTAAATAAGACTAGTGCTGGTGCCAGACCATTTGGCATCCTATTAGCCCTGTTATTCCCAGCTCAATTTGGTGTCATTTGACATTAACTCATGTTTAAAATCTCTCACCTATTTTTCTGTCTGTGTGACTGAATTTCTCCCAGAGCCAATTTTGATTATTTTTTAAGAGACTTTAGGTGCTCAGGACCCTTGTCTTAAGCCCAGCAAGTTTCTCTTGACTGCACCTCCCTTTCCCATGTTATTCTCTCTGTCTCCAGAAAGAGAAGGAGCCAAGCCCGTCACCGAGGTCTGTTATTTCTGAACTCCAGTTCTTGTCCGTGGTCTGTCACCTTTTGCATGTCATGTTCAGCCCCTGCATTTCAGGGTCGATTCTTCCCTAGGAAATGAGAATAATCCCATTTTCAGAAGTGGTGAGGCACTCAGCAGGTCCTGTTGTGTCCACCCACCGTTACCCAAGCACGACTGAAAACTTGTTCCTGAAATATCCAGGGCAATAATTTTTCTGTGTTTTATTATAACTTTTTTGTGTCTTATTATTACTACTTTTATTCTGTGCTGGTTTGGAGCTGTGCAGGCAGCAAATAATTTGCCAGGGTCAATGTTTGGTTTAATAGATCGTTCTTTTGCATCTCTGCAGTCTTTTGTTACCTTCTCAGTTGACCTTGAGTTTGTTAAAAAAATAATTATCTATGATGTTAATTAGCAAAAAATCCTTTCCGGCTCTAATAGGAGCCTATCATCAAGATAGGCTGATTTGTAGGCGTTCGGGCTGTGATTCCCTTATCTGCCCTTCACCAGCAATTATTTTTGCAACGTCTTTTTTTTTTTCCCCTCCTGCACGAGATGCTTAAACTTAAGTATTTTGTGGTTGATTGTTCTCACCAAGCAACACCAGATCGAGGTGGTCTTGTGCTGGGCACTATACTAACGGAGCACGAGAGACCAGAGAGCCGCGAAGGACTTTGGATAAATGTTGAGGCAGCGATGAAGGACAGGCACGGACAGATGAAGTAGCTTGTCCAGGGTCCCTCTGGTCTCCCTGATAAGACGAGGGCTTGCCAGGTTCCTTTTGATCCGCTCTTGAAAGGAGAAACTTAAAGAAAGGTTATTAAATCTGTATAACAGTCTTGAACAAAAAATCATGAAAGTTTAATCCCTGATATAGAAAACTATTAAAGATTCATAATTGCAATAAAACTATCTAATCGAATTTGGATTTTCATTGTTTCAGTGCTGCAGTGAGCCCGGTGCTCCTTATTTTAGCAGCAAAATCCCTTCCAGTGGATTGCCCAGTGAATTAGAAAGACCTGAGAGATGATATTCATTACACCTGAATGTGAGTTTCTCTTGGCAGTTTAGGCAGTCACACTTCTTTCCCTGCCTGTTACGTTGGCGGTCAGCAATTTTCTGATTGTTGGTTTAAAGCTGACGGAGCTCGAAAGGAACCTGAGATATTTGTGGAGTCTGATGGTCGGGAATGTGGTTGTTTGTGTCCTTTACCTTCCCTTGGGCTCCCTCCCTCCCTCCCTTCCTGTTTCTTGGTCTCTGTGGATCAGCTCAGGTGGAGCTGGCTGCCTCTGGCTCTTTCTGCAGCTGGTTCACAGAGGTGAGTTGGCTCCAGGCTGTCTGTCTTTCAAACCAGGGAAGTGTCACATCCCTAGCATATGATTTTGGCAACCGATCTGTGCTCCGCAGTCCGCAGGGGTAGGTGTGAGCATCCCACCCTGACATAGCTCTGCTCTGTGCACTCTCCCCTCCAGCCCGCCAGTGCAAAGGGCCACCATCCCCTGGTCAGGACCTGCCACGTCCGACCCGTCCCCAGTGCTGTCCTTCATCCTTCCCCAGGGAAAGTCAGAGAAGGGGAAGGCCAGCCAAGAGCCAGCAGCTCCATTTGCGGGACCTGCTGCTTTGGGCATCTTACTGGAGCCAAAGCAAAAGATGGTGAAGCGGGACCTGGCCTGTGCCAGCACCAGGGCCCTGCAGTGCTGTTAGAATCGTAGAATCTTTAAGGTTGGAAAAGACCTCTGAGATCATCAAGTCCAATCCTCAACCCAACACCACCATGTCTACTAGATCATGTCCCGAAGCGCCACATCTACACATTTTTTGAACACCTCCAGGGATGGTGACTCCACCACCTCTCTGGGCAGCCTGTTCCAATGCCTGACCACTCTTTTGGTGAAGAAATTTTTCCTAATATCTAACCTAAACCTCCCTGGAGCAATTTGAGACCATTTCCTCTTGTTCTTTCACTAGTTACTTGGGAGAAGAGACCAACCCCCACCTCACTACACCCTCCTTTGAGAGCTGTTGCGATGCATCTGGCACGTGCTCCCTCTTCCCTTTGAGCTGCAGGCTTGCATCAGCCCAGCTTGAAGGCCTTGGCTGCCTTCTTGGCTGGCCAGAGGAATGTGGGTCTATCTCTTACCCACATCATCTCTTTTGCCTTATTAGCTGTGCAGCTGCCCCGTTGACAGCGGTTATGAAGACAGCAAGCAGAGGGCATCGGCTGACCCCTGTGAGGACAAAACTCAGGGGCCTTTGACAGTGGTGTTGGTAGGGATGGGGCTCTCCTGTGCTGCCACAGCCCTTGCTGTCCCCCAGCCCCTCTGTGTGTCACAGGGGAAGGCACTGTCCCCAGAACAATGAGGCAAATCTGCCCAAGGTCGCTGGACGGAGCTGAACGCAGACCGAGCTCTGCTGCCTCCAAGCTGCGTCCAGACTCAGTGATCTTAAAGGTCTTTTCCAACCTAAACGAGTCTATGATTCTATGTTGCTCTTGTACCAGGTCCTTTTCTCCTATCGATGATTCAGAGCGTCCTTCCAGCCTCACTGAGCATCCTCTGTCCTCTCATCAGAGGGAAGGGTAAATGGAAGCCCTTCTCTGGCTTCTCATTATTGCCAGCGTTATTTTGTATAGCTCCATCAAGCTCTCCACACATTATCTCTTCTCTAAATTTAACAGGCTTAATCTTTTTGATCTGTCCTTTCACAGGCACCTTCATCTGCCACTAATCATTTTTGTTTCCCATCTCTAGAACTTTTCCCTCCACATCTCCTTGCAGGGCAGGCAGAGATGTAACCAGGGAATGCAGTCACAGCAAGGTCACGCATTCCCTTAGATATTGTCACTACTAGTTTTAGAGCTATTTTTGATATATTTCTTACCACGGTTTCCCATCATGTTTTTTGGTTGCAGGCTTACTTGATCATTCTCCCATCTGCACCCTGAGCAAAGTGGTCCATGAGCTGTTGGTTATAGTCTTTCGCCTGTGTCCTCTCTGGTCATTCAAGAGGCATCAGTCACATCTTGGCCAGTGGCAAAGCCCTGCCTGGTTCTTCAGGGCACCTTTACCAGCCCCTTCTGACACCTCTAGTCTGAACTAACCCAAATAGTTGAGTGTTGCTGGTAGATCTTGACTCCTTCCTCGGCTCACTCTCACACTGCTGCTGCAGGCATCTGAGGATCTCCTCCCCACCTTCTGGATGTTCAGCAACCCTCAGGTTCTCCCATTCCTTTGCATCTCTTTATTGCTTCTCAGGGAGATCCTGAGCCATCTCTCCCTCTGCATCTATTTTTGTAAGGCCAGAGGAGCACGAAGGTCTCCATATGTGACCCTCCGTGGCCCTGCAGCGGACGGGGGGAAGCTGCCGTGCCTCCTTGGCGCTTGGAAACTCTGCCTCCGTAATCCCTTAAATAGCCCGAGCAATACTATTTGCACAAGTACCATGCAGCGGATTTGGGAGATTTCTTCTGCCCTCCTCTGGAAAGTGGGCTGGAGCAAGTGAAGTGCTCCTGGAGCTTTGTGATGCTCTGAGGCCGTGCCACCTCTCTGCTGTGCCTGCACAAGGCACGTGGAATTTTCTTGAAGACTCATTTCAAAACAAAACAAAATGTTGTAATAATTAAACTGCTGCAGTCTCCCCTTGAGGGCTGCTGGGAGGACCATAATTCAAGGAAATTGTGTTTTTCCTTTGCTATTGAGCCAACTTTGCTCTACAGCAGTCTGTTCGGGAGGTGCCCTGGTGCCACGGGAATACAAAAAACCTGGCAGAAGTGGGATGCTGAGACCACAGCAGAGTACGAGAGGGGCTGGGCCGTGGCCTCTGCTTTGATGGCTAAAACCCTCTGTCCGAAATGGTCACTCATGCTGCTGTTGAGACTCTGCCGTATGCTCCCGGTTGCACCCTGCACCCTTGGCTGGTTACACCGCAGCTGGGACAGCCTCTCACCACTGGGCCACTGTCCCCGAACGTGGCTGCTGGCAGGGTCAGACCCTGCTCACAAAACACCCTCGCGCCAGCAGGACTCTCAGGACTGGGATTTGCAGCGGTTCCAGACAGCCTGAGGTGGGTCCTGCTGCCCTGTCACCTCTGACAGCTCTGCTAAGCCGTGTTCACTTCTGCCACCCAGGGATTCTCCACCAGCTCGCTCTTCTCCTTCTCTCTACTTGATTTCTCACGAAGGTCACCTCTCGGTGATCTGAACGGTGTCTGTCACACCACAGACCTCAAGACAGCCAGGGTTGTGATCAGGGGTCTCTCCTGGCCCGAGCGGCAGGATTTCTCTCTGTCTTTTCTTCCCCATTCTTGTGCCCTCTCTGCTGAGGATGTCCTCGTGGGGATGCCCAGACAAGCCACGGTCGGGTTTTATCAGCGCTGTGTCTGACACGGTGGCACGGCCGCTCTGCCCTTGGTTCCCACCAGCCCTTCACCGGATGCACTAGTGGAATGGAAACCTTGTCTCAGGAAGACAAAGTTAGAGCAGTGGATGTCTTGACGAGGGGTCCTGTTAACCTTGAAGCCTCAACGGTTGTTGGATCGGCCATCTGGATGCCACAGGCTAGTAGATACCAAGTGGGAGTGTGCGCGCGAGTGTGCAAGGTGCTCGCGTGTGTGTCAGTCCTACCGCCGCAGCCCCTGGCCTTCCCTCTCAGCTGGCAATGCTGTGCCTGGAGAGTAGCTGGTGCGAGCCTGGTCCTGTGCTCTTGTGAGCTTCACCGTGGCTGTGGCATAAAACAGAGGCGATGTCCAAGCACGGGAGCTGTGCTCTGATTTCTGGACTAGGTGCTGCCTCCTCGGCCCAGCAGCTGGCTTCCCCTCCCTGCCGGAGCGGTCGCTGGATCTCTCGTGCTTTATGCTGAGCTGGGCTTTGCTGGAGTTGTCCCGTTGTCTGCTGTTTCACCCCAGCAAAGTTCAGGGTAGCACTGGTGGAACCTTGGGTGGCAGCGCAGTCGCAGCCTGCCACGTTGAAGTGGCAGTGGTTAATCGTGGCTTCTCATGGGAGTAAATGATTTTAAGAATCTGGAGAATTAATCCCAGTGCTCTGAGGCTTCCTTGACCCAGCAGCAGAATGAGATGGACTGAGGTGAAAGGATCGTTTTAACTCTCCGTGTTTTTAGCCTTAGAAATTCTTCCTGCTCCCTCTTTTCTCCTCTTCTCCAGGATGGAGGTGAATTATTCAAAGGAGCGTCTCCTTCTGCTTGTATTGCAGCATAAAGAAAATAAGACTGTGTTTTGACAGAGCTGAACAGAAGCCTATGGTTAAGCAAAGATACAAAAGCGTTTCAAAGAGGTGACTTATCAGAAGCAGGGTGAATTGTGGTATGGGAGTGAGGAGGAGTGGCGCCGAATGCCCTAGAAACAAAGAGAAAGAGGAGCTGGGATGAAGGGGGAAATGCCAGATGAGTGCTGTGAACATGGCCAGGCTGTCAGGGAAGCTCCTGATTGCAGCAAAGGCCCTGGCCCCAAAATGAAAGCTCTCAGGAGCAGCTGTGGAGGAAATGGGAGGAGAGGAGAGATGAAATCCAGCTGTCTCAGATCCTACAGTTCACAGAGAGTTGGAGACTCCGGTGAGTTACTCAAGCTGAACCCTCCCTGCTGTACACAAAGATCCAGAGGTTCGGGGCTTCCACAGATGGTTCCTGGCCTCCCAGATCAACAGGAGGCGTTGGGGCTAGAGGTCTCGATGTTCTTTGGGGGCTGTTTTAACCAAGTTGCTCTATGGATCTGGTTAATGGAGGACACTGGGCAGATTGATCTGACTTGGGATGCTAAACAGACTTGTCCAGGCTTCACGGCCTGGTCCTTCACTGGCTGTCAGCTTGAGTGCTTGGCCTCCAGCCACCAGCACTTGGCCCCTTTCCCTCATTTTTCTTGATCCCTCCAATTGCTGCGTCCCTAGTTTGGTGGTGGGTTAGACTGAGTAGTGCCTCCCTGGCTGGGAGAGGAAAGCAGACTCCGAACAGGAAAGCCCCCAGGGCCTGCCAGGCTCACCCCATCCTGACTCTACAGGTAGGAGACCAGATCCTGGAGGTGAACGGCAGGAGCTTCCTCAGCATCCCCCACGACGAGGCGGTGAAGCTCCTCAAGTCTTCCCGCCACCTCATCATGACGGTGAAGGACATCGGGAGGCTGCCCCACGCCCGCACCACCGTGGATGAGACCAGGTGGATAGCAAGCTCCCAGATCGGAGAGACCCTCGTCAGCTCAGCAGGGTATGTGCTTGGTACATCTTGGGCAAGCTTGAGGTGTAGGGCTGCCGACCCAGAGCTCCCGTAGGGAGATGGCATCACTGGCCTGTAAGGTGGATCAGGTCTGGACAACACGCTGCTGCCTCTTCCCTGTTCTCACCCAGAGAAGCTGTGGCTGCCCCGGGCTCCCTGGCAGTGGTCAAGGCCAGGTTGGATGGGGCTTTGGGCAACCTGGGCTAGTGGAGGGTGTCCCTGCCCATGGCAGAGGTGGGACTGGATGGGCTGTGAGGTCCCTTCCCACCCAAACCAGTCCAGGATTCTCTCAGGCCAGAAGCTTTTGGCTTACAGTCACAGAGAGGAGAGCACAGAACAGATCTTGTGCCAGGCCTCCAGTGATGGATGGGTGATGGGCACGTGATGCGTGCTCAGTGGTAACTGATCTTCTTCCTCCTCGCAGGGCAATGGGCGACTGTGCTGCGGAGGCGACAGCCAGGGTAAGAGATATCAGGCCTTAAATATGAAAGGGATGCTAGTTTTATGAGAACTGGTGGGTTTTAACTGGCTCTAGCTTTTCTCCTCCCCACCTTGTGTTGCCAGCTGTGTTTCTACCCAGTGACATAATGGGTAGCCCCTCTCCTGTGCCGCTGGTGGGTCAGTTCTGCAGCACGTCTGGTGCCTTCCAGCCTGGGAATGATCACATTAATGGGCAAGGGTCAATAATCACACACGGGCAAGGACCATGGGGACTCCCTCCACCCTGCAGAAGTGACCATGATGCCTTCCGCATGGTGGGTCTCTGGGCCATGACAGCTCCTGGGACCTTTCCCACCCCAAAGCAGAGCTGAGCCAGCCCTCTCCAGCGCAGCAGCCCGCGACAGGGCTGCAGCAGCGGCAGCGGCTTGCCCAGTGCTGTGACTGCAGCTCTGTGCCGGCATGTCTTCTCCAAACGCCTCTTTGTAAAGCACGTTTCTTTTAAATAGAAATGAAGCAGCAAGGTTTCACAGGTGGCTTTCGCTGATAATGCCTTTGCACTGTTTGCTGGCAAAACATGCTCCCCAGCCTCAACTCTCCTCTTGGTGTCTCCGGGATAGTCAGGGTCTTGCCTGGCTCCATATCCCTACGCTGACTGTGCCAGCACTGCCTGGGAGGGGAACAGCAAGGACTTGCTGTTAGAAATCCCTCTCAAAGAAAAAAGGCTTTTATCTGCAGCCAGACATGTCTCTCCCTGGGACTCCTCTGGTTGCCAGTGGCTCTTTCTTCCCCAAGGTCTGCTTCGAGCTTGCGGCGGGGGCAAAAGTGCCTTTTACACCAGATGGGAACCTTGCCTCTGCCAGGAGGGAATACAGCCTGCCCTTAAATCCGAGCTGGTCAAGGGACAGCATCCATGCTTGCTGAACAGAGCTGGGAAGCCGTTTTGTTTATTCAAGTGGTGCTGCATAAACTCGTGGCAGTGACAAGTAGTGACACTAAGTGAGCAGCCGTGCTGGTGGATCCTTGGGGGTACCTGCCTCCAGGCGTTTTCGGCATCTCCCTTCCAGTCCCGCTTTCCAACTTCGCCGCAGGTAGTTGGGTGAGAGCAGTGGTCTGAAACGCCGGTGGCTTGTGCTGGTAGGCAGAGCCCAGAGCAAGGGGGCAGTTCTTGGTCCTGCCTGTGCTGCAGGAGGGATGGCCGCGCTCCTTTTTCAGCAGCTGATTCCTTGGCACCCCAGCCCAAAGCCTGTCTCCTGTCTTCCCCAGCCCGTGTTTTACCGGGGCCTGGCCGGCTCCCAGGTGACGCTGAGCAGCATGGTGAACCAGACCCGAGTCATGCTGGAGGAACAGGCACGGCACCTGCTGAATGAACAGGAGCGGGCCACCATGGGGTACTACCTCGAAGAGTATAAGGAAGGCAACATCTCCGTGGATGCTCTGGTCATGGCGCTCTTCGAGCTACTCAACACGCATGCTAAGGTGAGGCCCACACCAAGGGCAGGGACAGTTTCTTGTGCCCGGTGGGCTGAGCAGAGCCACTGTCACAGTGTGGCTCGGTGCCTCTGAGGTTGTCTGCTCAGGGCCAAGGGTGAGGGTATGAAAGCAAAATCCAGACGTAGGAGATACTGGGGGAATCAGGTTGGTGTTCAGTGGCAGAGGAGCTTCTGGTAAAGGTTAGGACCAAAGGTCCTCGTGCGTTACCTGCTCGTACATCTCATCACCACTGTAGAAGAGCGCGGGAGGATGGGTCTTCGCCGACCCAGGAATATGGTCGTGCTCCAACCTCTCTTTGGTTGTCTGTCTGCCTGGCCCAGTTCTCACTGCTTTCAGAGGTGCGGGGTGTGATCTCCCCGCAAGACCTCGACCGCTTTGACAACCTGGTGCTGAAGAGAGAGATCGAGTCCATGAAGGCACGTCAGCCCTCGGGGCCCGGCATCGGCACCGGCTCCTACTCTATGATGTCCTACAGCGACACCGTCTCTTCCTCCAGCAGCCACTTCACCGCCACAACCGTCAGCTCAGCCCGGGTGAGTCCCTCCTGGCTGTTCCGTTTTCTTTCAGCACTTGCTCCTGGCAGCCCTACAACAGCCTCACTTCCCTGGAGTGCTCTGAAAGCACTTCACCCCTCAGGAAACCCTGTTCACTCTGCTTCCCCGATGGATTCCCTCAAAGCTTTTTTTTTTTTTTTTTTTTTGGTTTGTTTGTTTTTTCCTTGCCACCCAATGCCTGCCGCGTTCGCCAGTGCTGGCTGTCGCTTTTAAATCACCTCCATAAAGACACTGGCTGCCTGTTCCCCATCCCAGTGGGGACCACAGCGGCCAGGCCAGCTGCCATTCCTGTCCCAGCCCCTGCCATTCCTGTCCCAGCCCCTGCCATTCCTGTCCCAGCCCCTGCCCACTCTCCAGCATTAAGCGGCAGCGCTCCCACGTCTCTCTGCCAGGCCTTCATTGCACGCACCGTCTAATTAAGTTATCGTAATCACCTCAGAGTGTGCAGGCATACAGCCCTGAAATTAATTTCCTAGCCGTAAAATGCTTTTCATCATAAATGCATTAGCAACCTTGGAAATTAAAACCTTCATGAAAAGAACGGATGACAATAGGCTTTCTGCTAGTTTGCCAGCCAGCAAAGCAGCCCACGGCCGGGGAGAGTGGGATTGTGCCGCGGAGAGCCCAGGCAACGCAGCCAGCGTGGGGGAGAGGCGGGCGGCTTCCCTGGGGCTGGGCCTGCCTGTGCACTTCGGTCCAGCCTCCCCAGAGGCCTGGGAGAGTTTCAGAGCATCAGAGCTGTGCTTTTGTCCCGTCGACTTCACAAATACCCATAGGAAAGCCATCTGCTCTGTTCAGGATGGCTTACAGCGAGATCCTTTCCGGATCAGGGTAAACAAAGCCAGTTTGGTGCTGCTCTCCGAAGGTCTGCTGGGAAAAGCTTTCTGAAGTCTCAGATGGCTGACACAGGTCTGCCGGGACTTGTGCACTGAGCGTGACGCCCTGTGCTCATGCTGTACCACTTGCTTTGGGTGCACCGTGCTCTCCCTCCCGCTCCGTGACACCACGTGCCAGGCATGGCTGCTTGGCCTGGGGTGCGAGCAACGGCCCAGCCCCGCCTGGCACACGAGCCCAGAGGTCGGGGAGGGAGACCGGGATGCTGTTCTGGCATAAAGAGAGCGGGCACCGCTGTTTGAAGAGCTTCCTTCAGGACCGTGTGTCCCTCGATCACACCGCAGGTCCTCCCCGGCAGCGCGGCACCTCTTTCCAAGGGTGTGAGAACGTGCACCCCTCTGAGCTCTGCCGCGGGTGGTGGGAACGCTGACGCTCGAGATGGTTGCCACCACTGCTGGCTAAAACAACTGCCAAGCAGAGAGCACCAGCTCGTGGTGGATGGTGCTTATCTCAGCTAGCGGGAGAGAGGGGAGGGGGGCAGAGCTCCCCAACTGTTTGCTCTGCCTTGCTGTTGCCCTCCCCAGCGCCTCTCGCGGGGGGGGGGGGGGGGGGGGCGCCCGTTTCAGCCGTCACCATCGGCACTGGGTGCGGCTGGACGTGGATTCTGCAGGGTGGGTTTTGGGGGAGGAGGGACGTGTTGTGCCAGGATTTGCTTGTCTCACTCATTTGTTTTGCATCCTCCCTGATGTTATGTTTTCGCTTTTGTGCTTGTTTTAATCTGCTTTTCCCCTCGCACGTCCCCAGGAGCGGCTCTTGTGGCTAATAGACCTGATGGAGGTAGGGGCTGTCAGCGAGACGGGGAGCTCGAGTGCTGCGGTTGCCATAGTAGACGGGTTGAGAGTGCGCGCGAACGTGCGTCGGGTGGGAGGCGGGTACAGGCTGTCCAGGGGCCAGCATGCGACTCAGCCGCGTGAACAGCCGCCTCGTTTCACCCACCTCTGCCTTTTCTTCCTGTGGCTCTGCTGAGCCGTTCCGGAGTCCCCTTCCCCAGCGTGGCTGCAGGCCCTGGTGCTGCGGTGCAGACAAGTCTCAGCCTTGAGCCGAGCCCAGCTGGTACCAGCGTCCTGCTTGCGCTAAAGCAGCGTTGATGCCTCATGGACCCCAGACTGCCCTTCCTGCCCTGTTGCGTGCTCTCCCTGCTGCTGCGCTGTCTTGCTGTACGGGCACCCTGGCTAAATAACCAGTAGGCTGGTCACATCCTGTCACACATCCTCAGGGATGGGGGGAATTTTCTTTACGGGCCTTGAGTCTGCAAAAATCAGTGCCCCAGTGCAGGAGGGGTCGGTGTGCTCGCATTGGGCGTGTTCAGCCTTGGAGAAATCCTCACACAGACTTTTTAGAGAGGGTAGACCTCAAAAATCCCTCTGCATAACAGAGCCCTTGGTCGGGAGGAGGCTGAGAAGAGCCGCAGGCTTGTGTCCCGCAGCGCAGCTCCGTGGGGCGGAGTGCGTTCCCTCCTTGTCTGGGAGGAGGTCGCTGGGGTCCCTGGGCTGAGCACACACAGCGAGTGGTGGAGCTGAAAGCTGCTGGTACTGCTTTGGGAGAGGGGACCTCTGGTAGCCGTGAACCTGGCCCAAAAGCCACATCCCTCTGGGAATGGCACTTACCTAGAAGAGGGTAGCTGTAGTGTTCCCAGATGGAGTTTGTCATGGGCACCCTGAACCGTGGGACACGTTTCTTTGGCTCCATGACCAAAGGCAGCGACACTAGACCGGGCTCCCTGTCCCTTCAGCTCTCCATGGGTTGGTGGGTGAACTAATGCCAAAAATAAATAGTACAAGGCTGATCAGGACCTGCTGTGCAGAAAGTGATTCCGTTATGGGATGCTTGGAGGTGAGACTAAGCTGTGTTTGATGGTGCCACCCACAGATGATGTGTGTCTGCCTATCTAAGTGTCACCCTCACCCCTTGTAAATCTTGGATCTCCAGATGAGTCCTGCAAAGCAGAGGTTATTTGTAGCCTGCCATAATCAGATGCGACTTGTCTAATCGGAGCAGTATGAGTTTCTAATCGCTTACAGACAAGGCAGTCTAGCATTGCCTTTGTCCCTGTCCCAGCCCTCACTGCTAGGATTATGGAATCGAAATCCCTGTTGATTTCATTTTTCTTCTCCGCTGCCTCCTAGCAAAGGCGCTGCCGTCCACAGCTGCCTTCTCCTCCCAGGGCCTGATTCCACAGGCGCTGACTTGCTCCCAGCTCCCCGAAGCTGCAGGATTGGGCCCAGAGCAGTAACCCAGTTGAGTTGCTAGCCCCTGTCCGTCTTTGGTCTCCGTTTCACAAGCAGTATGAGTAAGGAGAGGATGGCACTGAGCGGTTCCTCTCTCTGGAAAGTGAATCTCAAGCACGAGAGCCCACAGCCTCTCTGGCAGCTGATCTCTGTGTCCCCAGAGAGAGAGCAGAACAAGAGCAGAGCAGTGGGGGACATCTTCCTCACCTATGTCCACCGTTACAGAGCTGCTCCAGCTCCCGGCTGTCCTCTGACCCCCTCCGGGACAGGCACAGATGTCCCATGTGGAGGGTTCCTGTGCGCGTGGCACGATCCTCTCGGGCGATGAGGATAGAGATGGAGTGAAGCCACCGCGGGGGTGTCATTGCATCACCCTCAGAGCCCCCGAAGTCGGAGAGGTCTGTGCTCAGGCTGGGGCAGGGCCAGGGGCTCTGGGGCTCCTCCACCCCCCCCAGATGTGTTCTGGGGTGGGAGAGAGGAGGAAAGCTGGGCTTATTCTCAGACTGGTGCGCTTGTTCAAAATTTAAACCCTGCGGGAGTCAGGCTGAGTAGCTCTGCAAAGCTAAGGAAGGGGAAAACAAGGGAGGGGAAAACAAGGGACTCGCTTGGAGCTGCGAGGTTAATTAAAGGTTGGGTTGTATTCCCCAGGGAGGTGGCAGTTTCTCCACCACTTAATCTGAGGATGGAAACTGCCTGTCTGGAAGATGCTGTCCAGCTCCATTGCTCCTGCCCTGGACTCTGTGCAAGATAGGAGGGAGGAGGATGAGGCTTTGGGCATCCTGGGCCAGCGGAGGGTGTCCCTGCCCATGGCAGGGGGCTGGAGCCAGATGATCTCTGAGGTCCCTTCCAACCCAAACCAGTCTGTGATTCTATGGCAAAAGTTTTCCAGCTGCATCCTGCAGAGGGGCTGGAAGAGCCTCGCCTGGCCCCCAGTTTCTATAAGTAACTAGAAAATAGATGGGCTAAAGGAGCAGAGAGTCGGTAGGAGGGAGCAGCCTCCTCAATAAAAACTCATTTTTCAGAGCAGTGGCACGTGGCTTCGATGGGTCTTCCAAGGGAAATCCAGGAAAGCAGAGTCTTAAAATAGCCAATTCCTGAAAGCAAATGTGCTCAGCTTAAAACCCATTACATTTTATAGCCCAGAGCAATTTCTATTTAATTGCTTTTGCCCCCAAAGTACTAAGCTTGGGGAAAGGCAAATTCCCTGCACACTTCAGCAGAAAGAAAGTGCCCTGAAGAGGAGGAGCAGTGTCGGTGGCCCTGGCTGCGCAGGGCGAGCAGAGCCGGGGCAGCAGGATGAGTGCTGGCAGCGAGGGCGCGGGGTGCGGCGCTGTGCCCACCCTCCCTTTGCCGGGAGGATTCAAGTCTCGCTGCGGACTGGTCCTAGCTACGAGGCCTGGGCTGGGACACGGCACACGATGGGCCTGATGTCATGGTGATGGGCACGGAGTTCAGCGGTAGGGCTGGGGGAAATGGCACGGGCAGAATTTTAGGGGGGGCATCGGGCGGACTCTTCTCTCTTTAGTAGCGACGTAACCATGGCTATCTGACGGCAGGCTGCTCCCCGTCACATCACGGGGGTCTGGTCCTCACGCGTCTGCCAGCAGCTCGGTGAACTCCTGGAGGCAGGCTGAGGCTGGCAGCGGGAAGAGCTTGGGACACCGAGATCCTCTCACGTGAGGCCAGGCTGAGCTGAAATGCCACCGTCTCCACCTTGGCTCCTCTCCTCGTGCCCGCAGCCATTTGGCTGGATTAAAGGCTCTGGGCAGCAGCTGGAGGTGGGCTGGTGCAGGGGGAGGGTTAGATTCTTGGGCAGCTTTCTGCAGAACAGCTTTCTCGTTAGAGGAAACGATGGCAAAGGGAGGGAGCTCTGCGGTGAGCGCGCTGGTGCAGTTTCGAGCGGTTTCTTCAGCCCTGCATTTTGTCCGGCTGAGCATCTCTGCTCCTTGGCGTCCGTGATGGCACTCGAGCTTTTTAAACTCGTGGGCGCTTCAGGTGAATCTGAAGTCCTGCTGCTAATACGTGCACAGCCCAGAGCAGTCCGTGATCCTTTTAATCAATATGAAGGCAGGTCGTTTCTGAAACAGCCTTCCTCCAGCCTCAGGCGTATGGTATCGCCCCGTCCTTCGTGCCAGCGCTTGGATTTGCAGAGTCCTGTGGTGCGTCAGCTCTGGCTGAAGCCTGATCTTTCTGTCGCTGCTGCCGTGTGTTTCAGCCAGATCTTGTCTGCTGCCCTGGCTTGCCGCGCGGTCAGTAACCCAAGAAGGGGTAGGGGAAGTTTCTCTTTCAAAAGCCACCTGCCTTTATATTGGATTGATGATAAAATCAGCCCTCGACAGAGGAAGGAGTGGTTTCCCAAGCTACTACTTTCCCTGTTGCTTTCTGAACAAGCCATTTCTTTTAGTTCTCATTCTCCAGGGTTTCTTCTGATAAGCCACAGAGATAAAAGCACTTTCCATCAATGTTTTTGCTGCTTCTCTAATGTTCTTAATTGTCTCCCGTGTCTATTTTGGGACGCTAACATCTTACAGGCACAGCGGCAGCCTCCAGCAGATGGGGGAAATGCAGATGCACCAACATTTCAACTAAGCAGTTGTTTACCCTGCAATAAATAACACACAGTTAAACACAAACTGTACCCTGCCCATTCCAGCACAAACACACAAACATCCCTGTGAACGTGACAGAAATGAAGTACACCCTTTCCGAGCAGCGGCAGACGCTTCTCCGGATGGGGGGTTCCTGTGGGAGGGGGGTGCTGAGTCTGGGTTTGCTCTTGCAGGGGAACCAGGCAGAGCTGGGGATGTGCACCACCGCAGCGCATCCCCCAGGAGAGTACCTGGGGCAAAGCCAGCAGCAGAGCCACGGCTCTGGCCTGGACTCAGGACCGGCTGGGTTCAGCCCCGTTCAGGCCAGGCACGGCTCCCCGGGGCAGAGCTCCGCACCCAGCCCCCTCTGCACCCCCCAGCTCTGCCCTCCCTGCTGGTGCGTAGCCAGGGTGCCCGTTTGCTCTGTCAGACTGTGTCCCGTGTCCTCGCCTTGGGTCCATCCCGACTGACAGCTGCCCCTGCGCAGACAGACTGACGCATTCCCGAAGCCCTTCTTGACGTCTGGAGCTGTGACGTGTTCAGAGCTGTGATGTGACGTTTTCTAATGACATTTTGACTCATTAAGGCAGTGGCAGCGGCTTCTATTAGCATCTGAGGCCGACTGCTCTGGTCTGCAAGGGAGGGAAGTTTTAAACTTGTGCATTGCCCTTCTCCTGGGAAAGATCCAGGTGTGGAACCTGCGGCCCTCAGAGCTGGTTCCTCCCCTCCCTCCAGAGCTGAGAGTTCATTAAGAGGAGCATGCTGCTCCGTTACAGAGGAGATTGCCCTGGTAGGTCAAGTTCACAGCGTGCTTTGAGCACGCAGCTTAGCTTGGGAGAGTCGGTTTCCCAGCCGTGTTGCTTTGCTCGTACGTGTGAGTCTCTAGGGAACTTCCCAGGAAACCAAAACCTTTGGGTGAAAGACTGGCCTTGCGTGGGGGTTTTGGGCAACGCCGTGTATCTCTTTGCATGTTCCCTGCCTCGCTGACACTGTGGTGGTTGCTCCTTGCTGCTGTGACCTGGTTTTCTCTTCCTTCTTTGCCCTGTTAGAACACGTCAGAACTGGAGGGAGGTGGAGATGGCCACCAAACTAGCATCAACACTCTGCCGGACATCTCCCTGGTAAGGCACTACGCCGTGCTGCTGCGTCTTGGATGGGAGCTGGAGGCAAATTGATGATACCGAGTCTTGCCTCAGCTTCTGTAGCTCGTTGCTACGTCACGGGCCCGTGGATTTCACTGCAGCCAATTAATCAGACCAGTTGGGAAGAAGGATGCTGGCTGGCTGGCTGAGTCTCAGATCTGTGTGAACCAGAGCAGAAGTTGGGTAGTTTGTCCTCTAATTGTCCTCACTTCTGAGTCGTGTTCTTACTGCCGGTGAGGTCGGAAAGGTGTTGCTATGAAAATCAGCTCATTTTGCCACGGTCACTGTGAGAAGGCGGGTGCAGGTGACTGTGGGCCTGGGGAAGTTCTTGCAGCAGAGCATGGTGTCCTAAAGGCTTCTGTTCTTGGTCTGGCAGGACGATCTCTCCTCCTTCCCAGACGAACCACCCAACTTCAAGCCTCCACCTCCTCCTTCAGCCCCCCAGATGCTGGACCCTGCTGCTGCCCAGCACAGGAACCCAGGGAAAGACAAGCCCAAGCGCCCTTCCTCCGAGTCCTCTCAGTCAGGCCTCTTCTTCGTGGCCCCTCGAAACCCCACGCCCCCTCCTAGCCACCCTGAGAAGGACACGGTCAGCGTGACTTCCACTGCTACCACATCCACCGAGGAGTCTGCCCCAAGCGCTATCTATGCCACCATTTCTCCGGCCCTGCACAGCTCCAGGAGGCAGATGGATGCCCAGCTCTCCTTGGTCAGCCAACACCCCATCGGTCCCTTCCCCAGGGTCCAGTCCCCAACGAGGTTGAAGAGCCCACCCCCAGATGGCCCTGCAGCCGGCGGGCTTCAGAGCCCCCCTTCCCCGTTCCCTCCTCCTCCCCCGTCCCACCCGGCACCCCCCCCACCGGACAAGGGCAGCCCGCAGGCCGTGGCCAACCAGCATTTCATCATGGTGGAGGTGCACCAACCCAACAGCGAGCCCGACGTCAACGAAGTGAGGCCGTTGCCCCAGGCCAGAGGTGGGTGTCACGTTATCAGCCGCGGGGGTGAAAAAACCCCTCTCTGGGGTGTTCCTCAAGAGAGAAACAGGAGAAGAGACACGTCTCAAGGGCAGGAACTGGGGGAGTTGGAAGAGAGAGACCTACATCAGGCTGCAGGTCCCTGCCTGAGCAGCAGACTCGGTTGCAGGGCTTTCCCTTCCTGGTGGGGATGTGGGCTGGCAGCGCCTGCCGGGGAGGCTGCAGGGGCAAACGTTACAATTTTGGTTCAAATTCCAGGTCAATATATTGTAGGGTAAAAGCCACAGAGCCTGGATCGGCGCGGCGACGTTTGGTAGCTGTGTGTTGGTTTGCCTTTTTTTTTTTTTTCCCCCCCAAGGTGAATTTTCAATTGCAGAAAACAGCTTGACAGCATCATGACAAAAAAAAAAAAAAAAAAAAGTGAAAATCCACGAAACACGTGAAGCCCTCCGCAGTGTTCTCAGCAGTAGTGCTGTTAATCTCTGAGACAAAGCCCTCGGCCCTGGGTTTTGGCATCGCTGGAAAACCTGCGAGGGCCCGGGCCGGGGCAGCCAGCTCCCCATCAGCATTCAGCACGCTCGTCACAGCCTGCCTGCCTCGCCAGCGGGACTCAGGCTGACCTTTGCTTAAAGGCCGAGCTCTGTTCGGCAGTTGATTACGACTTCTCTCTTGTGTGGGCATTGCTGCGTTAGTTCATAAAATCTGCTTCCAGAGGAGTTTAAAAAAAAAAAAAACCAAAAAACCCCAGCAATTCGGGCATTTTTCCATTAACTCCGTATTTTGGAAGGAGAAAAAAAAAAAAAAACCAACACAAAACCCCCACTTAATTGTGCCCACACAGAGCTTGGGAGTCAGCTGGATCCTGAGCACATCCTGGGAGAAGTGGAAGGGAGGGAGGAGCGTGCTGGGCTCCCCGGGTCCCCCGGCAGTGGCTCTGGGGGGGACCACCGGCGGGTGGGAAGGGTGGTCCTGGAGCCCTGGGGGTGCCGGGGGGGTGGGCTGGGGGTACCCCCAGCATCCTCCAGCCCCTCCGACCCCGACCCCCCCCCCCCCCCCGGGCAGTGCCCCGTTTGCGGCCAGGCTCCGTGGGACCCGATGCGAGGGACGTTGTCGCCCTCCCGTGGCACCGCCCCCCCGCTGCAGGTGGGTGGTTAATGCCGTGGGGCTGCAGTGCCTGCCTCCCTGTGACCCCAACTCCTCCGCCCCCCCGGAGCCCATCTCCCGCCCCTGCAGCCCTCGCCGGTGCTGTCGTACCGGTGTTCCCACGGTCGTGTCCGGAGGCGGAGGCTCGGTCTGCACCCAGGGTCCTCAGCCTCGGAGGGGACAAAGCCCCTGCCTGGCGTCACCTGCTTGCTGGGGGCTGGCCGTGTCCTCCCAGACCCTGGTGCTGAACGTGGGCTGCCTCAGACTGGGCTCCGGCAGGATCCCTGAGCTCATCGCCCTCTCCTTCCGTCCCAGCTCGGGATTTGGGTTGGATCCTGGACCGGGGTTTGAGGCCACTCGTGCCTTGATGCTCCCTGTGCACAGCTCTGCTCTTCAGGAGGGGTCCGCTTGGGAACCCCGCTCTGAGGTCTGGGTCTAAATCCCAGGGAACCTGCCCAGCCCTGGGAGCGGGTGAGATGTCCTCCCTCTGGTCCGTGGCCCTGTGGGTGCTCGGCTGGCCGCAGAGCTGCGCTGCCCGACCTCTAACAGCCCTCGTCTCTCCCCAGCCTCCACGCTCTCCCAGCTGTCGGACAGCGGGCAGACCCTCAGCGAGGACAGCGGGGTGGACATCGGGGAGGTCGAGATGAGCGGCAAGGACAAGAGCCGGCAGCCGGTCCCTGGGAAAAGCCGAAGCCTCAAGGCGGCTGCGAGGAGCGAGGGGGCAGCGGAGGGGGTCTCCAAGCCGGTGAGGCTGGGTGCCCAGGGGTGCTGCCGTTGGTGGGAGGTGGGCACCCAGGGCTGCCAAGGGGCAGTGCTGCTCCCCGCTGCCTCGTCCAGCCATCTGCCGGTTCTGCCTCCTCTGCCTGCAGGCAGCAACCCCTCCGATGGGTCATTTATCCTCTCGTTTAACGAGCTGAGTCAGCTCCCCGGTGGGCTGAGCTGTGGGGCCGGGAGCCAGGAGCAGCCGAGGTTACTGTCCTGGGTAAACGCGGTCCCTTCCCAGCTCCAGCAAGTGGTTACTTGGGACGCGCCAGAGTTCCTGGCTCTGAGGGGATGTCCACAGGGCAGAGTGTCCTATGAGTGCAGCCACCTGTCTCCCAGGGGGAAGGTGACATCAGGTATCAGAAGTAAATTGAAAGGTTTCTGATGGCGGCGAGGTCGAGGGGCGTAGGCAGGCAGAGAGCCGCTCCGCTGCTCCCCAAGCCCTTCCGACCTGCACACGGTCGGGATCTTGGATGTCAGGAGTCAGAGAGCGACTGCAGGCGGCATGGCTGTCCCTCTCCCGTGGAAGCCTGCCATGGGTGACACTGCCTGCCGTCGACCCCCGGCCGAGGGAGCGTGGCAGGCAAGCGGTGCTCGGCCTCCCTCGGCAGCGCTGCCGTCTCTCCCCGCAGCCGGGGCTCCTGGAGCCCACCTCGTGTCTGATCCGAGTGTCCAAGAGCGCACCGACCTTGGGGATCGCCATCGAGGGTGGAGCAAACACGCGGCAGCCGCTGCCCCGCATTGTCACCATCCAGGTAGGGCAGGCAGAGAATGGGAAGAACTCGATGCACATCCTGTCCCTCTCCTCCCTGGACGTCAGGAAAGCCCTTCAGCCACGGCCAGGGTGCAGTGGGCAGCCCTGCCCCGGGGCGGGGGTTGGAGGTGTGCCCTCCCCCTGAATAGCCCTGCATCTCCCTGGACATCAGGGGCATCGTTCTGCTGTGGGGGGCTTTCCTGAGGATTGTGTTTGTGTCCCGTGCATGATCCCATACCATAAAGCACGTCCTGGGAGCCAAGGGTTTGCTCCAGACATTTCAGAGATGGTCTGGGCAGCCCCAAAAGCTTGGCTGGTGTCTCCAGACGTCTGGAAACTCCCTTTTTCTGCTCAGAGGATTTGGGGGGGGGGGGGGAATGGTGGATGGGAGCCTGAGCCCTCGAGAGCTGTCTTCCCACACCGTTTCCTCTGCTGTTTACTTGGGGCAAAATGCAAGTTATTTACAGCAAAAGGCAGAGCTGACTGCGCCTTGGTTATTCTTGGCCATCCCAGCTGGCGCTGTGCTCCAGGAGCGAGCAGGAGGGAAGCCAAATTCATCCCCTCTTTCCAAAATGTGATTTAATTTCCATCGTGTTCACCCTGACCCAGCGTTCACCGGGTCAGGTAAACACGATGGAAATGAAGTATTTCCCATTTTCCCAAAACCGCCTGTATTTCATCCCTGGGTTGAGCCGAGGGGGATGGTGAGAGCATGAGCTGACCACCTCTTTCCCGCAGCGTGGGGGCTCGGCACACAACTGCGGGAAGCTGAAGGTGGGCCATGTCATTTTGGAGGTGAATGGCACGGGGCTACGGGGCAAAGAGCACCGGGAGGCCGCCCGTATCATCGCTGAAGCCTTTAAGCTGAAGGAAAAGGACTACATTGATTTCTTGGTCACAGAATTCAACGTCGCCCTTTAGGAACCCGAATGGGGTTTGGGGAGCGTGGCTTGGGACAGGGAGCACCCGAACGGGGATGAAAGGCAGCGCCGAGGTGTGTAAGCAGCATCCCACCACGCAGAGCCCTCGCCCGCCGCGCCACCCTGCACGTACAGACACCCCCATCTCGTCCCCAAACGTCCCCTCACCCACCGCAGCCTCTCCCTGCCTGGGTAGGGCAGGCTGAGAACGGGCAGAAATCAGTGCACGTCCCTTAAAGTCTCCATCCCTGTCCTGTCTGGGGTGGGGGGGGCTGCCCTTCGGGGACACCCTCTGCCCCTCGGCCAGGCTGGGGAGCGGGGCGGGAAGATGGCGGAGGTCTGGGCGTCCCCACTGTCATTTGAGTGCCACACGCAGAGCGAGGTGGGCCCGTGGCTCAGGCCGGAGGGGTTTTCGGGCGGTCAATGCTCGTGCCCAGGCAAGTGGCACAGCCACGGGGCGGGGATGCGGAGAGAGCAACCGGAGGCCTTGTAAATCGCTGGCAACGTCGTCGTATTTATATATACAGAGCTTGTGCTTTTAATTTTTCAATAAATCTATCAGGTTAGAAAACGGGTGGGGTCGTGGGGGTTTCTTGGGGGCTGGGATGGGGGCTGGGGGCAGGGCTGCCTGCGGGGCACCCCAGCACCGGCTGGGCAGGTGGGGGTGCAATGGCGATGGGCATCCTGGTGGGGTGAAACTGCCCCATCCCCATCCCCATCCCCTGCCAGGGCCGTGCCCGAGGACGGGATGCCCCGTCTGTGCCCGTGTCCCTGCCCGTGTCCGTGTCCCTGCCCGTGTCCCTGTCCGTGTCTGTGTCCCTGTTCGTGCCCCTGTCCCTGCCCGTGCTCATGTCCCTGCCCGTGCTCATGTCCGTGTCTGTGCCCGTGTCCGTGCCCGTGCCCGTGCTCATGTCCCTGCCCGTGTCCCTGCCCGTGTCCGTGTCCCTGCCCGTGCTCATGTCCCTGCCCGTGTCCCTGCCCGTACATGCGGCAGCCCCCAACCCCGCTCCGCCCCACCAGGGGGTGCTCGTGCTGCATAAATTATGACAATGAGAGCCACCCGCCGGGGCTTTGATTGGCCGCCCGCCGCGGGCTATGCAAATGAAGGAGAGGGCTGGGTTTATGCTAACGGCCCTCTCGTTCTCCGCTCGGCGGCGCGCGCGCGCATTGGCGGGAAGCGGCGGGATGCTAATGAGGGCGCAGGCCCCGCCCCCCGCCGCCGGCGGCCCGCGCTATTGTCCGGCGGGGCCGGGCCGGGAGGAGGCGGCGGCCGGGGCCGGGCTGGGGCCGGGGCCGGGGCTGGGGCCGCTGTCGCCGTGCGGAGCCGCCCAGCGCCGGGCGAGGAGGGGCCGGCCGGGCCCTCCCTGCAGGTGGGCAGCCGCGGGGCGCTCGCGGGGCAGCTGTTGCATGCGGGGGGGCGGGGGGTGCCCCTCCAGCGGTGCCGCCCTCGGGCCAGATGTGCTCCCCCCCCCCCCATCCCAGCTGTGTCCCGGGCGGGGGCCGGCTCAGGGCGCGGGGCCAGCGCTGCGCGGCTGCTCCCTGCTGCAGCTGGAAGGAAGGAGAGAGCCCCGGGGGCACCGCTGGACGCACAGCTGGATGCGCAGCTGGGGGTGCGTGGGGCTGGGGGGTCGCATCCGGCACCCCCGGCTCTGCTGAGCCCGGCGCCGGCAGGGCTGGCTCGCAGCCGGCAGTCACTTGGGGTCTCCGGGCGGAGGTGGGGGGGGGAACCCCCGCCCCGCCGGGGTCCCCACAGCCCCGAGATGGGGCGGGAGGGTGCGGAACACGCCGCTGCGCCGCTTCTCGCCACCCCGCGTCCCCCCTACGCCACCCCACGCCACCAGCGCCTCCGTGCCCGCGGGGAAACTTGTCGTAACTTTTCTTATTCCGGCCGTTCCTCCCCACCCGGGCCCGAACCTGCCCCCCCCACCCCGGTTCGTGCGCGGGCAGCGCTGCCCGAGGGTCCCGGGGGTAGCGGGGGGGGGGGGTCACCCGGCTGCCGGGGCCGCGGGGGGCGGCACGACGCCGAGCCCGGGGCTTGAGCGGGGGCTGCGGGACGCGAGGCCGTGCCGGTGCCTCCTCCGAGGAAGTTACAGGCGCTGCCCTTAACTTCAGTTCCTTGTTCCAGTTCCAGGGCAGCTGTGAACGAACCGGGTCAGCGGGTGCCAGCCGGGTGTCCCTCGCTCTGCGGCACCTTTCGGAGGGGCCCAGCCAGGGCTGTCCCTGGGGGTCCCCAAGGACTCCCCGCGGAGCGGAGCGGCCTTTGCGCTGTTTACCCAGCTCCAGCCCATCGCTGGTTAACCCCATCACACGTTCTTGCTGGCGGCTTCTTGGGGCCGGCTGCCCTCCCGCGTCCCCCGCCACCTCCCCGTGTCCTCTGCTAATAAGGGATCTGGGTGCCACCGGCTCGGCCGCGGCGGCAGCTCTCTCCAGCCGGGGATTAAGGCCGCCCTTGGCAGGCGTCGCGGCCGTCAGCAGCCCCCGGCTCGCCCACAGGTACCTTGGGGTTCGGCCCTGAGGTGGAAACCCGCAGCTTTCCAGGGCAGGCCCTGGGAACGTGGGGACAACGGAGAGTTCGTGTGCCGGAGGAGGTGGGAAAGCGGCTGCGGGAACAGCTCCGTCTCCCGCCATGGGGCTTTGCTTCGGTGCAAGTGATGGAGAGATGCCTCCTCCACGGGGTTTTGGTACCTCTCCGTAGGGATGTGCCAGCACGGAGGGGCTGGGGGGGGGATGTGGCCCCTCCGGGCAAAGGAACTGAGGGGACACGTGGGCTTTGGAGCGATGGTGTAGTAACGGGCGTGTGCGCTTTCAGAGGACGAGGAGGGTTTGTCAGGCTCTTCCTCGCTATGACGGTTCTTCCCTTGTTTTAATAGGAAATAATGCAAACTAAGAAAGCGTTTCCGCTTCTTTGCTCTCTTTCATGCTTATAAAACGGGACTCTGTGGGCTTAAAAAAAAAAAGGGATTCTAACCCAGGAATTCCTCCCTCCTGGAGTGCAGACGCCCCTTGCCAAGTTTCAGCCCGAGGCTGTTCTTCTGGCCTCCTTCAGGCCCCCCCCAGAAGAGACGCTTTGGATGGCAGCGCTGATGCGCGGTTCCTGCTAGGGGCTGGGACAAAAAAAGCGAGCTGAGGCGAGGAAGAGGAGCGTGGGGAGGCTGCGAGAGACCCACGCTTCCATAAAGCAGCCCTCTCCAGCCCTCCCCTGCAAGTCGCCAGGAGCAAATATCAGCCCCTGCTTGCTTTTAACCTCTCTTTTTAGACACTCAAGCAGAAAAATGTATATATTTTTTTTAATGCAGTAAAAATGTTTTTTTTTTTTTTTATGCACTCCCCCCCCTGCAGAGTTCTGGGCTGCACGAGGATTCAGAGCTTTTTAACCAAAAAAACCCCTGCGGTCGGAGGTCTCTGGCTGCTGGCACTGCCTGCTTGCCCTCTCGGGGTGCTGGGGTGCAGATCCCTGCGGGAGATGAGCCGCTCTCTGGAGCTGAGTTTTGGTTTTGGAGCTGGTGGTTTAGGAAAATAAAATATCCATCCTTTGCCCGGGAGGGGGGGGGGGTTAAAGCCCCCCACCGCGTCCCAAGGACGCGGTGGGGGGCTTTAACCCCCCCCCCCTCCCGGGCAAAGGATGGATATTTTATTTTGGGTTATTCCCCATCACTCAGAGGATGTCACCTTCACGCTGCGGGGATGGAGGTGGGGGGGTTCGAGCCCCCCCCCCCCCTCAACCCGCCTATTCTGCCCAGGGTTGATGAGGCAGCGAAGGCAGAGTGACAGCAGCCCTGTCCCCCCCCCTGCCCCCCCCCCCGCCGTGTCACCAAGCGAGCCCTGGGGCGGGAGATGCGGCGTCTCCTCTGCTGTCACCACTGATAAAGCCAGGAGCGACGACGGGGTCGAGCGTTGCTTCGTGTCGGCCTTGACTGCGCTGCTGTTCCTCTGCCTCACGTGTGCAATGAGTTGGGCGGTCTCAGCCCTGCACCTCCCTGTCCCACGGGGGTTTGCAGAGCAGGGGGAGCAGGACAAGGACAGGGTCGTTGCGGTGGAGGGTGAAGCTGCCTGCGAAGGGGATCAGAGATTAGGAGCCGTGGGCAGGGACAGGCAGAGGCAAACTCTCCTGCCTGTTGGCTAGGCAGAGACCTGGCAGCACTCATCGCTGCCCTGAGCATCCCTTGCCTCGTCCGAGCACTTCCATCGCCCAGGCGCAATTCGGGACAGCCCTGGCAGGAGAGGGGCTGAGAGTCTGAGGCAGAGCAGAGTTCAGGGGTACAAGACGTTTTCTAGCTGAGGCTTTTAAATTTCTTTTTAGCTCTTTCTCTTATTACCCTGTGGCAAAATCCTGGCTTTCAAAAAGCAAGACTTAAAAAAAAAAATATATATATCTCTCTCTACACACACGCGCACACTTGGGATTGTTTGCATTTGCATTGTGGTTCCTGAGTACGTACCCACATCATTTTTCAAGCTTTTCTGTGCTACCATAAAAGCGAGCAACTCACTTAAAGGGGAAAAAAAATCCAAGATTTTTCTCTCTTACCACCATGACCATCTGTGGAGGGACTTTCTGGGAAAGCGATAAATGTGGCTGGGTTTGCAAGCAGATCCTGCAGACTGCGGCTGCTGCTCAGAGACGGGGTGATGGCCAGCGGGGTATGGCTTAGGCACGATCCGGGTCCCAGCCTGCCCAAACCAAGTAGGAAATGTTTTAACCCTCTTTGCCCCAAGACGACAGGACCCACGGGCTCCCTTCACCCACCGCCCACCCGCTGGCACGCCCCCCCCCTCCCTAGGCCTGATGTTTGGGGCTCCTCGTCTCTCGGGGATGCTGCAAGGCTCAAGGGGGGTTGGGGGGTACTTTGGTGTGCTGCTTCTCCAGGCCAGGATTCAGACAAGAGCTTGGGGCTGGAAACATCCCACCTCGGCGAGGGGCTAAAGCCAAAATCGCTCTTTAGCTGCGTTGAGAAGCCACAGAGCCTGAAGCAGCCCGTGAGCATCCTCCCTGGTGGCAGCACCCCGGAGGCAGGAGAAGCTGTGGAGCATCTCCAGGTGCAGAAAGTGAAGTTGCCTGGCCATTGCGCGGGGAAAAACCTCCTACAAGCTCCCTGGGAGGTTTGCAAAACCCTAAGGGATGCTTTGGGGTTTGCTCCAGGTTTGCTCTCAGCCCGTAAAGCCCCCAGGACGCAGGCAGGGCTGGGAACACGCTGCTCCCCGTGCAAGGACAATGCCTGAGGACCTTGATGTCAGGCGGTACTGGAAAATAACCCCCAAAACCCCACTAAAGTGGGATTTAAGCCAGGGGATTTGCAGATCTGAGGCTTTGGGATGGGTTAGAGGACTTTCCCGGAGCACGCTGCTCATCTCCACCATCCCCATGCCAGCAGCACCCCCAAATCACCCCAGCACCCCCCTCAGCTAAATGCAACCACCCTGGGGACCGTGCCATGGTTTCCTTAGCAGCCGGGAGCTTGTGCAAGCTCTCCTCCGCGTGCCGCTAATTACACAGCGATGAGCTGGATTAATTGCCCACCTGCAAATATGCCAGGATGCATCGGGGTGCCTGGTTACGGCCACGGCGTTCCCAGGGCTATGAGCAGCACCTTGGGGTGGGTGCCAGGTGGACCCCCCCCTTGGAAATCCGGGATATGGGCGAAGCCCATATCCCGGATTTCCAAGGCGGGGGGTCTGCCTGGCTGAATTTTGGGGCCGTATGACTGAATTTTTGGACCCAGGGACATAACTCCCCCCCCCCCATTTTGCTTCAGCGTTTTGCACCAAATTGGCTTAAAAAATAAAGGTTTTGTTTTAAAGCGGCACGGGATGAGGGTTCGGCCCCCCGCCGCGCAGGGCCTGATGGGGTTAAAAAATTTGCGGCCGCCTGCAAACTCGCAGGAAGCACCAGAGCATGGTTTCCTACTTCTGCAAAAGCCCGGCTGCCCCGTAGGTTTAGGAAGATTTTGGGGTGCTCAAAGGGGATGCTGATTTGGGGACCCCACCAGGGATGCTGGTAGAGGGTGAGCGTACCCCGCGCGGGGCCGGTTGCTCCGGCGTTGGGTTGGGGATGCTGCGGGGTGGCTGCCGGTGATGCTGGCGCGGTGCTTGGTACTGGCACGTGGGCAGCTGCCACCTCCAGCACCCCGTGGCCAAAATTGGGTTGTGGGGGGCTCAAAACCAACCGAGGGGACTTTGCCGGGAAAACCCCGTGGCCTTTCTTGCTACTCGTGGTTGGGGTTTTGGCATCTGGCGTCTCTCGAGCTGGCACTGCGGTTCTGGGAACCCCGGCACATCGAGGAGCGGGGCGAGGGCGAGTTCCTGCTTTTAGGTCATCTGTGGAGTGAGTGTGCCAGGCCTCTGCTGTGATCCCTCTTGCTGCCGCCCCCCCCCCAGAGCCGGAGGGGCCTTGGGGTGCTCCCACCTCTCCCGGCACCGTCCTGCGCCATGATGGCAAGGCTGACGATCCCCAGGCTGTGGCTGCCTGGGCCCGGTGACATCCGGAGGGTGCCAGCACAGCCTGGGTGTCCCCCGCTGCCCACCCCAAGGGGGGAAAAGCCTTTTAGGGTGGCCCTGGGGGGCTCCTTTCCATGGGGACCTGCGGGGGCCATTGTGGCCATGGGGGAAGTGGCAGCCCCGGCTTTGTGGTGCCGATGGTGGGATGCTGGGGGGGGTGGTGAGGATGTCACCCCCCCATCGGGGGGTTAGCTCTTGTCCCTGGGGTCTGGGGACAGGGGAAGCCCCAGCAGCAGGGGGAACACACCTCGAGCAGAGCCCGTCGTGTCCTGCTGAGCATCCCCCCCTCTCCCTGACCCCCAGGATGTGGCAGCTATGATGGGACCCACATTCATGGCAAGGAGGTCCCCGGCCCGCAGCCACCGCCGGGCCATGAAGCGACGCAAGTGACGGGGACGCCGTGCCCGCGGGCCATGGCCAGCCCGGCACCATGGCTGCGCTGGACACAAACAGAGCTGACGCGCTGGGAGGGAGAGGAGGAGGAGGAGGAGGAGGAGGAAGCCGACGACGACTTTGGAAGGCGGATGGACGAGGATGGGGTCATCAGCCTGGGGGAGAATGCCGGGGGCCAACCGTGGGGTGAGTCCTCCCCTCTCCGCTGCCCAGAGCCCCTCGTGGGGGGGACCCGGCTGTCCCTGGAGCTGGGGGGCCGGGGGGGGGCCGGGGGCACCGGCTGGCTGGCGGCAGCCCCGTGGTGCCGGTGTTTTGCAGGCGACAGTGCGGACCTGGAGGAAGGGTCCCCGGCGGAGGAGGGTCACTGGCACCCGCGGCGGGACCTGGAGGAGGAGGAGGAGGAGCGGGGCAGCTCGGGGGGGGACGAGGGGCCCTGGGGAGTGGAGAGCGATGGGGAGCCCTACCCTGAGCTCTCCTACGAGGGCCAGTGGGGCTCGGGGTCCAGCGGCAGCCCCGAAGTACAGCAGGATGGCCGAGGTGTCTGCCAGCCCCGCGGCTGCAGCACGGACGGTGGTGACACCTCGGGGCTCTCGGACAGCAGCCCTGGCCCCGCCACCCCGTCCCGCTGGCACCGGGGCTGGGGCACGGCCGGGGACACCGGCGGGGGGCATGGGCAGGGCTGGACCCTGAGCCGGAGCCTCCGGCTGCACCTCTCCACCGACGACCCCCACCATGCCACCAGCATCGAGCCCGTCCCCGAGCCCCAGCCGGCTGGGATGGGGCTGTCAGCCCCTGGCACCGCTGCCTTGGCACCCACCGGGGAGCCCTGGGGTGCTGGGACCCGCCCTGCGCCCCGGCTGCACGACAGGTCCCGGGTGCCCAAGAAAGCGGTGCCCACGGCGCTGGCCCCCAAGCCCGGCTGGCAGTGGCGGTCCCTGAGCCCCCGGCAGCGGCACGCGCGCGGCAAGGAGACGAGGGATCCCTCGGGATCGGGCACCAGCACAGCCGATGGCACCCAGTACGGCCGAGGGCGGCTCAACCACCCCCTGCCCGACCTCTCCAAGGTGGAGGCGCGGGTGAAGTTCAACCAGAGCTACCGGCCGCCGCGGGGCCGGGCCCTGCCCGCCTTCCCCAGCGCCCTGGGTGGCCCCATCGGCTTCAAGTCCCCGGCCGAAATCGTCCGGGAGGTGCTGCTGAGCAGCGGGGAGGGGGTGTCCCCACAGCCCCCCGCCGGGCTGCCGCAGGAGTTCAGTTCCCCCAGGCAAGCCACCGAGCTGGTGCAGCAGCTCCAGGTAACCCCCACCTTACCCAGTTCAGCCAGAGAGACCTTACTGGGAGGGTCTCTGGGGTGGGGGGGGACCAGGGGGTGCAGGCAAACTGGAGATGTCACCAGCCCATTGGGCCGGCCCTGCATTACTGGTGGGGTTTGGGGCTGGTCACCCCTTCCCAGTTCTGCAAGGCGGAAGGACCAGGCGGGGGTGTGGGCAGTGCTCAGGGCTGGAGGCAGGGATGCCTGGGATGCAGGGATGTTCGGGATGCAGGGATGTTCGGGATGCAGGGGTGCTCGGGATGCTCGTGTCCACCCCAGGATGTTGTCCCCTGGGATGCTGCCCGTCCCCTGGGAGGAGAAGGAGAGTCTCCACCCCCGCAGAGAAATGGGGGCCACATCTGCACCAGATGGACTGGGTGCTTGGTGGGGAGGGGTGGGTTTCTGCACTCCAGGGTGTCCCCCACCCATGGGACACCCCCCGGCCCAGTCATCCCCACGCAGGGATGCCTCCCTCCATGCTGCGTCCCCCTTTGCTTCCACCCCTTGGGCATCCGCTGAGCCCCCGTCCCCATGCCGGGTGCCGTTACCCGCCCCGTGTCCCCTCTCCGTAGGACGACTACCACAAGCTGCTGACGAAGTACGCCGAGGCCGAGAACACCATCGACCAGCTGCGCCTGGGCGCCAGGGTGGGTGCCAGGGCCGGCATGGCTGGGGGGGGGGGGCAGCTTCCCACTCTGCTCCCCCCTCCTGGGGTTATTCGGGGTGTCTTCCTCCCCTGGCCTGGCTCTTCCTCCTCCCGGAGAGCTGCGGTTAAGCAAGCCCAGGCTGGGGAGGGGGGGGTGAGGCTGCTGCAGCACCCACAGCAAAGCTGGGGGCTGCCATGTGCCCCCCCCCCCCCACCCAGCGGGCTCCCCTCCGCACCAGGGAAGTGGCTGAGCCAGAACGGCCCCGAAATGGCGGGGGCGGCTGCAGGGCAGGTCGCCAAAATGGCAGGGCAGTGGGCGGAAGCGCGTCCCGTGTCACCCTCGCCGCCTGCCGCCCTGCGCCACTGCGCGGGTGGGGAAACTGAGGCAGGGCTGGTGTCCGGCTGTGCCCCCTGCCCAGGCTGCGCCCCCACCTTTGCCCCCCCCCCACCTGCCTGCTGTCCCCATGGGGATGGGTGCTTCGGGGTGCCCGAGGGGCACGGCTGGGTGGGCAGCGCTGGGGTCGGGGTGCGGAGTGGGTGCCCAAATCCCTTCTCCCTGCCCCCAGGTGAGCCTGTACGCTGACCCGCCGCGGCCCAGCCGCAGCCTCGCCGTGGGCACCGTGGGCACCGGCTGCCAGGTGATGGCCCTCAGCATCCCGCAGCCCAGGACGGCCACTGTCAGCTCGGCCCCGGCCCCCCCGTCCTTGCCGGGTGGAGGTGGGTAGAACCGTGTCCCCCCCCGCCAGCTCATCGCCCTTCTGCTCTGGTTTGGGGGGGGGCGGGGGGGATGTTCAGCCGAGACCCCATCCCCACGGCATCCTCACGGCGTGTGGGGGGACTGGTGCTGCGAGGGGGTCCCCAGCATCACCTTGTCCTCGTGTTTTCTTGCAGCTCCAGCACCAGGACCGTCAGACCGGGGGGGATCACCCCAGCCTCCTTCCACCCCCCCACCCAGGGGGGGCTGCCCCACCTGCCCGGGGCCGTGTCGCTGCTCGGGGACGCAGCTGACGCAGACGCTGGCGGGACAGACCCACAAGCTGCAGGCGCAGGCAAGCCCCGGGGTGGGGGGGTGGGGGGGGTCACCCACGGGGGTGGGGGGGCTGCAGCAGGGCTGGGCTCAGCCCTTTCTCCCACCCAGGTGGAGACTTTCGAAGGCTGGATGCGGGCAGGGACCCCCGCGCCCCGGGAGCAGCTCCAGGTGTGTCAGCCCCTTCCCGACACCCCCACCCCGGGGATGCTTGGCGGGGACCGGGGGGGGTGGCAGGGACCGAGGGGGGTGGTGGGGACCGGGGGGTGGCAGGGACCGGGGGGGGGTGGCGGGGACCGGGGGGCCAAGCTGGCAGGTTCGGACATCGCCGCCCTTGTGCCGCAGAGGTTTAGGAAGCTGAAGGATGCGCAGGATGCACTGGAGCGGGCGTACCTGCGAGCCCGGCAGCAGCACCCGGGGGCCTCGGGGGCCTTTGATCCCGACCGGTAGGTGTCCGACCCCCCGGCCCTCCCCGCCGGTGAACCCCCAGCCCCCGGTGCTGCCGGCCGCCGTGCCGCGGGGTTCCGGGTCTCCCCAGCACTGACGGTCGCTGTCTTGCAGCGCGGTGGAAGGGGAGATTTTCCGCCTGGGGCTGTGCCTGGAGGAGCTGAAGGAGCGGTTGGAGCCCGGGGCCGGGCGGCAGCTCCCCCCGCAGCCCCCGGCCCAGCCCCGCTGCCCCCCAGCCCCTTCCCCACCGCCGGCCGCCCGCTCCCCGCGCCCCGAGGTGAGCTGGGCAAGGCTGCAGGGGGGGTGGACGGGGCTGGGGGGGTGCAAAGATGCTGGGGTGGGGGCACCCTGCTGCGGCTGGGGTGGGGGGTCAGGCTTCTCTGACCCCCCCTTGGCTGCGCCCTGCAGAGCCCCGTGCTGGCGGAGGGTCCCCGGGGGACAGCGGGGGACAGCGAGGGGGTGACGGGGCGACTGCCCCGGCCCCTCTGGCACAAGCAGCTCCGAGTGGAGGAGGATTTTGGTGACCTGCTGGCACAGTGAGTGCCCTCGTGGTGGGGCAGGGGAGGGGACACGGGTAGGGGGTGGCTCCCCAAAGCCACCAACACCTGCCTGCGGGTCCCCCCCAGGTACAAGCACTTCAAGTCCTTGCCGGAGTCGCTGAGCCTGGAGCAGCTGAGCCTGGCAGAGAGCGGGTCCCAGGAGGAGGTGGATGGACCTGCAGCAGAGGACGGTGGCCCCAGCAAGGTCCCCTGCAGGACACGGTCACTAGAGGAGGGGGCCGATCTCGAGACCTCCCACTTGTAAGTGATGTGGGAGGACAAGTCCCCCAGGCAGGGCGAGTGGGAGGTTTTACATTACTGCCATTGATAGGCTTCAGAGTTAACAGCCTCCGTGGGAGAGCTAGCTGCACCAGGGCATTTCCCCATATCTGGGGTTGCTCTGCCCCATTGATCGTGTTCCATCCTCTCCCCACAGGCACCCCCCAGAGAGGAGAGCGGCGCTGCTGCCCCCCGAGGAGCCTCCACTGCCAGGGGACACACGGGGCCACCTGTCCCTGGCCACTGCTGAGGAGCTGCCAGCCACAGCCAAGCCCCCCCTGGGGCTCCCTGAGCCACCGCAGGCACCCCTGTCCTGCCGCAGCAGTGGGGTGGGCAGCGCTGCTGCCCAGTACCGGCCCCGCAAGGTGAGTCCCCCAGGACTATGGGTGCCCATCAGCTGGCACTCTCAGACCCTGCTGGGGGGTCCTAGGGGTGCTCAGCACCAATCCTGCCCCCCCCCCCACATTGCATCTGCAGGAGCAGCGCATCGTGTCACCAGAGACAGACAGTGGCTTCGTGGGCTCAGAGGCCAGCAGAGTGTCACCCCCTGTGCACACCCCTGAGCACCGGCCCCCCAGCACCGGGTACGGCTTGGGGTCCCTGCCCTCGCTTGGGGTCCCTGCCCTCGCTTGGGGTCCCTGCCCTCGCCCGGGGAGGGGAGGATGTGGGGACACAGGCTGTCTGCTCTGGGGGGATTTGGGCCATCGAAGGGGAGCAGGGATGGGGGGGGGGGAGGCGGAGAGGATGTGGGGAGCAGTGACAGGGTGCCGGGGGGCTTGGAGATGTGACCCACAGCTGGAGATGAGCCGTGGGGGCTGCCTGCATGACCCGTCCCATCCCCAGGACCCCCGGCTCACTGGGACCTTCCATCCCCGTCCCGTCGACCCTCCGTCCTTCACGGAAGAAAGAGGTGACCCCACTTCCCTCCGAGCCGGCACTGATGGGCATCTACCCCACGGGGGGGCAGGGCGGTACGGGGGAGCCCCGCCTGCGCCCCAGCACCCCCTCGCAGAGCAGCTCCCCCCCCCGCTGGGCTGAGAGCGTGGGCAGCGAGGCAGGACCCAACGGTGACGGCAGTGAGTAGGGAGCGTTTCGGGGGGGGGGGGGGGGGGATGTATCCCCAGGGAGAGAAATTTGGGGAGCCCTGGCTCTGCGGGTGGAAGAGGTTCTGGTTCACGGTGTTTCCCCAGCCCCCCTGGGGTGCTGCCCTGTGGGGGGGGGGGGGGCTCCTGCCTGCTGACTCTGCTCTCCCAGGTCTCTCCTGTGGGGGGGACACCCCCACGTCCCACACCACCAACCTCGGCTCACCGTTGCCCTCCTCCTCCCCAGCTCATACGGACTCGGAGGCTGAAGGCAGGAGTTGTGCCAGCGCCGGCGGCCACCCCCCTGCCACGGCCAGGGACCCAGCCAGCCCCCCGCCATCCCCTGAAACACGGTCCCCCACCCCACTGTCCCCCGACCTGACTCACTGTGACCTGCTGGGCTCACGTCTGGAGCGCGAGTGAGTGTCTCTGGACCCCCCCCCCCCAAACCAGGCTGACACCCCCCCCCCCCCGCCCCGGGTGACACAGGGACCCTGCCAAGCAAAGTCCGCAGAGGCACCAGCATCTTCTGCTGGGCAGCAGCAGGTTTTCCCCTCTCGGAGAGCCAGGACCTAGCTGGGGCTGAGTCCTCCAAACTCGTGACACGTGTGGGCTGGCTGAGACTGGACCCCAGCCCAGCCAAGCCCCAGGCTTGGTTTTAGGGAGCATCACAGCATGAGCTACTGGGTCCTGGCCAGTGGGATGGGGACAGGCGCAGGGCTCCAGGGAGGACGGGGCTGTTCCCGCCCCCCCCCCCCCCCCAGGGTGCCCAGCGTCAGCCAGCACTGTCGGGAGCCTTGCTGGCTGCGGGCGCCCCTCACCGTGGCATCTGTCCTGCGGCAGCCAGGCCATCCGGGCGCTGCGGGATGAGGTGTGGCGGCTGCGGCGGAGGCTGGAGGAGAGCCTGCACCGCTCCCGCAGCTATCCCGAGGGAAAAGCCGCCCCCCGTGCCGCCCCGGCCAGGAGGCAGCCGGTGGCCAGCGGACCATCGAAGGTCACAGCACCCGCGGGGTAGGTGGCAGGAGGGACCTGGGGGGGGGGGGGGGGGGGCAGCACTGTGTCCCAGGAGCATGGGGACACCCCCAGCCTCAGCCCGTCCCATTTCTGCTGCGACCGGGAGGGGTTGGGCTCCGGGGGGGGGCCGGCAGCGCGGCCGCACCGGGGTCGGGGCGATGCCTGAGGGGACACTGCGGGGCGGGTGGTGACGGCACCTCTGGCCCCTCCGCAGGGAGCCGAGCCCCCCGGTGCGGGGCAGGGCGGCCCCCGGGGTCGCACCCACGAGGAGGGGGAGGTCGGCATCGCTGCGGCGGGACAGGCCGGAGCTGGAGCTCGGTAAGCGGGACCCCGCCGCGGTGGGGACGGAGGGGACAGCGGGGACACGCTCCTCCCCGCAACGCCGCTTCCCCTTCCCCAAACGGAGCGGGGTGCCGGGGGTGGGACCCAGCGGTGCTCAGCCCGGGGCCGCATCCTGCAGAGCTGGAGCTCGGACCCGCCGGAGCCCACCCCGCTTCCCTCCCCTCTGCCGCAGCCTCCGAGCCGGATCCCTTGCCCGCCGGGCCCCGGACCACCCCCTCCCCGCAGAAGAGCCCCGGGAGCCCCCCGGGTGCGGTGCCGTTCCGGGGGCAGCACACGGGTGGGTGCCAGCAGCAGACGGGGCCGGGGGCCCGAGGGCGGCCGCCCCCGCGTTGGGGTCCCCGGCCGCGCTCACGGTGGGTTTTGCCAGGGACACGGTACCGGGCGGTGACGCCACGCACCGCTGCGGCACCCCGAGAAGAGCCGGGCACCTCGGGGTGCCCCCGCTGCCGGGGGAGCAGGACAGCGTCGGGTGAGTGGCCCCGGGAGCGGCCCCCAGCCCCCCCCCGGGCTTCCCCGGTGCCGCTAACGGAGCCGCTAATGACTCGGATTCATTAACGACGGAGGTTCGGGGGTGGGGGGAGCTATGAGCACACTCCCTGCGGCCGGGGGCTCTCCCCACTGCCCCTTGGCCGGACCCCCCCGCTCCTCCCTGCCGGCTGCCCCGCGGGTGGCCCGGCCCTCCGCTCCGGGGGGGCCCGGCCGGTCCCGGGGAGCCGCTCAGGGCCGGGCTGTGCCGTGTGCCCTGCCTGGGGCCGGGCGCGGTGCGTGCGGAGTGCTTGGCAGCCCCCGCCCTGTTTTGCAGACACCCCCCCACCCCAGTTTTGTGGACCCCTCCTTTTGCAGACCCCACCTTTTTGCAGACCCCTTCTTTTGCAGACACCCCCCTTTTGCAGACACCCCCTTTTTGCAGACCCTCCCTGTTTTGTAGACCCCCCCTTTTGCAGACTTCCCCCTTTTTGCAGACCCCCTCTTTTTGCAGACCCCTTCTTTTGCAGACACCCCCCCTTTTTGCAGCCCCTCCCTTTTCAGCCTCCCCTTTTTTGCAGCCCCCCCCCCCCCCCTTTGCAGCTGCCCTTGCAGGGACAGGCCTCTGCCTCCTGTCCCTGCACCCCCAAACCGCTCAGCTCCTTCCAAACTTGCTGGGACGTTCCCGGGGACACTCACTCCTCTCTCCGTAGCCGGCTCCTGGGCGGGCGATGCAGCGAGGGAGCCCCGGCACAGCACCCCGAGGAGGACGCGCTGCCCCGCTTGCCAGGCACCCGTGGGTCCCCCCGCACCCGACAGCAGGGACGGAGCCGCGCATGGTGGGTGACGGGGGTGGCACATGCTTGGCCTGTGTGGGGGTTGGGGTGGGGGACACACCGAACATCCCTCAGAGCTCTGGCACGCTGCTTGGGGGGCAGAAGTGACAGCCAGCGGTGCCACCACCCGCTCCCCGTGGGCACCGTGTTCCCACCCCGCAGCGGCAGCCCAGCGTGGCACCGGGGCGGGGGGGCTCACCCAGGGCTGCCGCTTGCTGCACCCCCTGGGGACATCGAACACCCCTGGGGACATCTAAATACCCTGGGGACATCTAACTGCCTTCCTCCCCGCAGCAGAGCGTGGCCCTGGTGGTACGTCCCCCCCAGACCCCCGCGTTGGTCCCCGAGCCGAGAAGCCGGAGCAGCCAGGACTCTGGTACCTGGCAGCCAGCCCTGCTGCCACCACCGCCATCGGCTGCCTGGCACCCGTCCCCCTCGTGCCTTACGCGCCCTCCGTGCTGTAAGGATGCTCTGCGGTGGGGGGGGCCGGGGGGAGGTCGGCATCTCCCGGGGGAAGGAGGGTGAAGCCGAGAGGGGCTGTGCCCACCCCAGCGACCCGCTGGTTTGCCCACGGAGCCCAGCACCCGGCTGGGAGCGGGGTCACGCAGCCCCCTGCTCTTTTGGGAACTGGGGGTCTGCGTGGGGGTGAGCGCAGGGAGACGGGTGCTGGGGGTTGGAGGTGGATGAGGTGGGGGAGAGGGATGAAAAACAAGGCAGAGTGGAGGCACAGAGCCCCGGGGGGGGCACAGCCTACGGAGCGAAGCCCAGCCTGTGTCCCCTTCTTCTCCCCAGCTACTGCTCCCCAGCGGTACCTACCTCAGCCCCAGCTTTGGCCGGGGTCCCCCTCCAGCACGCCGCGGGGCACCGGCGGGCAGAGCATCCCCCCCGGCCGCATGCCGCTGGCCACCACCGCTGCCTGACCCTGGACCTGGACGGGTTGGAGGAGCTGAACCGGTCGCTGAGCCGGGCCGTGGATGCTGCGCAGAGCATGAGGCTCACCACCACCCGCATGAGCCGGGTGCTGACCGCCGAGCTGAGCCGAGCGCGGGACCTGCGGGGCTCCTGCCTCTTTTGAGGGTCCTGCCGGCACCTGCCAAACCCTCCCTGCACTCGTGGGGGGCAGGAGGAGGAGGAGGATGATCCTCCCATCAGCGTCCTCGCGCTGGATGCTCCCTGCCAGATCTGGGGACACCGGGGCTGGAGGCGTCTCCAGGGGGTCCTGCACCAGCTCCCATCGCCACCCCGCTTGCCCTAGACCTCCTGCCTCGCCTGTCCGTCCAGCTGTCCGTTTTCAGGACCACCCAAGCTGCAGGAGGGGGGTAAGACATGGGCAGAGCTCACCCAAGACCTGCACCACCCTGCAGCACCCCGGGGTACGAGCACAGCCCTGGCAGGAGGGCACCGTCCCCAACGGGGTGGCCCCCGCGTCCCCCAAGACAGACACAGCTGGGCACTTCTGGGGATGCTCCAGCTTTGTGTCTGGGGATGCTCCAACTTTGTGTAGGTCCTACTGCAACACGGGCCGAGCCCCCGTTGGCAGCTGCGTTTACCTCCGTGCCTGCAATTCCCTGTTCAACCCTTTCCCAGCCTCAGGCATCCTGTGGGGGCTCAGTGCCTGGGGCTTGACCCACGTGCCCCCCCGCTCTGCCCTTGAACTTGAACCCAGCCAGATCCTCCCTGGGAAAGCTCTTCTTTTTGGGGGTTTTACATGAATTTTTATTTTTTTTTCTCTGGGGTGGCTAGCAAGCAGCTAAATCACCCTTTTAGGATTGTTCGGTGATCTATAATACATGTGTGTGTGTGTGTATGTATATATATATGTATCTATAGATACATATATAGGGTTTGGGTTTAATTTCCAGCGTAATCCTTCGGGCATTTGAGGGTTTGTTTTTTTTTTTTGTCTATGCTTGGATGTGGCCACCTACAGTGTTGTCCAGGCAGAAAAGTAGAAGGATTTGGAGTTTTCCTTGGAATTCCCCAAGGATCTGGGCTGGTAGAGGAAAAATTGTCCTGTGAGACCAAGGCGCAGGCAGGATCGGGCCCCGAGGGGTCTGCAGAGCCCCTGCACCTCCAGGGCGGTTTTGTAATGAGTTAATGTCTGGTTTTTAGCAAAAACGGAAGTGTCGGTGCAGCCCTGGGAGAGGTCACGGCAGCTTGGAGGTGGGTGCTTTGCACCCCACAAACCCTGGGGGACCCCCCCCCCCCGCCCAGCAGCAGGGGTCCCACCTGGGACCTGCACCCCATGTCCCTGGGACAGGTCTGGCCAAATCCGCCCCCCCTCCATCCCTCAGCATCTCTGCCTGCAGTGCCCCTGGCTGCGTTTATGTAGGACCTACCTAAAGTGCCCGTGTCAAATTTATTTATTTTTGAAATTTTGTTGTTGTTGTTGTACAAAGACCCACTTTGGGGGGTGGGGAATCGCTAACGCCCCCCGTGAGATACTCAGGTCTAGAGCATCCCCAAGCGCTTGCGAAGCCACTGAGCCCCGATCCTGCAGCCAGCCCGGGGTGGGGGGCACTGGGGGGCTGCCCTGGGGTGGAGAGGGGTGGGCTGGGGGCACGCAGCGGGGATTTTAAAGAGGATTTACGTGTCCCTGGTTGCATCTGCACGTACCTGTGTCGCGGCCGCGCTGGAAGCCATGACTCCCCCCCCCTCCCCAGCCCAGCCGGAGCGTGCAGCCGTATTTAACTGTCCCAAATGCAACAGCCAGGAGCAAAGATGATGGGGGGGGGGTTCCGCATCTCCTATTTTGTAATAACCAGCAGAGCCATTTCGATGGTATTTTGTACAAAGATAATCGCCTATTTTTTTTGAACGAAATAAACGCGGTTGGTTGGCTTGTGGGTTTTTCTTCCTTTCCACCGCCGCTCCGCGGGCAGGTTTTGGCGTCGCCGCGCCAGGCTCTCTCCCTTGGAGGCATTTTTGGGGTTTGGTGAGAGTATTTCCCCGCGCCCTTCCCTCGCCTGCCTGGCCCCCGAGCAAGCGGCACGGCACAGCCCGGTTGCACTAGGGATGGAGATCGCTTTTATTTAGTCACTCGAGTGCTTTAGTACAGAAGAACAGATATACAGAGCTGATACATGTTTGTGCTTCAACACTTTCAAACATTTAGATTCCAGTAATTTCAAGGTAAACAAGTTCCAAGACAGACTAGATTATTTTTTTTTTTTAAAGTTTTCCTTTTTGATAAATTATTTTTTATATAAATAACTGTAACAGAAAAAAAAAAATAATAATGTTCAACATACAAGATCCTGAAGCATTTGCATTGCTAAACCGAGAAGGAACTCAAACGAGGTGGGAGGACCAAGGAGGAACCAACAAATATCAGTGCAATGATACAGCCTTTGCCCTAAAAATATATATTTAACTTTATGGGCAAGGAACAGACGGGGAGGGAAGGGGGGGGGGCTAACCACCAACAAGGCAAGAAAGAGATTTTGGGGAAGGAAAAGGGGGTCGCAGCCTTCAGAGGGAGAGAACAAAACGATGGACCCCAAAATATTGCAGTGCACCTAATGGCAGGGGAGGGCGGGGGCAATCCTTGGGTGTAAAAATTAAAAAAAAAAAAAAACCCAACTAAAATCAGAGGTTTGGTTAAATCACTATACACCAAGCTTGTAAGAACGTCACGAGACACAGTCATTAATATACACAGAGTCCAGAGGGGGGGCCCAGAGCGGGGGGGGCCTCGGGGCGACGGCACGCGCAGAAACGCTTCACCACGGGACGACACGAGCGGAGCCGGGCACGGGGCACCCAGCTTCCGTGGGATGGATGGAGAGAGAGAGATAGATATATATATATATAATTTTTTTTTATTTTTTTTATATATATATATATATATATGCATTTTAAGGAATACCCGGAGGAGGAGGAGGCCAGGCCGCAGCAGGGCGGGGGAGCAGCCGTGCGAGCAAACGGGCCCCATTTCCAGGTTTTTGACCACTTTGGTCCCTTTTCACATGGGAATTGCCACAGTGTGAAGAATCCCGGGTGCGCCTTCCCCCGCCCCCAACCCCTGCCCCAGATGTTGGCGTGCACATCTGGCAGGAGCGCCCGCCGCCCCGAAAGACAAGGGGAAGGAGCCGGCAGCGGGGACCCCCCCCCCCGGCCGAGAGCGAGCAGCGATGCGAGAGCTGAGCCCAGCCAGCGGCGCCTGCCTGAGCAGAGGCCGGAGTGATGGTGCTGCGTCCGTCCGTCCTTCCATCCACACAGGACCCCAACGAGGAGCGAAACTTTTGGAAAAAGGTTTTTTTTTTTCTGGGTTTTTGGTTTTTTTGTCGCCATCATTCGCTAGCAATGGGCAGATGGGTTACTCAGCAATGAGCTCCGGGGTGCTTCGGATAGCTGCAGCTACAAATATATAGATTTTTTTTTTTTTTTCCTTTTCCTCTTTTAAACACAATGCATCGGTTTTCGTAAGATTTTTTTTTTTTTTTTCCCCCGGCTGTTATCCCCTCCCTGTGGATAAAATGAGATGGGGAAGGCATCGGGAGGGGAGCGGGGGGTCAACACAAGAACAAGAGAGAAAGCTGGGCCGGGCTGGGGCCGGGAGCAGGATCGGACCCCGGGCTGGGCGCCCGGCAGGGAAAGTGAATTCGGCATCGAGTCGGTGGCAGCGTTTCCTTTTAACTGCTGCTTTCTTCCTCTGTTTTATTGAGCTTCTTCAGCGTGTCCAGCAGTTTCTGTGGGGTGAGGATGTGCGTGGACCCTGCGGGGGCAGAGGAAAAGGAGGGGGCGTCAGCGATGGCTTTGGGACCCCCCCGTCGCACCCCGGCCACTGGCCCCCGCTGTCCCCGGTTCCCCCCCCTCCCACCTCAGCGAGGCCTTACCTGGCGGCGACGGCCCCGCGCGCCGGTGGAAATGCTTGCGAGAAAATGTAAATCTATGGGGGGGAGCTTGGGGAGAGCGCGGATAACGGGAAAGGAACGGAAAAGGAGAAATGGAGATGTATGGAGCTGGGGGGGGGGGCGGGAGGTGCCCGTGCAGGGGGGTCGTGGCCGGTGGGATCGCTCCCGGCCCCGTTGGGGACGCACTGGCCGAAAAGGCAGCGGGGTGGCATGGGGTAGGGGGTGCGGGCAGGCAGCAGGCAGGGGCCGGGCACCGAGGGACCTTCTGCAGGTCCCCAGGCTCGCCCCCGGAGCATCGCTGGGTCAAAGGGGTGGTCGGAGGGGAACGGGTGGGGGGGGAGGAGGAAAAGGGCTCTCGCCTTCTGCTGCCCCTTGCTCCCTGGTTGCCCGGCACGGTGCCAGCGGGAGCTCCCAGCCCCGCTGCCCACAGCCCGGTCCGTGCCCCCTCGCAGCCTCCCCGGCTCCGCGCAGACCGACACGTGGCAGCGGGGGGATGCCACAACGGGTCACACCGGTAAAACCGCTGGCAGCTTAACCCCCAGCGTGGATTTTGGGGGTCTGTAACATCAGGGGGCTCCCGCCCGCCCGAGGGCACCGAGTGCCGCAAGAGCAGACCCGAGCTTTCCCACGGACTCGGGATCTCAGCCCCGTCGCAGCCCAGAGCTGGGGGGGGATCACAGCGGCGCCCAGCCTTCGCCGTGGGGGACGAGAGGGGCCAGAGCCGGGACAAGCGCTGGGCTCCTCCCTCCGCACCCACTGCTGCCCGCTCTCCCCTGGGCACCGATCCCCCGGCCCTGTTCCAGCCACCCGCCCCGGGCAGCACCCCGGGGTGCTCCAGCCCCCTGCCCGGCCCCGGGATGGCTCTGCCGGGCAGGCAGGACCCCGACCCGCCGCCCCCGGCCCCAGCAAGGGGGAACTCGTGGCATGAAGGAGCCGGCCAGGTCCGGCCGAGAGACATGGCAGAGGGATGATGGAAGCGGCGCTGGATGCTTTTCCACCTGGAAGGAGGAACTGCAAGCATTTTCGTATCCGAGAACCAAATGGAAACGAAACCCAAAATAATAATTAAAGAAAGGAGGAACGGAAGAATCAAAGAAAACCCTTCGGGGAGGAAGAGTTTCTTTTTCGTTAGTAAGCTGCCTTTACTTGGTTTCTTTGGCTCACTCCATTGCTGGAGCCTGATCCTCAAATGATACCCTAGTAGAGTCCCTGAAGTCGGGGTGCCTCAGGTCCATGAGAAATTTGGTGGGAGTGAGAATGTGAGTAGAACCTGCGGGAGAACAGAGCGGGGCTGACGGCTGCGCCAAGACACCCCCCACCCCCATTTTTCGGGGCGAGGAAGGACGCGGTTGCCACCCGGAGCATTGTAGGCGCATGCAGGGGATGGTCCCCGGAGAGACGCGGGATGAGATGGGCAAAAGGTGGGATGGAGCCGGGTGGCCGTGGTGGGTCTGGGGCGGGGGGCACACGGCCGGCGGCTGTGGGAGGTGACGGAGAGGGGGCTGCTGCCCCCGGGGGACTACAAGGAGCAGGTGAGATGCCAGCAAGAGGCTCTACCAGGTGCCTCGGGCAAGAATCCAGGGACCAGATGAGACGGTGAGGGGCTCCTGCCCCTGCCCTACAAGGTGTGTATCCAGCCGTGCTTCCCCAGGGAAACTTTAGGGGACCTAAAAGCTCCTTGCTAACATCTGGCAGGGCTTCCACCGTGTCCTCCATGCCTGACCCTCGGCTCCTCCGGGAGCACAGCCGGGCTGCTGAGACTGAGTGCGCAATGCACGCTGCACGCGTGCAACAGGAAAACGCATCTCATTGCATTGCGCGTGCAACAGGACACGCAGCGCGTGTGCAGCAGGAAAATGCATCTCCAGTTGCACGCGCAGTGCACATCGCGGTTGGCATGCGGTGTTGCACGCCTCTTTTTACTTCCTTTTTTTCTCCCTGTAACAACCCCGAGGATGAGTGTGCAACACGGGTGTGACGGGAGCAATTCGAGCTGCAAAACCCCTTCCCTTTCACCCAGCTCTGCGGGAACAAAACCAGCCAGGGAGAGGAAAAACGGGAGCAAAACTGGGGACGGGTGGAGGGACATATCCTGTCCCTGGGGTGGGGGACAAAGGGATGACGCCAGGTGGCAGGAGAAAACCTTTCCAGAGTTCCAGCTCCCGCAGTCATCTGGAGCCAGGAATTTGCGGGATGGCGGAGGGAGCATGGGATGAGCAGCCAGCGCGACGGGGCGCAGCGTCCGGCCCCGGCTCCCACTCACCTATTAGCACTTCCCACTTGCCGCTGGCTTGCGTCACCTCGTAGGCGCAGCGCATCTCGTTCATGCTGACGCCGCCCAGGATGAAGATGATGAGGCGGGGGCCGCTTCGGTACTCGCCGGGGGCCTTGTTCTTGTGCCAGTGGCCGTAGCGGGCACTAGAAAGAGGAAGAGAAGAGGGATGAAGGACGGGTAGGAGGATGCTCGGCAACAAACTGTGCGTTGAATTCACATCTTAAATAATCACACGTTAATTAGGTCTCAAATTGTTGCTAGAGCAGGTAAAGTCCAGCTCTCCAGCCATGAGAACTGCTCTGTTACAGGGGGGGAAACTGAGGCACGGAATGCCTGAACGACCGCAGAGCAGCTCACACACCTGCTGATGCGCAGGGCCCCTCCGGGCAGGCGAGGGATGGACGCTACCGGTGATATACGTGCCAACGTATAGGGGCAGGGCGGGGGGGCGCGGGGGACCCACCTGACGGCAGTGGTGCTGAAGGAGGCGGAGGAGCGGGTGGAGATGTACGGGTAGTGCTTGGTGTCCAGCTTGTCATCGATGGCGTCCTGCGGGCACAGAGCCCCGGGGGGGTCAGCAAGGAGCCGGGCCCCTGGCCCTGGAACCGCTCTGCAGGGCTGGGCCCAGGGGATCGGCCCGACTGCGTCGGGATTCGTTTACATCCATCTGCATTTGGAACGAGTCGGCCCCGTTCCCACAACAGGGTGCACTGGGGGGGAGCAGGGTGCTGCTCGGGGGGGGGGGGCTGTTCCACAGCGTGGGGGGGCTGCAGGGCAGGGTAGGGGTGAGGCTCGCCCCCAGCACGGGGTGCCTGTGGAAGTAGGGGTGGGGGGCAAGGCTGGGTCCTCTTCTGGGAAGCTCAGGGGCGTGAGCGGAGCTGGAGGCTTCACCCCCGTGATCCACCCCCGGGGTAAGGGACCTCAGTGGTGGAGGGTCAATGCCATCGGTGAGATGGTGGTGAGATGGTGGTGCTCTGTGCAGCCCCCTCTGGTCCTGGGGATGAGGTTTGGGGGTGCCTAAAGCCATCCTGGGGGGTTTGCACGGACTGTGGGAGAGGAAGGCAAGAGCTGGCGTTACACGTGCCTTTGGAAATCAAGGGAGCCGGGGCTGCTTGTCACCGGTGCTGGGAAGCAGAGGTGGCACTGAACTGCAGCGAACCCACTCGGGGCCAGCATGCACGTGGGGGCCGGGAAAACCTCCCAAAACATCCCAACCTTGTTGCAACTGGAGGCAGCGAGCAGCCTGGAGGGCACGTGTCGGGGAGAGGTGCCAGGGTTTGGGTGGAAGCACCCAGGTCTCTGCAGGTCCCTTCCCGGGCGGTGCTGAGGTCCCTGCTCCGTGCCCCATCCCTGTCCTTGCTGGCTCACCTCCATGATGTCCTTAATGACAGGGGTCCATCGGGAGAGCTGGTAGGTCTGCTCGCTGATCCGCTCCTTCCGCTCCGGCTTGCTCCGGCGGCGCAGGGTGGACTGGGCAGAAAGAGCACAGGGACACCCCGAGTTACGGGGGCTCCCGTGGTGGGACCGGGGCCACCCCGGAGGGGTGCTGGGGGCATCCCGAGGGGGTATGTGGGTCCTTCCGAGGGGCAAGGAGGGCCATGGGAAGCGGGAGGTGGACACTCACGTCTGTGATGATGGGCACCCCGAGGTGGGCCATGTTGGTGATGATCTCGCTGTCCTCTGCCGGGATCTGAGCGTGCTGGATCAGCTTGTTCAGGTTCTCCTCGGTGATACCTGGAAATGCAATGGGGAGATGGTGTCCACTTGAGAAATGCCTCCCGGCAGGGACATGGCCCCTCCATCGTCACCTTAGGACACTTGGCTTGGTGGTGGCTGGGGAGCCAGGGCTGAGCTTTTTGATTCGACTTATCTTGGCCAAACCCTGAGCTGTTTGCCAACGAGCTGCCTGCACGTCTCGCCCACCCCTGCCTAGGTGTCCTCCTCACCGTTCTTCAGGAAGATATAGAGCAAGATGATGCGGATCTTGTCGTAGGTGCTGACATTCCCATCCAGCAGGATGGGGACGATGGCCCTCATGGGGTCCTTGATCTTCTCACCTTCAGCATCGGTGCCCATGGCCAGGTCCTGCAGAGACCGCACAGCTCATCACTCCTCCACCCATGGCTCAGTGCTGAGCTGTGGGGCAGGAGCTGCCGGCCCCAGTTGTCCCCGTGGGGATGTGGGGGGGGTGGGGGGCTGGGGGAGCTGGTACCTGCTCAACTCTGCAGAGCTTGTCCACCGTGCCCTGGTAGTGCTTCATGCAGTCCTCAGCCAGGTGCAGGTGGGTCGAGTACTGGGGAGACACAAGGGGTGTGGTCACCACTGCGGTGCTGGCAGCAGCCGAAGGTCCCCGTGCCACCACCCCCCAGCCTCAGCCCCTGCCCATGGCTGGGGACTCTCCGGGCACAGCTGCCATCACCCGCTCCTCTGCAGACACCTCCTCCCCTCCTCGTACCTTGCTGAGCTCCTTCTGGTACTGCGGCATCTTCTTCAGCATCTGGGACAGGTCTCTCATGGTGGTCTGCGAGTGAAGGGGACATGGTCACTCACCCTCAGGGACTTAGGGACCATGAGCAAAGAGGGGATGACCCCACCAAGGACTTCTGTTCCCCATGCGAGTCCCTCACGGGGGTTTGGTGACGCCTGCCGTGGCACTGCCGGGTCTCCTCTGGTGCGGCTGAGGGGCAGGGAGGGGGTCTGCAGCTCTGCAAACTGGAGTGCCAGGGGGAGAAATCCCCCCCCAGACCTTCCCCTGGGACCCCCGTGCACTTGGCTGAGGGTGAGATGGTGCTTTCAGCTTCTGGCCACTTCGACATCCTATTTCCAGCGGGGTCCCCTCACCGCCACCGACTCGGGGTCTCCGCAAGGGAACGGGCCGGGGTCAGAGGCAGCTGCTGTGGAACGGGCACGGACCCCGTGCCAGGGGAAAAACAAACCCCGTGGCGCAGTGCTCTCCCAAGGCACCACTTCCCCAGCCCCAGGCGCAGGGCTGGCACCCCACGGTCATCTCCCCCAGTCAGGGCCCTGGGCACCCTTGTCCCTTTGCAGAGGTCCCCACCAGACATCCCCCAGGAGACTCTTCCACCGTGTGCCAACCCGCGCTGAGCCCCCCGGGTGCCCACCCCCAGCTCAGCGAGTGCAGTTGGGTCACCTTATCGCCTGTGTTCATCCTCTTGCTTGAAGAAAACTCCTTCAGGGACCGGGTCACCTCCCTGGGGAGAGGAGGAAGATGCAGCCATCAGCAGGGAGGGGACCCTAACAGCGGGGTGGGTGGCAAAGCTGAGCCGACATCCCACCCAGCCGGCAAACCGCCCCACAGGGACACTCACTGGGACACCTCGGCGATGTGTTTGTGGCGCAAGGTGACCCACAGGTCATCGTCCTCGTCCAGGAGAACCTCCTTAATCCGGGCTTCCCCGATGCCGCTCGTCTCGTACCTGGGAAGAGGACCGGGGGTGTCACGGTGGGGATGGGGCTGGGGGGCATGTGGTCCCCTCGCTGCCTGGGCTCTAGGGAGGTGGGGGGACATGGGGGGACATGGGGCCTCTTCTTGGCTCCACCAGTAGCAGGGTGAAGTTACTTCAACTCACTCTCACATCTTGCCTTCTTGTACCCCACAACTGCTAAATCTTGGGAGGGGGCCAAGGGCTGAAGGCTGGAAAAGCCCCTTTTGCATCAATCCTGCCCATCACACCTCCTGCCAGGCTGCAGGCAGGAGTGGCTTCTCCCAACCAATGACTTGTGATGGATGGAGGGATGCTGAGGCTCAGACTTCATGGCTGAGCTTCCAACTCCCACTCGAGGGCTGGACTCGTGGGGCCCATTGGGGTCGTGGGGACAGGAGCACCGAACTCACTTGTAGACGTCGTTCTCGATGGGCAGCAGGTCGTAGCTCATTGCCTGGAAGGTCAGCTCATGCAGCACTGGGGAAGCAGGGTCAAAGCCACGGTCCAGGATGAGGAGCTGGGAGCGAGCCTTGTCCGGACCCTACAGAGACGGGGGAAGCCGTCAGCAGCAGAGCCAGGGGCTCCTCCAGCCCTGCAGGTGGTCAGGGGAAGCCGAGGCCATTTTGGGGTCCCCGCATGGGGTCTGCAACTGCCACGTGGCGGAACTCGAGCGGGACTTTAGGAGTGAAGCATCACCCAAGCATCCTCCCCTGGGGCTGCCGGCACCGTCCCTGCTCACCTCGCCCATGGTGGGGTCATCAGCCTTGTAAGCGTCCAGCTTGTCCTGGATGAGCTGCGCCAGCATGGCGTTGTCCTTGTAGTCCCTGGAGGAGGCAGGAGGAGAAGTCAGCTCCCCGGGGCGGCTGGCTCTCGCCAGCGTGGGATGGGGAGGAGCTGCTGGTTTCCCTGTGCAACATCCTTGGCTCATGGGAGAGGAGGGACCTGGGCAAGTTTTGTTGCCCATTTCCACCTCTCCTTGGGGTGCTCTGCTTTGCCTTGGTGCCACCTGGATTTTAGGGTCCCAACCTCCCCCGCTCTGCAGACCATCTTCAAGTCTGAGTCTGTTTTTACACTGAGCACGGGTGTCCGTCCATCCCACCGTCTCCTCCATCCTCACGCCCTCACCAGCACCAGACACAGCACGGCCCCACGCTCGGCACGGCCCCAGCTCCGTCACGCTGCTGGGGCAGAGGGGGGGTTGCCGACGGCGCTGCCCTTACCCCCTGTACCGCACGGCCGGGTACTCCTTCAGCGTGGCGCACAGCGTGGCGATCTGCTCTGCCAGGCGCTCCAGGATCGGGTTCTTCATCTGGGCCTTGTGGGGGCTGTAAAAGCTTTGGAAGGAGTCAGCCGAATCCAGGGAGTAAACCTGGGAGGTGCAGCGGGAGGGAGGTTAGAGGGGATGTACTGAGGGATGTCCAGAGGAGACAGGCCCCGCAGGACACTCTGGTGGGTTTGGAAACCAGATTCAACCCCAGACGAAGGTCCCCAGCCGAGCCTGGGACCGGGCAGCAGGAGCTCAGTGATGCTCAGGGCATCCCGTGGCTGCCAGCTCCGGCCCCGGCTCCGCGGTGCGGTCCCTACCCACGTGCAGCCACCCAGGGTGAGCAGAGGAGGCGGGAGACCCCCTGACCACAGCAGCCACCTGCTCCCAGGCAGGGAACCAGAGACCCAGGGACAACTGGGGACACGCTGCTCCCTGCCTGTGCCACCAGTAAAGACCAGAAGCCAATTTGGCTGCATGTGGGGATGCCAACAGGTCATCGTCTGCCTCTCTGTCTCCCCAGAAATGCTGAGGCTTGAAGGGTTAATGGCACCAAGCGGGTAGCGCCATCTGTCCCTCCCTGTCCCCCTTGTCCCCACGTCCCCATCGGGGCAGATGGCACGGGGTCGGCTCCCCGCTGCCCTTGGCTGGGGGGTGCAGAGCCAGCCAATGTGGCTGCCGGCACGGGGCCAAGACACGGCGCCTGCTAAATCCCCTGCGGCGGATCAGCCCCGAGACTAATCGAAGGAGACAGGGAGAAGAGCTGAGCGGGAGGCGAGGAGCCGGCCGGGGGAGAGGGGTACGAGGCTGTTACACAAACCCTGACAGGCTGGAGAAGGACCCGGAGCATCCCCCATCTGTCCCATCCCCTGGACCACCCCAGCGGGGACGGTCCCCAGCCCAGCCTCACCTGGGACTCGGAGGGGAGGAAGGCAATGTTGATCTCCGTCAGGGTTTTGATGACCTTGGCAGCGCGGGATTTCACCAGCTCATTGAAGAGGGCGTCAGGGCAGGCTGCAAGGGGAGGAGGAGGAGGGTAGAGCTCAGCATCCCCGCAGCCCTCCATCCCCGCTTGCTTGCACGTGTTTTAGTGACAGGGACCTTCCCTCCCCTCCGATGCTTTCCTGGAGGGCTGGCTGCCTGCAGCGCCTGCCCTGGGGCGCAGGGATCTGGCCGGCCGTTTGGGAGCGGGTGATGGAAACCACCCGTCGGCACTTGGAGCCGCCCGGTGCCACGGGCAGGACGGGGCTGTCGCCCCACGGTTTGCTCTTTCGCCTTCTCTGCTACCCGGGGGATGTCAGCGGGGAACTGGGGGTCCGGGGTGCCTGGGCAATGGGGTGGGGGCCGTGACCCCCAGGTACTCACAGTCAGTGAAGAAGACGTGGGCAGCTCTGTACTTGGAGGTGGGGGGATCCTTGAAGTCATTGATGAGGGAGTGGATGGACTGCAAGAGAGGAGGGACCAGCTGGGCTGGGCACGGTGGCACTGCGGGCACCTCGGCAGGGTCACCCAGCGCCCTCCCTCCTGGCACAGGGGAAGCTCCGCACCTCTGGTCCACCGCCCTGGCGGCACCGCTGGCCTCGCTGGGGCCAGGATGCCATCCCAGGGTGGGCATCCCTCTGCCTCCCCCCAGCCAAAGGCAGGGCCCCACATATTCACCTTCTCAGAGGGAGTGATGAGATAGACGGCCTCCAGGCTGGGCAGCGGCTCCCGACGCTTGTTGATGTCTTCCACGACTGGGGGGAAAACCAGGAGCTGTGGCGGGGGGGGGGTGCAGGCGGGGGCACTCGGCTGCGCGGGGTGGTTGGATATCCCACGGCAGCACGGGATCAGCCCTGCCAACTGCATCCAAAACGTCCCCAGCCGCTCGCTTCTGCCCACCCAGGAGCCAGGGCAGGGGCTGTCCCCACCCTGTCCCAGCACCGTGGTGCCCCGCTGGGGCTGCGTGTCTGGGTGCCCGGCAAGGTCCCGGGGGGGGCGGGGGATTTGCCTGCGTGCTCCCGTGCTGCTCTCGCCTTGGTTTATTCTCACATCCCTCCGCTGGAGGGGACCACCCGGGGGGTGATGCTCTGGTGGTACCCGGGCTGGGGCAAACCCCCGCTGCCCCAAACCCCTCCCAATGCACTGGGGTTTCCTTCTCCATCCTGAGTGCCGCAGCGAGCTATTTATAGGGCTGACATAAAATAACACCTGGTCTCCTCCTTGGACTGAGACACTGCCAGGAGACAAGGTGTTCGGGCTCCTCCAGCCTCAGCAGGCAAGGAGAGAGGCTGTGAAACGTCAGCCTGGCACCGAGACAGTCGTCCATGAGCAATGGGAGGCAGCGCGTCTCCATCCCAAGAGGGATGGGGCTGGGTGGGGGCCGTGCAGCCGCCTCGACTGGCTTGTCCCAGCCTGGAGATGGCTTTGCGGGTCCCCTGGTACCGAGGGAGGTTTTGCCCTTCCTACAATGAGGTTTGTGAGAGATGGCTGGGACCCCACACTCACTTGTTATCCCCTCCGTCATGATGTCGGTCATCTTGCAGCAGGAGGAGAGCATGCGCATGCTGAGCTGGTCCACCACCAGCACCTGGGGAGAGGGGCTGTGAGCCGGGGCCATGGGGGGCAGCCAGGGAACTGCCCTTCCCCACCCCTTCCCCACCCTCGGGGGGTCCCTGCCCACACCTACCCCCACCCTCCTTCTCCTCCTCCTTTCCTGCCCCCCCAGGGTTTGGCTCTCACCTTCCACTCGCCCTTCTTCTTCACTTTCCGGATCACATCATGCATAATCTCTGCAAGAGAGGGAGCGTGGCGGGGAGATGAGCACCCCAAGTCCCCCCCCGCCGGGATGTGAGCACCCTGGGGCCCGTCAGCAGCAGTGGGGTCTGTGCCGGGGACACCGAACCCCCCACCCGTGTGCCCCACTCCCCCAGTGCCTTTCCTGGGGACGTGGGGAGGAGATGAGGGGGGTGGTTTTGGGGTACCCAGGGAGGGGCGGTCACCCCCAGCCCTGTTTATGTCTTGGCACTAACAGACAGAGCCCATGCCGGTGGGGAGCTGCGGGCTGGCGGAGGGTCGGGGGGTCCCTCTGGGGAGCCGGGGGGCCACCCCACACATCTTGGCCCTAATCCAGAGCACCAGGAAAACAACAGCGGCTTAAGAGCTCCTTTTAGAAACAAGAATCAAGCAGCCTGAGCCTGTTCCTTGTAATCCCCCTCAATCCCATTTTGCCTCCCGCGGGCACTGGGCTTACGCAACCAGCTGGGGTGGCAGCACCCGCGGGTCCCCCTGCACCCCAGGGACCCCTCGGGGCTGAGGCCACCCCGTGCCCATATTCCTGGGCACAGACACCCCACTTCTCCCCGAGGGGTGCAGGTTAAAGCCATGCGAGGAGGTGGCCCTGGCAGCGGGATGGGGACGTCACCTTTGGGGCCGAGTTGCAGGAAGGTGGTTTTGAACCTCACCAGAACAGGTACTTGCCCTCCTGCCAGACACACGTGCTGCCTAAACATCTGTGTTGGGGGATACGAGGTGCCCCCAAACCCCTTTTGCCCTGGGGTATGAACCATCACCCCTCGCGGAGCAGGGACATGCTGGGCAACTGCCCGGCCAAGCCCAGGGGAAAGGGTCTGCGTCTGCGAGGAACCACACCACGGCCCCCCCCTTCTCTCCCTCCCGGAGGGTTTTGCTCCGACCTTCTGGTTCCAGAGACAGGGATGGAATGCTCAGTTAAAACTCAATTAAGAAATTATTTGAAATTAGAAAATGCAAAGGTGCTGGGAGATGGAGGTGAGGGTGTCACCCTACCTGCCCCAGCCTTGGGACCCTTCCCCCATGGGAGTGACCCCAACGGCGCCAGTCCCCCAGGTAAAGCTTGACTTGGGTTTATATGGGGCGGTTCGGAGCCCAAATTTGTCCCTTTTTTAGGCTTGAGAGAGGGGACTGCCCTGGGAGCACCCAGCCCTAAAAACTCCTGCTTGTGGGTGATGCTGAATTTGGGCAAACCTGCCCACGTTCCCTGCTCCCCCACCCGCTGGGGATTTGCCCGGGTACGAGCGGCTCGGGGCCAGCCGGGGCCTCGCAGCCGCCCTGCGCCGCATGGAGCATCCTCACCGGGAGAGCAGGCGGCCCTGCCAGGCTGGGCACGGCCACGGCCCCCCGGGGGGACGCTCCCCGTGGGTTTCCCCACACTGCTGGGCTCATTCACCGTACTAGCACCCAAATCACCCTGCGGTGAGAGAGGCTGTAGCCCTTCCCGGGGCACTACGGTAGGGGCTGGTGCCAGCAGAGATAAAATGGGAGCCCGTGAGCATCGCTGGTCGGTCTGTCCTGCTGTAAAACTTGGAGGCAGCCGTGCCTACCGCTGCACATCCATCGCCTTCCCAGTGACACCTGCCTCAGGGGAGCCCCAGAATGGGGCTGGCCGTGAACCTGGGGTCCTGCCTGCCCCTGGTCACATCCCGTAACCTCTCCAGCGGTAAAGGGGGTGCGGGGCACCTCCGGGCCAGGGAAGGGGCGATGGAGCATAACTGGGTACAGACGGTCTGTGCCCCTGAGCCCCCAAGCTGGATGCTGCTGCCGGGGGGGGAATAGCTGCTGCCTGCACCCATGTGCACTGCCCACCCGAATCCAGGTCACCCACGCAGCAAAAAAGTGAAGTGGGAATGGTCCTCCACCGTGGGCAGGAGCCGGCAGCGAGGGCTGCCTGCGTGTGCCCGGTCCTGCTCTGCGGTCCTTCACCGGTGCAGGAGTGGGGCTGTGAAGGATGTGCCAGCGCATCCCTCCTCTTCATCACTCCCGTTTGGCTCCTTCCCTGGAGCAAGGCTCCAGGAATAACGGTGCTGTTTACAAGGCAGCACAGCACGCACGTGCCCTCCGTCCCACACCAACAACCTCCATCGCAAACGACGGGGAGTAAAGCACAGCGGGGCCGTGACGGTACACTACATGCCGGGCGGCAATACCGGCCAGGAAGGGGTCAGGGTCTGGCTGTGAGCAGCCAGAAAGAAACCCTGCCTCGGCGATGAAAATACCGCTTTGCTCTGGGACCGGGAGGGGAAGGAAGGAAGGAGGCTGGGAACGAGCGTCCTGGGGCCAGGGGAAGGTGCTGTTGGTGCAAAGGTTCCCGTGGCCGGCTGGCGCGGTGCTGCCAGCACCCTCCGTTTGCGGCAGTGAGAGGGAGATGCGGACCCAGGACAGAGGAGCACGGTTGGACTTGATCATCTGAGGTCTTCTCCAACCTTACAGATTCTATGATTCTATGAAAAGGGCTCCCTGAGGAGCGGCCTTGGCCAGCCCCGAGCTGCTCCTCAGCGGGGCAGCCACTGCAGGGGACATTTTGTGCTCAGAGCCCAGCTTTGCGGGGACTCTGTCCTGCGTGGGTGCGAGCTGAGCTGGATGCGTGCGACAGGGCGAGCGTCTGCCCGGCCGTGCACCTCCCAGCGCCAAAAGTGCTGTCATGTCCCCTGGCCTGATCCTGGCACCAAGGTGCTGGGCCTCCCAGAGCTGAAACAGGGCACCTCTGAGGGTGACAGCTCTGAGCTTGGGGCACCTTGGTCAGAGATGGGCACGCACGGGTACCAGGGGCCAGCCCTGCTCCCAGCCTGCTGCAGAGCTGCCCTTCCCTAAACCGATGTCCTCTCCTGCCTTCCCACGGGTCAGATCTGGCTGCAAAGCTAAGCAGCCTCCAGGTCAGCTCTTCCAAGCCAGCTCGGAGCCTGGGCAGGGGCAGGAAAGAGGCAGATCCACAGAGCATCCTCCAAAGAGGCTCCGGGGCCCTGGCAAAGCACGGGAGAGCAGGAGACAAACCCGAGCAACAGCTTGAGATCACAGTGTCCTGTTTGGAGGAGACGTGGCCATGACCTGCACCTCCTAGGTGTCCTTGCAGGAACTATTAAACCCCCACGTTAGCGAAGAGTGGTCTGTTAGCGCTCGGGTGGACCAAGAGGGCAATGTTAAATGATGTGGGTGGCCAGGGCTGGCACAGAAAGGGGGAGGATGTGGGAATTATGAGGTCAAACGGTACAGTCCAACAGGGTACAGCTGCTCCCTGGGGCTGTTCTGGCTAATGTGGCTGCTAGCAATGGAGCTGGGGCCATGAGACCGAAAGCTTGGCCAAGGCCAGAGTTGAGAGGACACCCAGACCCATCCTGAGAGCAGGGCAATTTCTCAGCAGCCCCTCTGGCAAGGGCACATCTAACCAGGAGAAGGGATGCCAGCATACACGAGTCATCCAGGATGAGCAATGCCAGGGAAGGCATCCTTGAGCCAATTCCACACTCAGTTATAGGATCAGCAAGAGACTCCCAGGAAAAACAGCAGCTCCTCTGTTCCCCGAGGTCCTCCAGTCAAGCCTGGACACCTCCCAGGAAGCGGTGCTCTCACATCTCCACATTAGCAGGTCAGATGTTGCTGCCTGCGTCCCCAGATGGTCTGGCCAGCCAGAGCTTTTGGGCTCTAACATCAGTTGGTGACTATCAGAGTTGAGCTTTTCATCCTGGAGATAAACCAGGTTTCAGGAGAAAAAAATGTGTATACATATCTCATCCAATGCCTTCAATACTTGGCTTGTCTGGACCTACCACGCTGCATCTGCCTCCTTCAGGCTGGAAGAATTTTAATTACAATTTCTACCGAGAACAGACAATACAGGCAGCTCTGGACTTGTCCTCCAATGTAGAGACAACGTTGGTGCCTATGGCCAAGGAAGCACATCTCACCCACCAATGGAGGACCTCCAGTGCTCTTGAGTAATATGGTCCTAAAAGTGCAATCATGCAGATGACGCGCTCGAGAGCAACCACCTCTCCCAGCCCATCACCTGCAGTTCGGCTTGTTCTTGCGGTGACACGTGGCATGAAAATGACCCACTGCATTGTTTTCAAGCAGGGCCAGAAGCTGGTGACATGGTGGCCTAGTAGGACTCGAGCCCATACGTCACTCCAAGAAGCTTAGCCTGCGTTATTTATACCGAGCTGGCCGGGCAGCCTTTCTCCAAGCCTGCCTTGCCTCGCTTGCTCACGGCAAAAGCAACCAGCCCCATGTCTTCAACTGGTTCTGGGGGAAGAGGGACCAACCCTGCTATCACTTGTGCCCACACCGATAAAGCCATGACCAGCCGAGACAAACTCTTTTTGGGATGTGCCATTACCCTGCTTCAGAAAGAGCCTGAAACCTCATGAGCAGCCCTGACCTCCACCGGTCAGTGGAAGCAGTAAAACCTTGGCCACCACGCCATCCTGGAGCACCAGGACAGGCAGGGGATGCTGCGGCCAGGGGATATTTCTGCTCTAGCACTGACCCAAGCCCGGCCTGTGCCAGTAGCGATGGCCAAGCCCTTCCCTCCTGGAGCAATGCAGGAGGCCAAGCACCTGCTGCTCAGAAATGCTCCTTTGCTGCCACGTCCCAGCACCTCACGGGCTGCACACCTTGGCCTGACGTGGTAAGGGAGGATGGAGTTGCTTTATGGATGGGCAACAGGCTGTAGGAATTGCCCAAGGTCCTACAGGAGATGAGTGGTCCTAACTGTGGGCTTTTCCCTGTCACAAGCAGGGCTCAGTCCTTTCACTCCCCTCACGTGTCCTCCGTTTTGGGTTCCAAAATCCCAGAGCAGCACTGGAGAGCTGGATCACAGAACTCCACAGTGAGGTTTGCTCGAGACCCACTTCTAAAAAGCTGTCATGCTGCATCTCCAAGACGAACATGTTTGGCTTTGGGTTGGCTTGGCAACTGCTTTTTTGCTGGTTCATTAAGTAATTGCTTAAGACAGTGTGAATGTTACATAGATACAACCACGTTCGAATGTAGAGCACGTATCTACCTCAGAACATCCTCAGTCAGGGATCTCCAGGTGCCAGTGTACCATCTCCAAGCAGTCCCCAATAAAATAGGTTTCCTGGACCAGAGGATGGCAGGAAGGTCATCAACCCCATTCAGGACATACCGAATAACTTCATTTACAGGAGGCAAAGCCTAGCTGATGTCCTTCGGTGTGGCTAAGAGCCGCCTCAGGGACAATTTGAGTCTGGAGACCACTGTGTCCGCATACCAAGCATGTCTCAAACACATGCTCTCCAGCAGTCTGTGTCCCAAACACCTATTTTTCTCACTGGATTATTTCTGGTGCCCACCCAGAAGACCTCAGCCCTTCTGGAGGACACATTCCTCATGTAGGAACCTGCTGGCGGTGCAGCCCAGGTGCCATCTAGCTGTGCCAAGTTCTGCATGGGCAGAATTGCTCAGGCTCAGCTTCATCCTTCCCTCCCCAACCTTGGATGAGGTGGACTTTGATATTTTCACATCCAGAGCAGCACCGCACGTCTCCCTCACGGCCGCTGGTGAAACATGCCACGTGTTGAAGCCACGCCAAGCAGTATTTGTGCTAGTCTGGGGAACCACGCAGCGCTGCTTTGCTGCTGGGGCTCTAGCTTCAAGGATTAGTCATGGTAATCATAGTAACCTGTGATTAATTCCTCCTTTTCCTATTTGCACTGCTCTCATGAAGGATGTACATATTTATACCTGCCAGCCAAAGCCACGGGAAACCTGCATAGCCTAGAGAAAAGGAGGACAGAGACCTGGAGGTCTTGAACTCTTTTAGAAACTGAATAACACACCCAAAAGGAAAGAAGGGAAATGAAATGCAGGATCACACCCACGAATCACTCTCATTGACTGCGCTGGAGAAACATGGTGACATTCACGAGGACTTTCACTGCGGCATCCCTCCTGGCACACTTTCCTTGGGTCTGCACAAGGATCTGGGAGTTGAGCAGAGCTTCTCTGTTTGGGGAGAGTCAATGGGCCAGACTACCTGGCAGACCGTGCCAGGTCCCTTTTGAAGGCATCACCCTTCACTAACACTTGTCCTCTTCCACCAGGCGTTTCCACCTGCTGTAACCTGGCTGTCAGCGGCTGTAGGTGCTGTTGGTGTAGCCAATTTTGGCGATGCTTCAGTACCAAGAGGAGCCAAGAGCTTTCCTGCAGCAGGACAGCATGCACAGGGTGTCACAGTGTCCCAGAGGGGAGGTGACCCTCTCCCAGGGGTAAGTCACGCTCTCCTACGTCTGCGGCCGTGACTTTCTGAGCTGGTTCTTCTCTGCCTTGAACCAAGAGGGAGCAAAACACCAACAAATTGGGGCTCTTCAGGCTCGGTTCAGCAGGAATCCAGGCTGGGCTGGACTCCTGTGCCCACATGAGCTGAGCTGGTTCAACTCTGAGTGGTCTTTGCTGCTCCCTTAGTGGCACAACGTCAAAACATCTGATGGGCTCCATAAATGACCCTATAGCACATGTGTTAACGTACGTATGTACACATTCATGTGTTTGTGTGTGTACATGGGCAAAATGGAAGCCCACAAATCAATGCACCTTCAGCTTGATCTATTTTTGCACTCTCCAAAACATGACAGCCAAGTTCTTTCCCGCACCGTGAGTTGGTGGACACAGCATCTGCTTCTCAGCGTGCAAATAAAAGGCATGTGACGATGATTCTCTTTTTAAATGTGTTGATTTTGTGGGAAGAGGGAGGGAATCTCTCCTGGGACAATTTTCCTGAGACGTACAGGGGAATTAGATCCAGACCTTACTTTTTTTTAAGAGGGAAAGAGTTTAAGTCCTCTACATCAGTGGTTTTTTCAACCTTCTTGCACATGCAGACACCGGTGGGTGGATAGACCTGCCAAAGTGAGGTTTGTCATTCTTGGTAACCTTCCATGGTCACCTACGGGCAAGTATTTCTCAGCCCCTGGTGCAGACCACGGTTTGGAGACTGACATTGCCCTGCACTGTGTGGGAAGATGAGCCCTGAATTTTGCATGTATTTTTTCAAGCTTTTCCAACACAGAGCTGATGTTGGAGGCGAGACAGACTCTGGTGACAGGGCTAAAGGCCCCAGCAGAGGCTTTGCCAAGCACCTCTTCCTGTACCCACACGTCGGGCAGGCAGCACTGTGCCGCCCTTGAGACCCCCCAGAGTTGGGGATCGGGAGGGTGGGCTGCCCAGGAAGCGACTGGCTTCAGGGTCTGCTCCCACCCACGGGGGACAGGGCACAGAGACCCTCTCCTCCTCACCCAGCCACTTCGCCAGCACACCAAGATCCTGGCGGGGCAGGAGGCTCTGCCCCCGTGCAGGCAGGAGGATGCAACGTGCATCCCTGCAACGGTCCCACCGCGACCAGCCAGTCCCGTGCCCTTCACTGCCTCCTCTCCCTCCGCTCGGCAGAGACCTTGCCCGACCTGGCTCTGGGGCAGCACACGAGCCTCGTACCCTGGGATGGGCTTGGAGCATCCTCAACAAGCACCATCTGGCCCTCGAAGTCTCCCTGTGCCCCTCAGCAAAGGGGTGGTGGGAGCGGTGAGGTGCCCCAAAGCAGCCGGGGTGAGTCACATACCAGCCACCCAGCAGCAGGTCCCCGGGGCCCCCAGCTGTGCCCCCCAGCTGGCAGCAGGCCGGCAGCCCTGCCCGTGCCTCCTCCCTGTCCCCAGAGGGGCAGCACGGCACCTGCAGCTCCGCACGAGCCTGGGTCCCTGAGTCATCACGTCCCTGCAGGGGTGGACCCTCGAGAGGTACAGATGGGGACACTGAGTGACATGGTACGGCAGTGAGTGCTGTATGTGGGTGCTGAGGACCCTTCAGACCTTGTCCAGGCAGGATTTAACCATGGGGCCCCTCGGTGCGGCTCTGGCAGGCAGGCACCCGGGCACAGGTCAGCTCTGCGGGAGGCTGCATAGGCAAGGATGCTCCGTGGGAGGATCAGCTAGTGTCCTGGGGGAAAGGTGTCTTCTTGCTGTCTCAGGAAGGCAGCAGGGTGCTCCCTTATCCCGGGGCCGCTCTGCTTCTCCCATCTGTCTGTGACAGCAACGGGAGCAAAAGGAAGCCCTTGGGGAGGTTCCTCTCCCCTTGCAGGTGAAGGGATCCAGGGGTTTGCAGACCCAGCACCAGTACCACCGCTGCGCGCTCCCAGCCCACCACGGCGGCAGGCACTGCACAGGTGACACCCTGCAGCACGGCCTGTCTTGCCTTGCTGGTGATGGTTCAATGAAGTAAACCCAGCCTCCTCCTCCTCCTCTCCACTGCAGGGTGCTGCAGGAGAGCGGGGACCAGGCTGGGCAGGAGAAGCTGAGGGCAGGCTCTCCTGAGAAGATCCAAGGAGGCCTTGGGGCAAGAGAGGATGGGAGGAATATCCACGTAGCAGGGGGTTAGATGAAGATTTGGGGATGGGTGTCCTCAAAGGTGAGACCAGCTCCCATGCTTGGGTGAGATTTTTCTAACCAGCCCCAGAGCAAAGCGACTGGTTCTCCAGTCACAGAGGGAGCAGAAGACACACGGGGAGGACCTGGTCCTTGAGCATCACCTCTGGGGCCGAGCACACTCAGCTCTGACCCCGGCCAGATGCAAGCGAGTCCTGGAGGGATGCAGCCATTGCTGCTGGATACTGCAGGGAGGCGCAGGGACAGCCCCCCCAGCACGCACCCCACGGATCTGGGGGGTGACAATCCGGTTCTGCTCATCTCCCGCAACACTCACCCACCTTGTCCCCCTGCCCACCTCTCCAGGGGCCTCCAAAACCTGTCTTGTTATGGCACCAGCTGGTCAGAAGAATAATCCGGGTCTGGAGGGAAGCCAGGGCAGAATGCAGCTCTGGGCGGGGGGGCCTGCTGGAGCGAGCCATGGCAACACGGCAGCATCCATCCTTCCTTCCTTCCTTCCTTCCTTGGGAGGAAGCCCAGCCGAGATACCCTGCCCCGGGGTCAGCCCCAGGCTTGGACCTCTTGCTCCTTACGAGCAAGCACCTTCTCCTGCAGGTAAACCTCAGGGAATCCCTGCCCGAGAGCAGGCTGGCGCAGCGAGGGAGAGCTGGGGAAATCTTGTGCCAGCCGCATTGGTGCCCGGGGAAGGGGGAGGTCTGGGCACTCTGCAGACTGGTCCTAACTCCGGGGGAGCAGCTCCAGCTAAAAACAGCACCACAAGGCAGGAACTGACCCACCAAGACCAGGAGCTTCCCAGGGCAGCCTGAGGAACACCTCCAGCCCCGGCGGAGGGGGGGGGGGGGCTGGACCCTGCAGGGTTGCTCCTCCGAGGGCCCCATCCCTCGCTCCTATGCAGCATTTTGCCTGCACAAACCCTGCTCTCTCCTTCCAGACACCCACGCTTCCCCGGTAGCCCTGCTATAGCACCGATGCCCAGCCACCGGTTACCATTTTCAGTCTGGAATGGTATTTTCCAGGGAAGAACAGAGCAGTTTGTTACTAAACCCTGAAGGGAAGGATTGAGCCCGATTTCCATGATGCTGCCTTGAACCCCTGTGTGTCTGTGTGTGCTCTCTCCCAGCCTATTCCAGCGCAGAGACAATGAATGAAAATAAGGGACACGCAGTGGCGCTGGTCCCTGTCCCCCCTTTAGCCGAGGGCACTGGATGATCCGGCTGGGGCCCTGCCTGGGGGGTGCGTGGGTGGCTGGTCCAGCTCCCCCCCCCCCCGGCTGGGCTGGGGGCAGCCCCTCTCCCCAGTTCAGTTGCGAGACGACCAGCCCCCCCCCCCCCAAAAAGAAACCCCAGCAAGGCACAAGAGCCAACCTCCCCCCCTCCCCAAAGCTGATCCCGCAGCAGAGGAACACCGGGGCATTTCCCCACCTTCTCCCTTTCATTTTGCAGCTGCCTGGGCTCTAACCCCCAACGCAGCACCCCAGGGTGCCGGGGGGGGGGGGGGGCAGGGATGGCGCAGCCCCCCATCCCCGGGGCAGGGGAGGACTGGGAAGAAAGCAGGGACATCAATCCAGGGGGGTATCCCCCCCCCCCCCCAAATCACCACCCACCCGATCACACCACCAGCCCCGGCCGCACCATCTGCAGCCTGCGCGGGAGGGTTCCTCTGCACAACGCGGCGGCTGCCGGAGCCACCCCACCCGCGGGGATTTCACCCACGTACACACAACCAGCTCCCCCCCCCCCTCCAAAAAAACCCACCGAAAAAAACCCAAAAAAACCCGCCACACCCCCACCCCCCCCCCCGCCCCGGCTGGCCGCGATGCCACGGAAATAAATCGTGCGAGAGGAGCGGGGAGGGACGAGAACGGCTTTTCATGGCTGCGGGGAGCCCGGGGGAAGTCTCCACCGGTTCCTGCCGTTTCTGCTGTTGATTTAGTTATTTGTATAATGCGGAGTTTTTCGCTTTAATTTTGCTACGGGGAAGGGAGCCACCACCACCCCCCCCACACACACCCCCCTCCTTCAGCCTCGGGCGTTTTGGAGAACACCACCCCCCTCCCGCCATGGAGCCGTTGCAAATATCATCTTGCAACAGCCGGGGGAAGGAGGAAGCGAACCCGGGGCTGCTCCGCTCCCACCCGCCTGCCCCTCCCCACCCCGCAGCTCGGCCGCCCAAAATAGCGCGGCAGATCGCGACCCCAAAGGGCGCAGAAATGCCCGGGAGGGAGAGGGGGGGGGATTGCGGGAGAGGGGGGGGGGACACACACGGGACACGGCCGCCCCGGGAACAGGGAAGCGAAGTCACGTCCGGGAAAATAAGAAAAAAAAAAAAAAAAAAAAAAAAAAAAAAAAGACCGTGAAAGCGGGATTTGCTGCAGACAAAGCCGAGAGGGGCCCGGCCTGACACCGCGGCGGTGCTGGGGGGGGGGATTCTGCACAGCCGGACATCTCTGTCCGCCCCCCCCCCCCAGCTGAGACCCCCCTGATGGAAGCGGGGGGGGGGGGCGATTGGGCTTTCCTGATTATGCTCTGATGGGGCGGTGGTCCTTCGGGCACTTAGGAACCAGAGGCGGGGGGGGGGGGGGCAAGACTCGAGCGCCTGTCGCTTCCCTCTTTACCCCCCCCCTTTTTTCCACCGCCCCCCTTCTCCTCCCCTCAGCACTGCAGAAAAATCTCAACAGCCTCAACACCCCCCGCCCCCAATTTAAACAAATAAAACCCAGAGGGAGACAGAAAGCGCCGACACCCCCCTCAGCCCCCGGGGCCGACTTGTCCCCACGTCCTGCCGGCTGCCCCACGGGGGTGTCGCGTCCCCGTCCCGTCCCCCCCCCCCGCCGAGCGCTGATGCCACCCCGAGGGTCCGTATTGCGCATCCGCAGCATCCCCCCACCCGCGGAAAAGGGGAGCCGGCCCCTGGCCAGTTTCACCCCCCCCGGCCAGTTTCACCCCCCCCCCCCCCCGCGGGGTGCGTAAGTAACGCGGCCGGACGCGGATCTTACTTTCTCCCACCACAGCCTTGAGTCCGATGGGGGCCATGGCTCCGTGCCGGGGGGGTCCGCAGCGGCTGGGGAAGGATATTGGGGGGGGGGGGCACACACCCGCGCACACAGCCGGGCGAGGCTGCGGGTGGCGGGCGCAGCGCCGGGCGGCGCAAGGATGCGGAGGGAGGGAGCGGGGGGGAGAACGGGCGGGGGGTGGGGGGGGGCAACGGGCTCCGGCGGCCGCGGCGGGGCTCAGCTGACTGCGCGGAGGGGAGGGGAGGGGAGGGCAGGGGAGGGGAGGGGAGGGGAGGGGAGGGGAGGGGAGGGCCGGGCCGGCGGGGGGGTGGGACGCGCGTCACTCCGCCCCGCCCCCGCCCCGCCCCGCGCCGCAGCGCAGTGCCCGCCCGCCGCCTCGGAGCGCCCCCTGGCACCCAGCACCCACCGCCCCCCGCACCCAGCACCCCCCCCCCCGCACCCAGCACCCACCGACCCCCGCACCCAGCACCCCCCCCCCCCGCACCCAGCACCCACCGCCCCATGGCACCCAGCACCCACCGCCCCCTGGCACCCAGCACCCACCGCCCCATGGCACCCAGCACCCACCGCCCCCCGCACCCAGCACCCACCGCCCCCTGGCACCCAGCACCCACCGCCCCATGGCACCCAGCACCCACCGCCCCCCGCACCCCGCACCCCCCCCCGCACCCAGCACCCACCGCCCCCTGGCACCCAGCACCCACCGCCCCCCGCACCCAGCACCCACCGCCCCCCGCACCCAGCACCCACCGCCCCCTGGCACCCAGCACCCACCGCCCCCCGCACCCAGCACCCACCGCCCCCTGGCACCCAGCACCCACCGCCCCCCGCACCCAGCACCCACCACCCCATGGCACCCACCCCCCCCCCCCCGCACCCAGCACCCACCGCCCCCTGGCACCCACCCCCCCCCCCCCGCACCCAGCACCCACCGCCCCTGGCACCCAGCACCCCCCCCCCCCCGCACCCAGCACCCACCGCCCCCCGCCCCCAGCACCCCCCCCCCGCACCCAGCACCCACCGCCCCCCGCACCCAGCACCCCCCCCCCGCACCCAGCACCCACCGCCCCCTGGCACCCAGCACCCACCGCCCCCCGCACCCAGCACCCACCGCCCCCCGCACCCAGCACACCCCCCCCCCCCGCACCCAGCACCCACCGCCCCATGGCACCCAGCACCCCACCCCCCCGCACCCAGCACCCCCCCCCCGCACCCAGCACCCACCGCCCCCCGCACCCAGCACCCACCGCCCCCTGGCACCCAGCACCCCACCCCCCCGCACCCAGCACCGCCCCCCCCCCCCAGGGCTCAGCTCTGCACCTCCGGGGTTATTTTGCCAGCGCCGAAGCAAAGCTCTGCCTGCGCCCCCCAACCCCCGCGCTGCCACGGGGCTGTAGGAAACCTGCCCCCCCCCCCCCCCCAGGGCCGCAGCATCTGCCTGGGGGGAGAGACCCCGCCCGGGACAGCGGAGAGGGGTCCCTACACTGTCTCAGGCTGATTTTCCAGCAAAATATCCCCCCCCCAAGCCACATGCAGGGGGTGCAGACACGCTGTGACCACCCACGCACGACGGGAACGGCCGGGGCTGTAAATCTCGGGGCAAAGGCTGCGCACTGCCCAGGCACCCGGCACCGCAGCTCCTCGTACCCGGGGGGTGCTGCAGGAGGGGGGGGGCTTTTCCTCCGAGCTGGGGTGCGCGGGGTGCGCCGGGGCTGCCGGCTGCTGCGGTTGGCCCCGCGCTGGGTCCGGGGGCTGTGCCGAGGGGATTTGGGTGCTTCTGGGCTCCCCCTTCCAAGCCTGGGCAGGGTGTGATGGGGTGAAGAGGGAAAAATGGGAAAGGAGGTGGGAACCGGTGCGATGCTAGCGCAGAGCCTGAGCTAACGGCAGAGTGCTCCAGAGGCAGGCTGTGCCCGCAGGGGTGTGTGTATATATATATGTACGGCCATATAAATGTTCACCCCATCACGTAGACGCAAGGCAGGACAGGCGGGGCCTGGGGACACAGGACAGCAAAGGAGAGTCTGGAGGGACAGCGGGGTGACAAGGACCCGCGCTCTGGCCCGGCCACGTGCGTTCCCAGCAGCCCCAGGTCAGGCAGACGTGCGTCTCGATCCTTTGCTTTAAAACCTGTTCTCTTCAATGCTTCTTTAAAAATAAGCTGGAGTTGAGTTTGTGAGAGCTGCCGGACTCTCTGCCAACCGCAGGCTATAAATACCAGCAGGCTGTTTAGGAGCAAGGTATTTATATTGCTTTCCCATCTCCCTGTCAATCTTCCTGGTGAGGCCGAGCATCGCTGGTCTGCAGGCAAAACCACAGCACGTGTACGGAGCCGCGGTGAGCCAGGACCTGTCTGCTGGGGGTCCCCGCAATGTCCCCGCCTCTGCCTTCAGGGACGCTCGGCTCCTCGGCAGCCAGATGGTTCTCTTGCATCCGTCACATCTGGCAGAAAAAAAGAAAGAAAGAAAGAGTGACACTTGTTTCATTCAAAAAATCAGCAACCAAACCTTGACCGTCCCAATCCGCAGGCTGCGTGGGCGAAGGCAGGGTGCCAGGCTGGGCAGGGAGGCCTTGGAGGTGAGTCCTGGGAGGGCAGGGACAGAAATGCCCTGAAGATGGTGGGGTGGAGAGAGGGCTGCGTGTGGGAAGGATGCTTTGGCATCGCCTTCCTGACAGCAGGGGCTCGGCCCCATCAAGTACGGGGAACCCACGTCCCGAAGTCCAGAGACCTGCTGGCTTTGGGGCTAGATGGGGGCTGGAGGCTGGTTCCCACTTGAAGGCATCTGCTGGGGTGCAAAATGCTTCAGGACGGTGGGCTGTCCACGCAGGGACCATGGGCTGTTGGTCACAGGCCTTGGACCCTTGGAGACCACCAGGAGCCTCTCCCTCCTCTGCAAGGGGCTCTGGGTGAGGAGCCAGTGCCACGCAGCCCGGACCCCCCAGCACAGCCGAGCCGCAGACAGTGCGGTCCCGATGCACGCAAGACGTCACACCCAGGTAAGGGAACGGGAGCAGCATTTCCTGACCCCCCCGCCCCGCTTTCCACCGCAGGGCTGACAAGGATCGTCAGGGTGGATGGGGAGAGGTGGTGCCTGCTCCCCTTGCTCGGTTCTGTGCTGTTTTGGTCCAAGTGGTGTGAATCAGGGTAGCCAGGTCTGGTGGCTGGGACCACCACAGCGAGCAGCGACTGTTGGCGTGGGATTTAACCCTGCCTGGATAACGGAGGGACCAGTCTCTGGGGCAGGAAAGCAGAGGGAGCTGGCTGAAGCTGGTTTTCCTGAAAGACAAGTTTGAGAATGTCTGTGGCACCCAGGGGGGAGTTGATGTGGGAGACGCTTTCCTGAGCAGCCCTGGGGCCACATCCTCATCTCTCCTTGCTAGTCTACTCCTCCTAAGGCATCTGGGCTTGGAGGCCTCACTCTGTGCTTTTACAACCCCAAAAGTTCAGTTCAAAACCGTTGAGATGCTGGAAATGTGTTTGAGTGGGAGAAATGGGGATGCCCCGCAATCCCCCGAGTCCTGGGGCTGGGGCTTGGGGTGACATGCCAGCAGCTCCCGCTGGCCTCCTGCCCACCTTCCCTGGGGACCAGGCAGTCTCTGGGTGCATTTGGGAGCTCAGGGGCACCCACAGAGCAGCTGTGGGAGAGTGTGAGTGTATCCCTAGGCCCTCTCCGAATTCCCCCAGGGCTGCTGGCTCACAGGCAGGGCAAGTATCTTCATGAGCCCTGGGGCTGTCCTCTCCTCCAGAGCTCCAGGGAGGGGGAACCCCCCCTCCAGGCTTCATCCCACTGGGGAATGCATCCATCCTCAGGGAGTGTGCAACAGGGACTCTGCTTCCACCCCACCCTCAGCGCAGGCAGAGGCAAACAGGTGACGATGAAGCCAAATGACTCGCCCCAAGGTCGGAAGGTGTTCCAGGGCAAGGTGGCTGCAGGGACAGGGAGGGCCCAGCGTCACCTGTTGCTTTTGTCCCCGTGAGCTGCCCCGGGTGAAGCTGCTCAGGGTTAATAATCTCCGAGCAGCCCGTGTTTTCCCTGGAGGCAGTGAGGGGTGATGGCTGAGCAGAGATATTTGCTCTGAGTGCAAGCAGGGCCCAGGCTTTGTGCTTCGGGTTTTCCCACTGTTCCCAGCTGTTCATCATTGCTCAGACATATTTTCTTTTCCTTTCCCTGGTGCAAACGCCAGAGCAGCGGCTGCAGCGCCCCAGCACCAGGCCTTGCACGCTGTGATGCCCACGGTTTGGAAGCGGGGCAGAACCCACGGGTCAGAAAACTGCTCTTCACAGTACCCCACAGCAAGGGGCAGCGCCAGGGCTGCATCCTGGCCTGATCCACACCAGGAATAGCCACCAGAGCCAAAGGGGCTGAGACCACTGTTCCCATGTTTATTGGCGTCCAGTGCCCATCAGCGTGGGCTCCCCGGGAAAGCCGGGCAGCTGGCAGAGCCCCCAGCCCCTCCTGGGTCCCTGCGGCAGCCTGCAAGCAGCTGGGGGGGCTGGGGAGGCACTGCCTGTGCCGTGCCCGTGCCATGCCCCACGCCTGTGCCGGTGCCCGTGCCCTGTGCCCCGTGCCCTGTGCCCCATACCTGTGCCACGCGCCCATGTTTTGTACCCATGCCCCGTGCCGTGCCGTGCCGGTGCCCCGTGCCCGTGGCACTGCCAGTGCCCGTTCCATGCTGGTGCCGGTGCCATTCCCGTTCCCACGGCCGTGCCCGTGCCCTTTCCCGTGCCCGTTCCAGTGCCCGTTCCCGTTCCCGTACCCGTTCCTGTACCCGTGCCTGTTCCCGTTGCCGTTCCCACGCCCGTTCCCGTGCCCGTGCCCGTTCCCGTTCCCGTGCCCTTTCCCGTGCCCGTTCCCGTTCCCGTTCCCGTGCCCCCCAGGCTGTCGCACCCTCCGCAGGCTGCACCGGGCCGGCCCCGACTCCCCGCCAAGGCCTGGCTGGCGGCGACCAGTTATCCCAGTCCCGACCAGCAGAGGGGAATGGTGATCCACACGAGCCACCAAACTGCACCCGTGCCCTCTGCAAGCCCCGGGGGGGGGGCTGCGGTCCCCCGGCCCTGCACGGCGGGGCGCTCGCAGGGGGGGGTGGGTGCTCACCCACGGGGGTGGGTGGGGGTGACCCTCCCGGGCACACCCTGCCCCGTCCTGCCTGGCCACAGCCCCGTGGGACCGGCTTGTGGGTTTTTTTGCAGGGTCCCGACCTGGCCAGGCTCGGCACTGATCCTCTCCATGGCTCTGCCATGAGGCTGCAGCCGGGGCTGGACGTTATCCATCCTGCCCGAGCTCTGCCCTGGTTCAGCAAAACCCGGGGTCGAGGCAGGCCTGATTCAGCACCGCTTAATCACCTTGTTATCACGGAACGCTGCTCCGGCACAGCAAATCCCGCTGGAGTCGGTGGCACTGAGGGTGCAGCAACGCACAGGGCCCGTCCCTGCAGCCACGGGCACGGCCGGGCAGAGCTGCCTTCGGCTTTATCAGCAGAAGTTCCACTGTTGCGATTTTACAGCTGTTAATTGCACCAACACCAGTTCCTGTGAAGGTGAGCAGCCCCCGGCGCACGAGCGGGAGCGCACGTTCGCACCCTTGTTTGCCGGGTGCTTTTCCCACCGGCTCAACCTTGTCTTGCTCAGAACCTGTGCGGCAGCAGAGTCCCTTGGCAAGGACAAGGCTGGTTCACCTCCGAGGCCTTAGAGGTGACGCCGGGTGGGTTAGCACATGGCTGTCCCCCTGTGGATGAGGAGCTGTGCTGGCTTCCAGGGCCACCGGAGAAATGCATGCAGCTCTATTTGCACCCTGACCCCCCCCCCCCCCCGAGCTGCACCTCCTGCCCGCAAACACCCCCAGGCTCTTCCCCCAAGGCGATCGGGTTTCCTGGTGATCTGGCTGAGGTGGAAACAGATCCTCGTCCCGGGGTCAATGAGAGTGAAAGGAAAACTCCACTGATTGCTCTTTATGTCAGAGAAAGGGAAATAAATGTTTAGTGAGCTGAAAGCTTTATCCTGCGACGTACTCCTGCGTGTAGTGGTTGCAGGAATTCGGCAGGTCCTGAAGGTCGTAAGTGATGGGGAACAGGCTGTTCTGGGCGCTCTGCAGGTGCATCGACCACCTTTGCTGCCAAGAGGTCAGATTTTACACCGTGGTAATGACTGCATGGAAAATCCAAGGGGAGCAAGGCAGGGGTGGTCCTCCCCGTGGGTACCGAATCCAGCAGGACCAGCTGAAGGGGCAGGAGGAGCAGGGAGCTGAGCACACAGACCCTGGCAGGCTTGGCTTGACTGCTGTGAGCATAAAAATACCCCAAATAATCAACTTTTTTTTTTTTTTTAAATGCTCCCTCAAGGACATGGATGTGCTGGGTCCCTGGGAGGGTGAAGGAGAGCTTTGAAGTACTTTGCTTATCATGGTGGGCTTCTGCACCACCCTCAGGCTTCACATGTGCTTTGAGGGCTTTGCCAATTCAGGGACTATCTCGGATCGCTGCTGCCATCGCTGCGGTCCCAGGCAGCTCCCTGAAACCGTAAGCACGTTTATTCTCCTAGGCAGCATTCAGAGGGAAATCCATCATTTTGAATCTGGGATAATTCAGCCAGCTCTGGACAGATAAGCATTATTTCCATCTGTTTAGTGAGATGTAATTAGCTGGGATGATTAGACCTTATCACAGTGTAATTTTTTAAAACTCCGTATCTGCACGGTCCGTAACGGGAGGGATGTCTGGGCTGGGTTCACTCGCAACCCCGGCACAGGGTGCAGATCTGGGGTCGGGCTTAATAAACCCATTTGAGCTTCACCAGCAGTGCCGGAGCTGCTGCCTTTGGTTTCCCTCTGCTCAGGGCTGCCGAAGGCTCCTGAACCCAGCGGGGCTCAGCTCCAGCCTCGGCAGCGGCATCACCCGGAGCAGGGGCCTTTGCAGAGGGATGCGGGGAAGGAGAGCAGGGTGCTGCCTGTGCCGCTGCGTGTCTCTGCGCCAAAGGAGTTAAGCCTCCGTGGCACACAGGCAGCATAAAGCGGGATGAATTTAAAGATACCCTCGGGGAGGATGGGGCCAGGAGAGGAGGCAGGAGAGCAGTGGGGGGCTGCGTCCGCACCCCTTGCCTGGCCACGGTGGGACGGGGCTCAGCGCTGGATCAGGGTAAGGCTGGGCTTTTCTCCTGCGCTGCTCCCAGAAGCTGACAGCAGGAGAGGAAGGACAAACCGTCCCCACTCCCATCCCTGTCCCCATCCTCCTCAGGCACGCAGCGGGGCGGTGGGGATGGAGGAAACCCTGACCAGGACCACGTCGGGGACAATCTCCTCTGCACGTGGGAAGACATCGAGAAGCGCTCACCGTGATGCCACTGCTGAGCTTTGAGCCTCCAAACGCCTCCTATCACGACACCACGCTTCAGGTAACTCCTTTCCTTTCCCCCTCCCAAGCTTTAGCAGCCGAGCCTGCCTCTGCCACCAGCCAGCGTGTGGCAAAAGCACGGCTCTGCGTCACGGCTCTGCGTCACGGCTCTGCGTCACGGCTCTGCGTCACTGCTCGGCGCTGGCTAATGGTGCCGGGATGTTGTGCTCATCTTCAGGTGGTTTGTCGAGCCCCAGAAACGGCCTCCAGTCTCTGTTGACACGCTATTTCTGCATGCCACAAATATAACCTTCCTGTTTGCAAATCAACAATATCAATGCTCTCTATTTTTTACCTTTTAGGGTTGTTTTTTTTTTATTTTATTTAAGAAATACGTCAGTGGGCAAAAGAGACAAGTCATGGCTCAGTATGTAGTGCTCCAGTGCTTACGCGGATTGATTTTTTCAAAAATAAGGGGTTTATACCACTTGCTTGGTCTGTTTAGCAGGACCGTGTGCGCACTGCCTAAATCATATTCCATACATTGCTTCCTTGAAAGGAATGAAGCTTGGTTTCTAATAATGAAGTTATTACCATGGGTAGATATTCATATTTTTTTCCGATTTGAGGGAGGTAGATGCATTTTCCTCACCTTTTAAATACCATCACCCCACTAAGGCAGACTTTCAAATGAATTGAGAGCCAGACTCCTCGGGGATCAGTGCTGGGGAAAGCGTTTAAAATTCTCCAGTGGAACAATTTTCTATTGGAAATGAGATTCCGCTGTAGCTAAATTTCCCACGAGAATCCCTTAATTTCAACAGCGTTTTGGCCAGTCAAACAAACTCCAAACAAGCCCGCTGCTAAGGGTAAACTCTTCTTACGGGGCATTGCAAAGAGAAAAAGGTAAATCTTTTGGCTTTGAAATGTTTTTCCCTTTGAAATGACTTGCAGGGGTAAGGAACGTGTCAAGATGGAAAGGGCTGACGTGTGGGGAGCACCCTTGGGGGGTGAGTCCAGCCCAGAGGATACCCCAGCCCCAGCAGCCCCCCGGCCACAGCCCAGACCTGGCTGCCCTCACTCCTCCGGGTGCTGGGGCAGATGCAGGGTGGCATCTCGATGCCAGTTGATGTCCTGATGTTCTTCGGCCTCGTGTTTGGCTTTAGCAGAGCTCAGTCTGGCGCGGGAGCACCCGCATCCCTCTCCGCCGGGGAGGATGCTTGCCCTGAGGGAGACAGCATCCTGGCATGGGGGGGGGGAAGGAGCCCTGGGACGGGGGGGGGTGTCCCCATGTGTTAGTGCCAGGCGGGCGGTGGGCACCGTTTCGGGGCACGGCTGGTGGCAGCTGGCAGGGAGAGGTGTGAGCAGCCTCCCGTCCCCCTCCCCAGCGCAGCAGCCTGCAGCCGGCCAAGAAGAGCTATTTCAGGCAGGATAAACAGGATGCCTCGCTTCAGGGCTGGCCACCTCCACTCCTCCCTCCCGCTGCTGGGTAAACAGTCCAGCCCAGGAAAAGACTCGCAGCACAACCTCAGAGCCGTTTCCATGCCGGCTGGTCTGGACCTAGCCAAGCAACCTGGCCGTGGTTGAGCTGAGCTTTGCCCAGCCCAGCCCAGCCCAGCCCAGCCCTGCCCAGGCTCTCAGTGGTCTGGAAGCATCCGAAGACCGGAGCGATCCCAAGGCGTGGATCCACCTCGGCAGCGAGTTCCCGGAACCACCCTGAGGCTGGGAACAGCCTGAACTTTCTGGCCGTGCCGCCACGTCTTCCACCTTCCTCCTCCTCTTCCTCCCTCGGTCACACCCCAACTGCTCGCTGTGCCCAGGGGTCTGGGAACGACGCAGGCGAGGCCTTTCCTCCCGCCGGATCCTGCCCAGGCAGCGTGGAGGATCCTGCGAGCGCTGTTTCCGCCTGTTGCTCTGGGGAGAGGAGCTGCGGAACAGCAGAGGAAGGAGGAGCTTTTCCACGGCTTCCTCCAGCTCCCCAGCTCCGGCTGCTTCCCTCCCTGGTCGAGGGCCCGGGCGCTCACCCACCCGGCGCCCCACGGATCCAGCCAGGCAATCTGCAGCCCCCGAAGCGTGCGCGAGGGGATTTCGCTGGGTTGGCGGAGCGTTACTGGTTCTCCTATCCCACTTTGAGCGTGCCCTCCAGCTCCCCAGTGATGCTGGTTGATCTGGGAGATGCCAGCCCCCTCCTGGCTTCCCCCACCCTGGGACAGCGGGGCCAAACACCTCCTGGTCCAAAGTCTACGGCTGGAAAGCACTTTAAGGCAACTTGGGGTTTTTCCGTCCCGTTCTCCCGCACGAGGAGGGCTGGGGGAGGAGAAGGGCCCCCCCACCTGCCTCCCACTCTGCCCCACTGCCCGGCCGGCCCCCGGGGCTGCCCTCCACCTTGGCATTGAGAGGAGCTCAAGGTCGCGGCTGAGGAGGACGTGGGCTGAGGCGCAGGTAGCGCGGGAGGAGCGGGTGTTGCAATGGCCCCGGGAAGCCATGGCAGGAGCGGGGGGGGGGAGGCCGGGGCCAGCACGGAGCTGGTTTGCCTGGCGCCAGCAGCCGCGGGAACCGGCGTGGGTCCCCGCGGCGTGTGCGGAGGGGGGCACGGCGATGCCGTGCGGGGATTAACACCGGGCTGAGCCGCCCCCCCCCAGCACCCCGGTAAGGGAAGGGGCGGGCGGGCGGGAGCAGCCCGTTGGGGCGGCACAACCTCTCGCCTTGAGCCTCCCCCAGCGCGCAAATTAGAGCAGCTAATTACAAGGCGGAGGGACACACACACACACACACACACGCACACACACACGCACACACACACCCCCCCCCCCCCCACCCCCGGGCTCTGGCGCGGCCGCAGCGGGGCGGGGCGGAGGGAGTGGCCGGGGGAGGCGGGTGGGGCCGGGGCTGCCGTGGGGCGTCGGGCTGCCTGGCCGCCCCGGGCGCTGCCTTCCTCCTCCTCCTCCTTCTCCTCCTCCTCCTCCTCCTCCTCCTGCCGCCGCCCGCCCGGCCCGGCCCGGCTCTGCTCGCCATGGGAGATGTGGTCTCCACGCACCTGGACGAGGGTCGCCGCCAGCACATCGCGGGTGAGCTCCCCTTATCCCCGCCGGGCTCTCCCCATCCCTCGCTTCAGGCCGGGTGGGAACGCACCAACCCCCCCGCCCCCCCGCCGTGTTCCCGGGAGCCCCCCCGCCTGCCCTTCCCTTCTCTCCCGGCCTTCAAACTTCTCCCCCCCCCCCCCTTTTTTTTCTTTTCTTTCTTGCCACCACGTTGCCGTTTCCCTGTGTTTTTGCCTGTCCCCTTGGCTGGGCACAGCCCGGGGAGGCGGGGGGGGCACCCGAGATGCCTGTCTGCTTCCCAAATGAAAGGCTGGGTTGTGCCGGGGGTGTTTGTGTTGGCTCCGGGGACCGGGGAGCGTGTTCATGCGCTGAGCTTCCCCGGGCTGTGGGAGGGAAGGGGGGGAGCTGGGCTCCGGAGAGATGCTGGCAAGCCGGGTCCTGTGCGAGGGAAACCGCTGTCAACATGGGATTTGCTGGCGCTGGGCTGGCAGATGAACTTTCTCTTCCTCAGCAGTACTGGAGGATCCCTAGGGAAGCCCTCCCCCCCCTCCAAAGTTAGGGGGAGGGGGATGTGAAAGGACTGGCTGCACCCCTGGGGTACCCCGGGATGCCCCAGACTTGCCCGGGGGCAGGACACAGCCGTCCCCCCGCCACCGCTGTGGGATGGGCAAGGGTGACAATGTGGTTATTGAGAGCGCAGCCATCCCGGGGCGTCTGCCCCCGACGCAGGATGTCTGGTCAGGGCCGCCTGGGAATCGCTGAACGGGGGATTACGGCTTCTGTACAGGCACGGTTTTGTGCAAAGGAATGGCTGGGAGGGCGGTGGCGGGGGGCAGGGCTGCTAATTGGTGCCTGCGGTGACTTGCTTGACCCCCATAAGTGGGGTCACCCCTCCGTCAGGGTGCTGTGCTCCCACCCGAGCTGCCTTGCGTCACTTGTGATGCGGGCGCTTTGCTCCTCGGGGCTCCCTAGCAGACGGGACTTGACCTCTGAGCCTTTTCATGCTCTGTCTTCGGTTTCAGCTCCCCAGGCTGAAAAACCTTCCTCTCCGCTGGGTTAAGCAACCCCCCCGCGAAGCCGCACCTAGTTGGGTGGCACGGAGGAGCGTGGCTTCGTGCTGGACCTTGTGCGCTTTGCAGAGAGATCAAGGGCTCGGGGAGCGCCGGGGTTTTGGAGGTGGCTCTGCCGTATCTTTCCTCCATCTCCACCATAAAGCCATGGGAGTGGCTCTGAATTCCTTTTTCCCCAAGGACTTTGGGGGAAAAAGCTGCTGCGGGTCCGGCACTGATGGAGCAACGTGGTACAGCTGCCCCGGTACCGGCACACGGACTCAATGTGTCGCGGCACATAGTAGAGCCCATCCGCCTTGCCAGGCTGTGCCGTCCTGGGCCGGCTGGCAGGAATGCTTACGTGGTATGTGGCTCAGCAGGACGCCGGCAGGTTTGCGAGCTTTGAAGGAGAGCTTGTAACGCGCTGTGGGGTTTTCACGTTGCATAGTTAAATCTCGACGCGGCTGATCCATGGGGCTGCGCCGACTCGGGTCTGTGCGTGACACGGTGTCGAGTCTTGCTCTCCGCAGCACGTTTGGGTCCAAAGCACATCCCCTATCTCCCTTTAACTTACTGGTTCTCTGTCCAGAGACCACTCCCTGTCCAAGCCCTGTGGTCTTAATCCTGAAGAGCCTGGGAAGCATGACAAGGAAAAGCCTGGCTGGATTTCGTATGCAGGAATCTGTCTCTGCTGGGCCAGAAATTAGGTGCTTGCAAGGCCAGGGTGGATGGCTGCACCCTGGCACGGGCTGAGCTATTGCACCCGGGGGGTTTCAGCTCCTGCTGGGGGGCTGCAGATGAGTTTTCATGGCGAAAACAGGATTCCTGTGAAATAGGATTCTGGAGATTAGGTTGGTACGTGTCCTGTACTGTGCTGCACCTCTGCAGGTTTGGGGTGAGTAGGGGGGACCCGCACCTGTACTGGGACACCTCCCTGGGAGAGACTGGAGCCCACTGGGTTCACTAAGCACCTCTCCGCTTTCCGCCCGGGCTCCTCGCTGGGTGAAAAGCCCCCAGAGCTGGGAGGGGCCATAACCCAACAGGCAAGGCACGACTTGCTGTCAGGCATGCAAAGCAACACGCCGGGGAAAACTCTGGGTTTTCCTGCCTAGCTCAGCCTGTTCTCCGCTGCCGCTGCTCCAGGACAACTTTTCCCAGTTGACCTCCCAACTTTGGGGAGTTTGGAGGAGCTGCCCAGGCTGATGTGCCCCCTTATTGCAGCTGGGACGGCAGCTCTTTGGGCTTGGCAATGCTCCCCGTGGCTGCAGCCCCCTCACACCAGCAGAACCGTGCTGGCTGGGTGTGCAGCAAGCCCTGGGGCTGTGGGGAGATGGTGAGAGCCTGGGCCAGATCCTTCCCCCCCCCCCCCCCCCCCCCCCCGCTGGGAGCGCAACTCTGAGCACTGCAAGTGGGTTAAAGGCAGGAGGGAGGTGGCAAAAAGCCTTCCCATGGCATGCGCAGCGCTGTCCCCTCTGCATCGGGACCTCTGCCATCAAAGCCGTGCTGCGAAGGTCCCATGCCGTGTCCCAGCCCACTTGGTGGTGGCCGCAGCGAGGCTGATGCCAGCCTCTCTCGGAGGTCATGAACCACACGTGTGTGTGAGACTTGTGTGTTGGTGGCTCAGGACCAGGGTCTTTCCTCCTGCTGGTGGGGCTGGACCGCTCTCCTGCTGCCTGAGCAAGCGTGCAGGCAGCACCCCTGCCAGCACTGGGGATGCTCCGCTGTGCTGGACCTGACAGGGCAGCCCAGGGGCTGTGATCTACATTGGGGTGCTTTGCAGGCAGTGCTGCCGGCAGCTGCCTCCAGGGTCTCTACGACTGGTAAGTGCTTCCTTCTGCCGCCTTGCTTCGGACATCATCCTGGCCTGAGTCACCCAGCTTGTTTGTCAACACCCTTCGGCTGCCCTCCTCCTCCTCTTCCTCCCAAACATGGGTTGGGAATTGCTCCTGACCTGCTCCCTGGAGCAGGGACTGGCTCCCCCTCCTTGCGCAAGGACACCCAGCACGGGCGTCATCGCTTGGCGACACGAGGGTGGCAGGCGTGGGGTGTCCTGCCAGGGCTCCCGGGAAAGCTGAGATGTCACTGGGTGCCTTGAGTTTTTGCACAGTGTCCCCTCCTGTCCAGGGCAATAGCTGCCCTCAGGAAGGGACTGGATGAAGCTCTTCCCTCATGCTGGAATAACTGCTTCCCTAGTGTGTCCCAGCCCCACGGACCCCTTCTCCAGGGCGGTGAGGCAGGGCATGGCTGGCAGGAGCTGGGTGGTCCCGGGCAGCGGGCCCGGGGGAGAGCCCAGGGATGCAGCAGGAGCGGCTGGGTGCCTCCCTGGCCACAGGGATGGGGAGGTGGGTGGCAGCACAGGGAGGGTCCCTGGGAGCTCACACCTTGTTCTGGCATCTCCAGGGAGTCGCCAGCCTGTTAATTGCTGAGAAAACCAGCTATTAATTTGGGGTGGGACTTCTACAGACACCGGCCCACGCAGCGGTGGCAGAGATGACACCGAGCCTCACCCCTAGAGCAGGACCCACAGCCTTTCCGCTCCAGCAAGTCCTGTCGGGCATTGGTGGCTGCGTATCCCTGATGCCACCGAGGAGCATCCTTCTGCTGCCAGGAGACTGGGTGCCGACGGGATGGGTTGTGGGGTCGGGTCCGGAGGTACCCGGCAAGCGCCAAAAGGCGCCTGGCTGCGGTGTGCCGCAGCGGGGTACGTTGCCGGCAGCGGGAAGAGGTTTGCCGTGGCTTCCTTACACTCATTTCCTAGCCTTGGCTGCAGATCAGCTCCAGCCAGCGTGGGAGGCAGTGGCTGCTGGTGATGGGCTCTGGGGTTGGTCTTCAGGCTGAAACCCTCACCCTGCCCCGGGGGGGGCGGCCGATGCAGGGAGGCTCTGAGGGATGGGCGATGCGCTGGAGATGTGGAGTGGTTTCTCATAACGAAGTGTGTGTCTTCTTTCATTGTGAAATAAATAACTCCCCTGGCATGTCAGGGCTCCCTGCCAGCGGGGAAGGGCTGGTTCTGGCAAGCCAGGGCTTACCTGCAGCCGTCATGTTGGGGCACGGGGCTTGCTCAGAGCCAGCGTGTTGGGGCAGGGGACATCTGTGGGGGCCGCTTGTGCCGGTGGCCTTCCCACGTGGGCAGGAGGTGGGAGTCCTCCCAGCCCTGCCGGTGCTCAGCCCCGGGGCAGATCCTGTCATCCCTCCCAGGGGGGGCTTTCCCCACCTCCCCCAGCAAGGGCTTATCCAAAGGCTTTGCCTTGAGCAAGCAGGGGCACGCACAGAGGGCATCCCTGCTCTGCCTGGGAGCAGGAGGGCTGGGGACAGGAGGAGCCGAGCTGGCATCACAGCTGAGAACTCTCCTTGGGGCCTTGGGTCAGCCCAGGGAGAGAAAAGCACCCTGCAGACCAGGGTCCCCCCAGCTGCAGTGTCAGACACCCCTGTGTCCCATTGCAGGGACCCAGCGAGGGAAGTGCAGCAAATCCAAGTGGGATTTCCCAAGCCTTTGCCTCCCTCCTGCCCCCAAATTGCTGCAGAGGCTGGCTCTGATCCCAGGAAGGCTCGGCACACCCCGTCAGCTCTGTCCCACCCTCCCAGGGACCGATGGGCTCCTGTCCTTCTGCCCAAGCCCCGCAGCAGGTTGCAATAAGCTGCTGGCTCCCACCCCTGGCTCTGCCGCAGTCAAGGTGCTGCCGGACTGGTCCCACTCTGGGGACAGCAAAGGTGCCACGTGGGCATGGGGACAGTTACCCAAAGAGCCCAGGGCTGGGCGTGCAGACAGCCCTGGGCCATGGGGATGCGATGGGTGGTGGGTCCCATGGACAGACCCTGCAGCCGGCCTCGTGGGCAAGAGTTTGGTCCCAGCCCATGAGGAAGGAACAGTGTCGGACCCATCCGTCCTATTTCCATCCCTCTTACAGCATCCTGCGACCAGGCTTTATTTCACAACGCAGCCAGCAGCTGCCCTGCCCTTGCTCACAGACTGGGGAGATGGGGGGCAGCAGGAAAGCTGTCTGCTCCCAGGATGGGGCTCTTGCCTCCCGCACCGCCAGGACCGTGGGCTCAGTGTGTCTCCGAGCTTTTCAGCAGGCAGAAGGGCTGGAGGGAGCCAAGGATGCTTATCCCTGGGAGCTTACCGGGGCAAGGTTTGAAGGCAGGTGAGCACCAGCTCTCCGGCACGAGGCTGAGCACCCGCTTTGCCCCTGCAGGACCCAGGTCTGGTCCCACCACCCAGTTTGCAGAAGGCATCACCGCACCCTTGGGCTGCAGCCCCCGGAGCCCAGCCGGTGCCCGGCCGTGAGATCCCCAAGCAGCAGCTGTGCCCTCTCCCAGCCCCGGGCTGGTCCCTGGGCCTTGCCCCGCGCCTGGATGTGCCCACCCCAGCTCCACGGAGAGCCGGGTGCCAGGGGGGCCGGGAGGGGAGGAAGGGGCAGAGCAGAGCCGCTCATGGCAAGCAGACTTCCTCTCAGCCTTCTGGACCGGAGGGGAGGAAGGAGTAAAACTCCACCTTTTCCCCCTTTTCAAAGGGAAAGGGCAGCAGCGTTCAGCCCGGGTCCCAGCTCCGTCTGGTAGAGTACGGTGCCTTTCTCCGTACCCTGCTGCCCTTCCCTGGCACGGATCTGTCCCTGCCTGCAGCCAGGCTCCCAGCCCCACTCTGGGGGGCTCGGACCCCTCTGCTATGGGAATCCCCAGGACAGGACATCCCCATGCAGCAGGGATGGATGGGACCATCTGCCCTGGAGCAGGCAGGGGACCTGGGGCAGGACCTCCCTCCCCTCCTGCCGTGTTGGTGGCTCCTGCGGCACAGGACACTTGTCCTGGCTCCTTCCATCTGCCAGCTCTGCTCGGCGCTAGGCATGGTGCCCCTTGGGGGGGTTCCCTGCATGGGGGGACATGCCCCAGAGCTGGGGTGCCACTGCACGGGGCAGGAGAGCAGGGCCGCCAGCTCCCAGGCACCCAAAGCAGCGGTGGCTCAGCCGTGGGAGGCATCTTGAGCTCCGTCCTCTGATCCCAACACATGCAGGGCGTCACCTGAGACCAGGACAGAGCCTTGCCTTGGGAATATCCCCACATGGGGAACATCTCTACTTTGGGGACATCCCTGCCTTGCCTCTGCCCAGGAGCTGCTTTGCTCTGCCAGCTGCTGCCCACTCTCCTGGTGATGCTCCGTGCCGCTGGGTGCTGGCTGCCGGCCCCACGGGGCAGGTGCCCACCAGCCCGGGGTGTCCGTGGTTCACCAGGGGCCGTGGTGCTTCTGGAGCATCCTCAGCCGTGGGACACACCAAGCCCGTGGACACCCTTGGCCAGGGCATCACTGTCGGTGGGGAGCAGGGAGCAGGCGTGGGGGGGCATGGTGTGGGACGGGCACTGTGGGGCAGGTGGGGACCCTCTGTCCTGCCCCGGCCTTGCGGAGGAGCTGGGCACAGGAACCCCCCCGGGCTGCAGGGCCTGCGGCAGAGCCCAGAACAGGCTCAGGGCTGTTTTGTTCAAATACCTCTTGGGTTTTGTTTTTTAGGGTGGGTTTTGTTTTTTTTTTTTTTTTTTCATGTACATAAAAGTCTTTGTTTGGTCTCCTCCTGCGGTGCTGGATTGGGTTTCCTGCTGGCACCGGCCAGCTCGGTGGAGGAAAAGCGTGCCAGGTTCAGCTCCTCTCCCTGGGGCTGGGCACCGGGTGGGGGGGCATGAGGGGGTCAGCTGCTCGTCCCCTGCTGAGCACTGAAGCATTTCCTGGAACATCCTGGAGCAAGGACCACCCACCCCCTGCTGTCCCCAGCACCCGGAGCATGAGGGACCCAGAGGTGCCCAAGTTTGATCTGTCCCCTTTGCCTTGGGGACCCTCCTGGTCCTGCAGCTCCCCGGTGCCGCGGGGCCCCGTGTGGGTGCCCAAAGGACGCTGCTGCCGGTGCACCACCCCGCAGCGGCACTGCCTGCGACCCGCCGTTGGCTCAGCCGCGGTGGGGGTTGCACCACGTCGGAGCGGATGCAACGCTGCCGCGCCGGTGCTGGTGGATGAGCAGGGCCTTATCTGGGGAGGGGCGATGCTGGGTGCCACCCTGCTGTGGGGAAGCATCCCCCCGTGGGGGGGAGCACCGAAGGGTTGGCAGCTCTTTTCCAGGCTGACCAGGCACTGCTGGGACCCTGGGGGACAAGGGACGTGTGGGGTGATACGACTGCAGCCAGGATGAGGGTAGTGGGTCCTGGTCCAGCGTGAGGTTTGGGGGTGGTACCCAGCTTGAGCCAAGCTGCTCCACGGGGATGCTTCATCCCCCCACAGCCACCTCCCTGCCCATGGGACGTATCCGGAATGTCCTGCGAGTGCAGTCACCTCATCTGGGGCGCTTGAACCCGGTCCCTGTGCCCACCAGGCAGGTGGCACTTTGGGCTGGGGTGGGTTTAGCCCAGCTGGGGTGCTGCGTGGACACCTGCACCCCGCGGCTTTGGAGCATCACCCCCGAAGGCAAGGCTGCTCAAAGGGGAAGGGACAGGGCAGGAGGGCCTGGCCTGGATCAGGCAGGGTTGGGTGGGCAGGAGGGATCTCCTCCTGCCCCCGTCCCTCCGAGGCTGTTTGAGCAGAGAGGTTCAGGGCAGACATCTTGCGCTGGGCTCAGTCCAGCCCCAACCGACTTCTCTGGAGACGTTCAAAGGCCCCGAACGCTGTTTGTTCTTCACGTGCACATTCCTTGCACGCAGCCCCGCAGCAGCCTTGTTCCCGGGCAGCAGCGGGAGACCGGCATCCATGCCACGGGAAAACACCCGCCGGCACGTAGCCGGATACGAATCCCTTGCCCGCTGGGCTGGATGTGGCCCCGAGCCGCGGGAGCAGGGCTGATGCAGGGGGCTGAGTCCGACTTTGTGGTTGGGACTGGGGAGCAGGAGCAGCGGGTGAAGCGTGTCCGAATTGAGAGTGCCGTCGGGGTTTTTCGGTTGTTCCTACGCTGAGGAGCCGCTGCTGAATGTGCTGCTTCTTTTTCGGCCCCGTGGATTTCGTGGTCTGCTTTAGATCCTCCTGCGGCCGCGCCGGGCACGGCTCTGCTGCGGCAGGTTTGTTTGCTCTGGGCAGGGAGGGGAGCGGCGTTGTGCAACCGCCGGGGCTGGGCGCGGTGCTGGGAGACAGGGTGGGTGCTGCCACGGTGGGGACAGACCCCCCCGGGAGCATCCCCAGGGACATCCCTGAGGATACGGGGTGCTGCCGGCAGTTGGGATGGGGGATGCCGCAGGGTGCTGGGTGCTGGTGAAGGGTGCAGCACCTTGCAGGCGGCAAAGCGGAGTGCCGTGTCCCCGATGGGTGCCCCAGCCCCGAGCTGGCACTATGGGCGCTTCTGACTCATCCGGGGGCAGAGCCTGGCAAAGGCAGGGCTAGAGAGGATGAACCGGTTCAGGCCTGGGCCCATCTGGTTTCTCCTCCGAGGCTCCGCCGCCTCATCCCTTCCTGCTGCTCAGCCCCCCGTCCTGCCCACCCTTCCCCGCAAAGCCGTGAGTCAGAGGGCAGCCGGCTGCTCGGCTCATCCCCAGCATTGCTGAGGGGGTGGCAGGATGCGTCCCCTTTCAACCCGACCCGTGCCTCTGAGCTGACTTGTAGCTGCAAATATTCCCGATGGATTTTGGAGTAGTGCTGGAGCTGGGCAGTGATCCCCATCCTGCCGGGTCTCCCGGTGCTGAGCTGTGCCCTGGGTGCAGGCAGCAGTGGAGGGCACCAGCGCTGGGGAAGGCACCGAGCAGCCTCTGCTCCCTCTCGGACCAGAAATGCCCTGGGCTGGTGTTGGGTGGGTTTGTGTGAAGGGTGTATTCGGGTGCAGGGAGATAAGGGGGGGAACTATCTCCGGTCTTTGCTGTCCCCCCAATTTGTTTTTCCCTGTTTCAGCCTCCCCTGGTCTGTATGAGAGGGGAAAATACAAAGGGCTACCGGGTCAGCCCCCAGGTTTTGCTGTTATCAGGAGCAAACCCTCCTTCAGCCCCTTCTCTGCCACCCCGGGTGGGGGGCTGGTGCCCGACTCCCCCCCAGCCCCGGCATCGCCCTGGGAGCCCACGCTGGAAACCCCCTCCCCGGGGGATGCTCAGCCGGGCTGAGTCAGGCCCATGGGAAGGAGTTTGTGTTTCTGGGTGGAAACGAACTCGGATTCAAATTCCAGAAACCCTGAACTGCCGGCTGGGGCTTAACCCTTTGGGTGCACCCATGGGTGCTGCGGGATGCTCACGCGGCTCCCTGCAGGGACATGCAGCGGCTCTCGGTTCTTCTCGTTGACAGCGGGATCTCTTGCACTGTCCCTTCGGCTGGTTCTCTCTGCACCGCTGATGCTCAGCCTGCCCGGAGCCATCGTGTGCTGTCACGCCGCCTTTCCTAAAACCTTGTAGGGACAGGCCTGGGCTGAGCCGGGCCCATGCTGCGCACCCAGTCCCTCTTGTGTTGTGTGCCCCATCCCCGGGGTGCTGTGCACCTCATCCCCGGCGTGCTGTGCACCCTGGGTGGGGGCTGCCCAGACACGCTGTCTGCGTGATGCCAGGGTTTGGGACACGCGAAAGCGGCCGAGGGGCAGCGAGCAGCCCCCCCGGGTGCATTTGGACCAGGCAGCGGTGCAGGATTGCTGCAGCAGCCCCGTTGCGAGGGAGGAGTGGGGCACCCTTCACCCAGCCAGTGGCATCAGCCTCCCTGGGGTGGCCTTGTCCTCAGTTTCCCTTGCTGGAAGAGCCACTCTCATTGTCCTCCCGGGCCGCTGGGAAGAAGCGGAGCAGCCTGAGAACGGGGCGCGAGGGGCAGGGAAGAGGCAGGGGGTCGGCGTGGGAAAGCTGGTGCTTGGGTGACTTTCCAGGCAGCGCATGCACCGCGGTGCTGCCCGTCCTCCCCGGCGCAGGCGGGATGCTGGTGGCTCCGCTACCCCCCCCGGCATGCCGGGCATGGGAACCGCCGGCGGGGTGGCTGCTCCCTGGCACGCCGGGGACAGCCGGGGATGCCACGGGGCTGTCCTGGCAGGCAGTGCCCCGTCGCCTCACCGCAGGCTGCCGCACCCCTGCCTGCGCCCGGGAGCCGGTGGCCGGGTGAGAACGGGCTCTTTGCGTTTTGCTGCCTTTATCTGGGTGGAAATCAGCTTCTGTCCCTTCTTACCTCCCCAGGGTGTGAGGTGGCTGGGTTGGTGGCACCGTGTGCCGGCCCGTGGATGTCCCTGTCAGTGCCACCGGTTCTGGGGCTGCTGGGAGCCTGCGCTCCCCCCCAGCAACCCGCCCCCGCTCGCTAATCATTCACTGGCTAAATTAGTGATTAACTCCTTCCCGGCAGCCTTGGCAAGCCTGGCTGTGCCAGCACACGCTGCTCACGGGTCCCCTGCCAGCGGGATGTCCTACGGGCCGTTGTCACCACGCCACGGGCCACCACCACCGTGGCACAGAGAGACCTTCACTGGGGTAGGGGCACCCAGCAAAGGGACGTGATGGCATGGCCGCTGCTCGGGAAACACACCCCTGCGGCATCACCCCCTTGCTGAGCTGTCAGCGAGGGGACATGGGACACCGGAGGCGGGGGGAGCTGGGGCTTTCCTGCCGCCCCGCTGAGTCAGGCTGTCCCGTGGGGGCCGGGGGAAATGAGCCAGGCGAGATTTCATCATGAGTGCGGGGGCCACGGCTCAGCTGGCCCAGGGGCTCTACTTCAATGAGCTTTTTTGTCTTTTATTTTTTTCTTATATTTTTCCGGACCGTGGTGAAAATTCCCTGCCTCCGGTGAGGCATCCCTGCGGCATCCCACAAAGGCTTCAGCGCCCTGCTGCAGCTGCTGCGCCTGCTCCCGCTCATCTCAGCGACATAAACCCAAGGGGGGGAAGGTTGGGATTTGAAAGGCACCTTCATCGCCCCCCGAATGTATTGAAGCAGCAGCAGGGGGATGACAGGGTCTCTGAGGGTGTGTCTGGCGTGAGGGACGTGGGGCTTTGGGCTTGCAAAACGGGATGTGGGCTGACGGGAGGTTGCCGATGACTGTTCCTGCTTGGACTGGTCAGGCGGTGACTTCCAGCCTCCCTGGGTGTGCGTGTGCGTGTTTGTGCGTGAGTGTGTTGCATGGGTGTGCAAGGGTGTGTATGTGCATGTGTTTGGAGTGTGCATGGGTACATGTACGTTTGTGTGTGCGTGTGTGTGGATACACGTGCTGCTTCAGGCGTGAGCAGCTCGGCTGCAGAGCACCCAGCGCCCACCGTCCCCGCGCTGCCCCGTCAGGTGTGTTTGGGGGACCCCCGTCCCCCGGGGCGCAGCCGGGGTGCTCGCCCCTGCCCATACAAGCTTGCGGTGATGCCACCCTGCTCCGGGCTTGGGGACCGACCGCTCCCTGTCCTTTGGGGGCCGTGAGCGTGATGGCCATGCCCCGGGGGCCAGGCAGGCGAGCCTGGGGGCAGCTGGGGAGCAGGAGGCAGCTCTACATCCCCGAAGGCACGGCTGCCAGGACCTTTGGGTGCAGAGGAGCGGTGCACCCTCCCCTACCTTTTCCCCTTAAGCTTTAACCCTTTGCTGCCCACCCAAGATCCTGCCACATTGGGAAAGGGGAAAGGACATCTCTAACCTCAGGTTAGCGGGTATCTGTGACGGGGCACGGGGGGATGCTCATCTGAAGAGCAGCTTTGCTGAGCATCCCCGGCGGAGCCTGCCCAGTACTGGGGGAGGCTGAGCTGGTCCCCAGCCCCAGGGAGCCGCCTGGGCTGGGCCATGTCCCCGTCCCCACTGGGCTCTGTCCTGCCGGGGACTTGCTGTGATGCTGCGGCAGCCCCGATCCTGCAGATACCTCCACAGGTCATGGATGAGTCGGAGGACGGCGAGCAAGAAGAGCACTACTGTTGCACGGGGGCTGAGAAAACTGTGCAGCAAAACCTGTGCAGGATCTGACCTCTCCGCTGCCAGATCTGCTGACTTTACTGGCCACGGCCTGGGCTATTTAAAGCATCACTCTCATTTTCACATGATTTTTGCGGGTAATGAGGCAAACTAGCTCCAGCCACTTACTTGTGCTGGCAGGGCTCTCTAAGCCAGGGGCTGCCAGGATGGTGCTTCTGGAGCCGTGGTCTCCCCACTGTGGTGAAATGAATTGCAGGCAGCAAATACAGGCAGCTGGAGGGAAGGATACGGTCAAACTGTCCATGCTGTTCTCCAGGCGATAAGGTGTCTGGGCTAGACCTGGAGCTCACAGCTCGTTTTTTCCCCTTGGCTTTGCTCTAAGAGGTGCCAGAGCTGGAGCTGGCTGTGGCCATATGGGAGGTCAGGATAAGAGCTGGCTTCTGCCTTGGTCTGTGCACGTGTGGGGCTGCTGCTGGTGCTGGAGATGCTTCCGTGCGCAGGACGCAGCCAGTCCAGGCTGCTGGACCAGCTTGGGCAGCTTGCCATGACTTTTGGAGTCCTTCCGAGGGTGAGATCCACCTCCTGCCCTGGTTCAAAGGCACTAAAACCGGACCAGGGCTGCTCTGGCCGGGCCGTGACCTTTCAATACTCGAGGGCTGCACATGTCTTTGGGGGTGCAACCTGCATCGCCGGCGGCACCGGCTGCTCCGGGGCCGTTTCCTTCCTGGCCAGCCCGTGCCATTGTGCTGGCGCTGCTTTGGGCTCGGTGACGGCTGCGGTGGCACAACCGGTCGAGGGGGTGGGCGGGAGCAGGAGCTGCCTCTCCCGCATGGTTTCGCCCAGACAAGCCTGAGGCGTCATCCAGGACAAGGGCAAACCTGTGCTGCCTGTTTGTCCCCCTGCCAGGGTGTCCCCGGGTGTGCCCGTGGTGCCAGCGCTGACGGGGGTGGGCGTCGGGGAGGGTGTGTGGATCCCTGGGCACCAGGCAGGGTGGCGGGGGGGGGGGTGTGTGTGTGTGGAGCTGATGTGGCATAGCTAGACACTACTCCTTGCTCCCTGCATCCCGCCCAGCCCCGCGTCCGGCCTGGCCGGGGGGGTTGCCCGGTGGCCGGGATGCCCAGAGCCCTTAGACTCCCCCACGCCGTGCAGAGCTGGCCGCTGCGGAGCCCCTTTATCGCCGCCTGCAGCCGCCACGTGCGGCTTAGTCATGGGGACGGCTGGGGAGGGAAGGAGGGGAACCCGGAGGCCGAGGAACAGATGAGGTCTGTGATCAGAGGTGCCGGCGCTGGGGGTCCCGCTGAGCCGGGCGCTAGTGCGGGTGGGTGCCGTTGGCACCCTTCTGCAGCCGCAGAGCTGGTGACCCCCCCTGCCCTGCCTTCCCAGGAACCAGAGGGATGTGCCGGAGCCTGCGCTGGCCCGGAAACCCCGGCTGCCCGCGGACCGGCAGCTCTGCACAGCACCGTTTGCAGTGTGCAGGGCCCGGCGTGACAGGGACCGCGGCGGTGGCACCCAGAGCAGTGGCAAAGCACCGTCTGTAGGCGGCTGGGGACACCCGGCACCCCCCTGCGAGGTCCCTGCGCGTGCCAAAGCACATTGCCGTGGGTGTCTGAGCCCGCACCCGGGACGGGGCGGTGGCAAGGTGGGACCCAGCCGAGCCCCATCCCTCCCGAGCCCCACCACGGCCGGCGGGGAGCTCGGGTGCGGGGCTGGGAGGAGGCAGGGGACACAGCTCTGCGGACTGTCGCCTGTCCCCGGACCCCTCCGGCTCTGGGCTGGACACGCAGCCGCAGCAGCTCGTAGAAGGATGGCCGCTCGTGGGTGGCCTCGGTTGTGCAGCCGGGGAGGGGGGATGCGCTCGGTAGCCCTCAGCACTGCTGGGAGGTTTTGTTCAGCCCGGTGAAGGAGCCAGCGGGTGGCTTAGCCGGTTCCCATGGGGGACACGTGGGGGACACGTGGGCCCCACGCAGGGTGCTATGGGGGGTGGGGGGGTCAGGGCACCCACTGGCATCGTCAGCGTGGGCTTCCCATCCTCTGCTCTGAAGCGAAGCCCGGCTGTCCCACAGCTAGTGGTCCAGGTCTTGCCGAATCCGGTGTCGCTTTGTGTCACCTCCTCACCGCACCTCTGGCCGCCTCCTCCCGATGCCCCGCTGTGGGTCCCTCCCGAGCCTGAGCATGGTGGCTGGTGGGGCAGCCAGGGGCCGTGCCAGCGGGCCACCGGGCAGGGAGCATCAGTGGTCCCCAGCATCCCCGCTGCACCCCGGAGGGGCTTGTTGGGCTGGGGGAGATTTAATCACCTTGGATATTTCACTGCAAATCTTTTGTTTCAGTGTGTGCAAGTAATTGTTTTTTCCTTTTCCATTTACTTAAGACCTCCTAATTGGCCCCGTCGTTAATCAGGGAAGAATGAGTGACTAAGCCGTCTCGCCTGCCTGGGGACGGGGGCTCTTTTTTTCCCATGAACTGAAAGGAAATGCAACCTCAAAATGTCCTTTTAAATCTCAGCTGTCAGCAGCGCTGCCCAGAGCCCTGGCCAAAATCACAGAGTTTTGTAGACGGGAGTTGCAACAGAGGTGCGGCGTGGACGCAAGCGCGGCGTGACTGCGAGCTCTTTCTTTTCCAGGACAAAATGCCAAAATCGGGGGTGAGGAATTTCTCTGCTGGGACGAGCAGGCGTCTCGTTCTTTGCTGCGAAAAAAGGTTGCTGAAATTTAAAGGGATTTTCGGCCCCGGTGTGGCGAGACACTGGCCTGCGGCGTTTGCTCCCGTCGCGGTGCTGGCAGTGCCAGCATCTCCTCGGGGATGGCTTTATCTGCCCCCAGCCGCTGTCCTCTGGCAGCATTTTCCTCCGGAGCGGCTCATCCCATGGGGATTTGCAGCACCCTGCAGCAAGCTGCTTCTTTGTGCCAGCTTGGCTGCGAGTGCGGCTCCGGCGCGGCTGCTGCTGGAGGTTTTGGCTCCCGCCGAGCTGTGCCGGGGCCGGCGCGGGGGGTCTGTTTTGTCTGGGTTCGTGCCCCCAGCATGGTGCTGGCTCCTGCGCTGGGGATGCAGAGACAGCATCGTTCCTCCCCGCGCCCATCGCCAGGGCTCTGGCAGAGGCTGAGCCGTCGGAAATAGTTGGAGGCGACTCAAATTCTTTCCCTTTCACAGGCTCTGGGGCAAAGTTGAGAGTGAAATTCGAAGTAGAGGCCCCGTGTGCCAAAGGCAGCTCCGGGGAAATTGTCTCCCTGGACATGTGATGCGATGCGATGGGGTTCTTGGCGTAGGAGCCTCACGTGGGGTTGAGCTGGGGTGGGGAGGGGAGAGGGCAGGGTGCCTGTGGGGCAGGGTGCCAGTGGGACAGGGTGCTGTGTGGGGCAGGGCGCTGTGTGGGACAGGGTGCCAGTGGGACAGGGTGCCGTGTGGGACAGGGTGCTGTGTGGGGCAGGGTGCTGTGTGGGGCAGGGTGCCAGTGGGACAGGGTGCCAGTGGGACAGGGTGCTGTGTGGGGCAGGGTGCCTGTGGGGCAGGGTGCTGTGTGGGACAGGGTGCCGTGTGGGACAGGGTGCTGTGTGGGGCAGGGTGCTGTGTGGGGCAGGGTGCCTGTGGGGCAGGGTGCTGTGTGGGGCAGGGTGCCTGTGGGACAGGGTGCTGTGTGGGGCAGGGTGCTGTGTGGGGCAGGGTGCCAGTGGGACAGGGTGCTGTGTGGGGCAGGGTGCTGTGTGGGGCAGGGTGCCAGTGGGACAGGGTGCCAGTGGGACAGGGTGCTGTGTGGGGCAGGGTGCTGTGTGGGGCAGGGTGCCAGTGGGACAGGGTGCCAGTGGGGCAGGGTGCTGTGTGGGGCAGGGTGCCTGTGGGGCAGGGTGCTGTGTGGGGCAGGGTGCCTGTGGGGCAGGGTGCCAGTGGGGCAGGGTGCTGTGTGGGGCAGGGTGCCTGTGGGGCAGGGTGCTGTGTGGGGCAGGGTGCCAGTGGGGCAGGGTGCCAGTGGGACAGGGTGCTGTGTGGGACAGGGTGCTGTGTGGGACAGGGTGCCTGTGGGGCAGGGTGCCTGTGGGACAGGGTGCTGTGTGGGGCAGGGTGCCTGTGGGGCAGGGTGCTGCCTTGGGACTGCCATTGGGATGGAGGGGATCTCCTCCGGTGTGGGGTGCTGGGGGGGTCCTGGCAGCTCAAGCTCTCCCAGCACCTCGGGCTCCCCCCAGTCTGGAGACAGGGGTCCTGGTGGGGGTCCCTGCCTCGCATGGGAGGGGTGACATGGGGGCAGTGCGGTGGGGGCCGGTCTGTCCTTCCCCCTTTGAATGTCCCTGCTGCGTGCATGGCCCCGAGCACCGCTGGCTGCAGAGCCTGGAGCCGCCCAGCCCCTGCGCAGGATGGTCCTTACGGGGGCACGGTGGGGCTGGGTGGGTGTGAGTGATGCTTGGGGCTCAGCGGGGGGAATCGCCCCCCAATTTCAGCTGGCCAAGGTGGTCGGAGCGGGGCTGGCGAGCTGCACAAGCCACGGGAAGCCGGCAGCATTGCCGGAATCAGCTTAATGTCAGGAATTTCCTGCTGGGGAGAAGAATCCATGGCATTAACGTGAAAGGCCAAAAAAAGATCATACTGACCCCAAATTAGTCCCTGGGTTGGATGGGGAGGGCAGAGGGCAGCGGGCTCGGCCGTGGACCCCCACCAAACCCTGCTCCCGCGGGCGGGAGGGTGACGGGGAGGGTGGGTGGGCAGGGGGAAGGTGTCCGAGCTGGGTCCTGGGTGGGCTGCGGCAAGGAGAGCCCCGAATCCAGCCCCTGCCTCACTTGGCTCTGCTCTCCCCTTGCAGAGAAGACGGGGAAGGTGCTGGGGGAGTTTTGCCGGTGCTACAAGGAGCAGTATGGCGTAGCGCTCTTCAACAGCGTCCGCTATGAGATCGAAGGCAATGGAGGGCCGCAGGCCCAGCTGCTCCACCGCAAGGTAAGAGCCCGGCTCTGCACAAGGAGCCTGGAGCTGGCAGGGAGCTCCATCCCTGTGCCCGGCGAGCACGGACTGATGTCCTTCCCGAAGCCCGGGCACGTCTCCTCTCCCTGTTCCTCCCTGCCGGGGCAGGATGTAGCCCCCGTGCCACTGGTCCAGCCCATCCCCGTGGCGTCATGCACCATCTGTGCAGCACCTGGGGCTCCCCAGGAAGGTTTCCTATCCCATCCCGTGCGACGAGCACACCCAGCAAGCAGAGACAGGGCTGGCTTTTGGCTGCAGCCCCCATGGATGAGCGTGCTTGGTGCCAGGGCTGGCACGAGCTCCTGGACCCCCCCGTGCCCAGGGAAGCCCCGAGCAGGTCATGCTGGGCTGTCATCCCCCTGCTCCTGGGTGCGAGCGATGCTCCAGCCCAGGCAAATGCCTGAGGAGGGGTAGGAAACCCCTGGAAGAGGAAGAGCAGGTGGCCCCAAGTCGGATCTCCAGCACCCGCCTTTCCCTGCATCCCACCCCCCGCCATGGGGCTTGTTCCCTGCAGCTCCGGCACCCGGGGACGGATCTTGCCCTCCCCTCCTGCCTCTAAAGGCAGATACACGCCGGCTGGGGCTACTCGCCACCAGACAGGGTTTGGGGTTCCTCCCTTGCTGGGTCGGTGGAGTCGCTGCCCTGTGGGTGCTCCTTGAAAGCAGGAGGAGATGTGATTGCACATGGGGATGGGTTTCTGCTTTTGTCTGGGGCTTAAAGGGGTCGGGTTTTAAGAAATCTAGAAATTGCATCCATGAGATCAGACTTCAAGCCCTGGGTGCTCACAGTGGTTGTCTCCCTGGCCCACCTGTGAAGGTGACACCTTGCCCAGGCACCTGGACGTGCCCCATTTCCTCTGAAAGCCGCCTGGGTGCTGGGTGTGTTGAGCAAAATAAAGGTGTGGAGGTTCCTGGGCAGGAGCCGAGCGCCCAGTGTCCTCAACAAGGCGTCCCTTGGGTTCCTTGCAATTTGGCAGATGCCTCCAACCCCCCCTGGGGGTATGTCCATCCCGAGGTTGGTTGCTTCATTAAAAAGCTCCAGCAAACAGCCCAGGAATGTCTGAGGAACGGCGGCGAGGCGAGGAGGTCAGGGACGCCGTGCAAGTCTTTTAAAACACCAGTGTATAAATAAGACATTCCTCTCGCGCGATGTCCCGTCTGCTGCCTGTCCTCTGCCAGGGTCCCGGCAGTGCCGCCGGGAGGCACTGGGGCTCCAAACACCTGGGGACCTGCGTGTCTGAGGGGTGGCTCTGCAAGGACCCGGGAAAACATCTCCTCCAGCTGGGCTTTGTGCTCCCCAAATACGCCCCAAAAGTTGTGGATGTCAAGAAGACGCAGAGTAGCGTCCTCTCTGTCCTTGGGCAGGTCCAGCTGGGATGTGGCATTTGGGTTTTTTAAATTCTATTTATTACTTTTTTTTTGCGATCTCTGTGGGCATGCGGTGCTCAGAGGCAGCTCCCGCGGTGACACCAGGGGCTGGTGACCCTCCTGGGCAGGGGGGGGACGGCTGGGCTGGGGTCCAAAGCACGGCTCAGTCACCTGAAATGCCAGCAAGAAGCAACAGCGATGAGAATAAGGAATAAACATTTCTGCCTTTGGTCTCTCCAGCAGCCCAGGTGTCCCCAGCCAGCACCACCAAAAAACTGTCCCCGAGCATCCTCTCTTCTCATAACAGCCCCTCCTGCCTCTCCCGGCCGGGCCCAGAGTTGACGTATCTGGACTCGGATCTCGCTCCCCATCGCTCGCCGTCCCCGCGGCAGGGATGCAGACATCCTCCACCCGCGCGCTTCCCGGCCCCCTCCCTGCCCAGCCTAGCAATTTGGCACATACCTGCCTGTCCCAAATATTTGCCGGGGTTGGGTGGTGTCGCCTCGGTGCCTCCGCTTGTGCAAGGAGGGTGTGCGAGGAGGGGCCGGCTGCGCCGGGGCTCTCAGGACGCTGGTGAGCGGCCGTTCCCTGGCCGAGTGTCCCCCGGAGCCCCGTCAGAGCTCAGCCTGGATTTTATTTCGTTAGCAGCCGGTCTGTATGACTTTGCCTTGGGCAGTGGTTTGGAAGCGAGTTTATAAGGGCTGATTCTCCTTGGGTGAGCCCCCCCGCCCGCGGTGCGATGCTGATGGGGGCTCTCAGAGCTGGCACCACGTTTCTGCCCCCATCCCCACTGGTGGGCTTGGGGTTCGGGCTCTCACCCCTCCCGCTGTCCCCCAGCCCTGCAGGGCTTGCTTCATGCTTTCTTCTCCCCCTTCCAAGGCCTTTGGAAAGCAGTACGGAGCAGCGAGGTGCTGTCAGCCTGTTTGCTGAGCCAAGCTGCTCTCAGACCTCCCTACCACCCAAGGGGCTGCGGGGTCAGGGAGTGGTGGGGGGGCTTGGGGAAGGCGGTGGGGTTCCTGTGAACCAGGAGATGGACAGAGCAGGGAGAGGAGAGGGAAAGGTCCTGCACAAGGGTCCTGGTGCTGGGGCATGGCGGGACCCAAGCCCTGGCTGGTCCCTCCTGATGGCCACCGTGGTGGATGGTGGGTGGCCACGGCAGGAGAGGTGGCTGCCGCACGCTCCTGCCCTCACGAGAGCTCTCGGCTCTTGTTTATGTTCCTTGGATCATAAAAATTCTTGGGACGAATTCTTGGCTCGCTCAGCCAGCCTGTGTTTGGGATGGCGTAAATGTTGCCGGCATGTGGGCCAAAAGGTGCTGGAGAGCTGGCGAGGGGCTGCTCAGGCTGGGGGGGGCTCAGGGGCGCGGGATGTCCTCAGCCTCTTCCTGTCGCTGGTCCTCCATGAAGTCCAGAGCATTTAAACATCGTCTGGTGCTGGGCTCTACAGAGTGGCTTCTTGTTTTTCCTTTCCCATGTCCCATCTGGAGACCATGCCAGGGCAGGGCTTGGTTCCTGCCATCTGCAGCTGGCCTCTGACCCACACCCTGGCAGGACCTTCTGGTTGATGGCACTACTGAGCAGTACCACGCGTGCTCCCGCCTGCCCCAAGCCGGGGAAATCACAGTAGTTGAGGTTGGGAAGAGCTGCTGGAGGGCTCTGCTCCAACCTGCCGCTTGGCCAAGTGAGCTCACGTTGCTCAGCTGAGCTTGGGGTATCTCCTGGGAAGGAGATGCCGGGGGCAGAGGTGTGACCACCACCGTGCTGAACACCACCACGTGCAACTTCACTGCTGTATGTGCAGCCCCTCTGAGGTTTTGTAGGGCTGTGTGTGTGTACCCCTCAAAGTTGTCACCCAGACACATTATTCAGCCACCAAAATTCACAATGCTATGGGAGATAGTGCAGTGCTGAACTTGGAGACCCTCAGCATAGCCGTAGTGCAGAAAACCCCACCCAAACCACCACGAATGGACCTTGCCAGGCTGTGGCTGTGGGATGGAGGGGTACCCAGCTGCCCCCCTCCCTGTGCCACCCACTGCATGTGTCCTCCCCGCAGGTCCCGCTGGAGGACCACGTCATCTACTCAGGCAACCTCTTCCAGTACATCGAGGAGAACAAGAAGTGGAGGAACCGCTTCTGCGTGGTCCCACACAACTATGGCTTGGTCCTCTACGAGAACAAACTGGTGAGGGGCATCACGCTTTCACCCATCCTTGGTGGGCACGGCTCCAAAGTGGGACACCCCATTGCTGTGGTGGCATGGCCGTGCTCCCCATCATCCATGACCCATCTTTTTCTGCTCAGGCCTATGAGCGAGACCTGGCACCACGCGTGCTGGTCAACAGTGCTGGCTACAAGATCCTCACCTCCGTGGACCAGTACCTGGAGCTGGTGAACAGCAGCCTGCCTGGTGAGTGGTCCTGGTGGCTACAGGGCGAGGAGGGATGCTTGGGGTCCCCTGCACCCTGATGCTGCTGGACATCCCTCAGGGACCTTTGGGAAGGGGTGGATTTGGGGTGTAGCATCCCTGGGGACCTTTATGAAGGGGTAGTTTTGGAATGTGGGGCTGTAGGGAAGGAGAACAGCCCCGTTCCTACACCGTGGGGTGTAGGATGCCATGTGTGGTGTCTGCTGCTCAGGTCCTGCCACAGACACTAGGGAAGGAAGGAAAATGTCTGCAGCTCTATGAGAGCTGCCCCAAGCTGCTGCCGCCTCCCTTTCCTGGAGAGTGCTGGGGGAAGGCAGCAGCTCCCGCTCCTCCATCCAGACCCCCGGGAGGACCAGCCGCCACCCTGCCCACCGTCCTCAGTGGTGGGCAGCCCCCAGGGAGCCGCTAAAACAGCTTGCGTAGGGCAGCAAGCCCTTCACCGGTTCAGGACACGTGCACGACAGCAGCGGGGTCAGGCCAGCAGCTCTGGGGAGGGTTTCACGCTGCAAATAATGATTTTTATTTTTTTGCCCCCCAATTTTCACTTCTGATTTCCTTTCTGGAAGAACGAGGCTTTTCACCCTTTTTTCCCCCTCTGTTTTTGATAGAACTCACAGCAAAGCTGCTGGGGAGGAGCTGAGGGGTGTCGCGTGCCCCTCTTCCGCCCCCAGCCCTGAACGCTGAGGGAGATGGACACCCCCGGCCCTGCAGCATCCCCATCCCTGTCCTGCTCCGTCTGCTCCTCAAAGCATCCTTCTCTCCTCCACAGGTGTGATGCCCAAATCGGGGCACTCCCCCATCCTGAAGTGCCCCACGGATTTCCCTCTCATCCTCTGGCACCCCTACGCCCGGCATTATTACTTCTGCGTGATGACGGGCAAGGAGCAGGAGAAGTGGCGGGCAGTTTTCCAGGACTGCGTCCGGCATTGCAACAACGGTGAGCGATGCTGGCGGGGTGGGGGGGAGACACGGGGTGGGGGGTCTGGGGTGGGGAGAGCATCATCCTCCTGCTCCAGAGAGGGTGTTGGGGACCCTGCGGTGGTTGGGTTGGGTTTTGGGCCGGAGGGGATGGCTTGGAGGTCAAGAGGAGGAATTGGGTTGGGAGATGTTGGGCGTCATTGAGCATCTCATCCTCCCTCTGAGCGAGGGTGGGGGGCGGGAGGGATCCAGCCGGGATCCATCCCTGTGCCCGGCTTCATCCCGCTGCCCGGAAGGAACGCGGCACAGGGCAGGCAGCGTTTGCAGGAGCCGGCGCGGAGCCTGGCTCAAGAGACACCCTGATGCCAATTTTCCACCCTGAGGTAGAAAATATTTGGTAATTAATGCCATCAAAACTCCAAGCCCCACCGTCCTGCTCCTCCCTCCCTCCACCAGCACCGCCCGGGCTCCAGCGAGCGAAGGCAGAGGGGGTGCAGGGCTGCGAGGGGCCGGGGCGGAGGCAGGACCTACCTCCCACGTCAGCGATACTCCGGCAGGAAAACACGATTTTCCTGCCTGGCCGTGGCCTGTGCGCTCCCGGGCTGAGACCCAGGTCTCGGCGGTGCCTTGGATGGCGAGAAGTTTCCTGGGGAAGGAGGTGCCAGTGCCGAAACCTGCTGAAAATCGGGTCTTTTAGTGGGCAAAGAGCGATGTTGCCTATTTTGTGCGTCTTTTCCCCCTGGGAGCTGCGTGTAGCCATGATTTTGCCTGAGTTGCTGTTTAGGGAGCAGAGAAATGGGGTTGGACCCGAAGCCTGCGTTTCAGTGGGGCTTTCCACCCTCCCATGTTAGATTAAATCTGAAAGCTTTGCTCTTTCCCTTCCTTTTGGTACTTCTCGCTGCAAAACACATCCCCATGCTGTTGGTGAGCTGGGGCCATCCGGGCTGGTCGGGATGAGCGTGTCCCCACAGCCCAAAGGGCCTGGGCTGCTTTGGGAGGGGCTGGGCGCAGTGACACCCCCCACCCCAGCCGCTCGTGCCCCCGGGATGCTGCTGAGCATCATTGCTGCACGCAGCTCAGCACCCCAGGACCCCCTGTACTTGCTGGCTGAACCCACAAAGCCGGGGCGCTGCGAGTAAAGCTAGCTCCTAATAGAAGAGGAATCAACCTCTCATACTAACAGAGAGCTGATTTTTTAATTTATTTGTCTTTAATTCCACCCCTCCCGGCTGCCGGGCGCTGCTGCGGGGGAGAGGTGTGAGCCCTTCGGCCGTCCCCGCTGCCAGCCGGGGCTGTGCCATTAAATCCTCCCCCCCCCGCCCCAGCATGTGACGAACGAACCTCCCCGGGGTGGGCAGCGGCCCAGGGAAGGCTCGGTGGGTTTCTGCATTTCTGGATTTCTCTGTGAGATGGTTCTTCCCTCCCGAGCACCGTTTCTGCCCCTCACTACTCCTGCAAGGGCTGAGCTACTGTTTCAAATTCCATGAAAGCTCTTTTGTTGTTGTTGTCGAGCAATTTTTTTTTTTTTTTTTTCCCTAAATTAGAGGCTCTGTTTCTGCCTCTGGTTGTGATTAGTGTGGGAAATTTCACCTTCCTTTTTAAGACTGTATTTTTGTAACACCAGCTCTTCTGTAAGGACCGGGGACGTGTAACATCGCTCCTCGCGCAGGAGGTGTCCCCGGAGCCTGGGTGCCCTTGGCTGCTCCGAGAACGTCCCTTGCCCTGTCTGGTGGCACGCAGGGCTGGAGCAGTGCCCACCCCGGGGGCTCTCGCCCCTCGTTGTGGGCAGGCTGCCCCGTTCAGCTGTTTTGGGCAAAAAAAAGGGCTTCAGATTCATGTTTCACCCTTCCCCTTGTGAGAGGAGATTATTCTGCGCCGTGAGCGGGGTGGACTTTGAAAAAGTCGAGGTGTAGCATCGCTCTCCGGTGCCGGGTACTCCCATCCCGTGGTGCACCATCACCCCGGGAGCCTTTCCAGGGTAGAGTCCAGGCTTGGGTGGTTGGTTCCCATCCCCGACAAGGCGAGCTCAGATCAGTGCTTAATTAACTGCGTATTAATGAAGCAAACTCATTAAATTTGCCCTGTGCAGTGGCATGGTGCCTTTTTGCAACCGGCCCTGTGTGCTTGTCCCTGGGCAGGGCGCAGGGCTGGGGACGGGTCCCCGCAGCCGGAGCCCACTGCGTCCCCGGGCTCAGCCAGGGACCCGTGACCCTGGTGGGGCAGATCCAGGCGGCTTCTCGGGGGGCGAATCCTGCCCCGCTCTCTGCGTGGTTTGGAGGATGAAGTTTGGCCATAGCAGCTCTGGAGAGGGACTGGAGCCTGTACCAGGCTGTCCCACGCGGGAGGTGATGCTGAGCTGCAAGGAGCCGTGGATGGGGAAGCGCCGGCCCCTGAGAGCTCAGCCCTGCTCTGGCTCCCGCTCCCACCGAGCACTGAGAAAGGGTCAGGCTTCACTTTCTCAGCGGTTTTTTTCCCCTGTATATTAATCTGCCCCTTAGGAAAAGCTGCTTAGGCTTGAAGTTAAATGTAATCATCTTAGAAAAATCTGTGTGCTTTGGAAAAGATCCGCTCAGTACCCCAGGCTGTCCCTCCTGGGAAGGGAGAAACCACCCCTGGCTGTGTCTCCCCAGGACAGTGCCTCGCTGGGCGGTCCAGGGCCGTGCCGTGCCCCTCCGCTGTCATCGCTGCGGGGATGCTCTGGGAGCAGGTTGGCTCAGCCACCACCAGCCACCCTGGGCTGGGTCCCATCCCACCTCCCTCCTGCCAGAGGCCGGGGTGTGGGGAGGGGAGTCGGGGTGCCGGGGGGGGGTTCGCTCCCAGGAGTGTTTCTCTCCGGCTGGCAGGTGCCTCCGCTGCCAGACCCTGGAGAGGCTGGGATGAGGCAGGGACACGCGTGGGACGTGTGCCAGCAGCTCCCAGCCTGTCCCGCCTGTCTGGCTCTCCCCATCTCCCCCTCCTCCGCCTGGCACGTGGCCGTGGGCTCCCAGCACCCTGCCTGTTCTCCTGATGGGTGCTGTGGGAGGGTGGGGGTGAAGTCTGAGCCCTCCTCATGCCGCAGTGACGTCTCGGGGGCAGCCCAACCGGCCGGAGCCCAGCGTGGGTCCCACAGGGCTGGCTCTGGGACGGGGCCCTGGCTCTTCCTCCCGAGCTGCACCGCTGCCTGCCGGCCCCCCCCTCCCTCCAGCCCTCCCGGCTGCCCCGTCCTGTGGTGCTGGTGGGCTCGCTGGGCCCCATGCAGCACCGGGGAGCACTGACCCCCCCATACTGGCGAGTCCCTGCTCCTGCTGTGCCTTTGGGGCTCAGTGAGCCCCTGGGTCCCCGTGTACCATGAGGGCTTGCTGAGCCCCCCATCCTGCCGCACCCCTGCTCCTGATGTGTCTTCAGAGCTTGCTGAGCACCTGGGGCCCTGAGCACCATTGGGGTTCACCGAGCCCCCCATCCTGCTGAGCCCCTGCTGTCCCATCAGGGCTTGCCGAGCCCACAGTCCCCACGCACCATCAGGGCGTGCTGAGCACCCCCCCATCCTGCTGACCCCCTCCTCCTGCCATGCTGTCGGTGCTCACGAGGCCACTTTTGCACCATCGGGGCTTGCTGCCCCCCTGCTACTGCTGTGCCATTGGGGCTCACTGGGTCTCAGGGTCCCCACACGCCATCGGGGGTCACTGAGCACCCCCATCCTGCCAAGCCCCTGCTCCTGGGTGCCTCCCTGCCCTTGGTCCAGCTCTGGGGGGGGATCAGTCTGCGGACAGAGTGGGAGCACACCAGCCACTGGTGTGTGTGGGAGGCTGTTGCCCCACCACCCAGTTAGAGACAGGGGCTTGGGATGGGCTCCCCCAGTCCCGGTGACAGCCCTGGGCTCCTCGTGTGTCGGAGGGAGTGGGGGATGCAAGATGAGTTGGGGTGCTGCAAGCAGCTGGGCTGCCCCTCGCTCCCCCAGCCAGGCTGCTCACTCGTCCCCCCCCCATCCCCTTGCCAGGGATCTCTGAGGACTCCAAAGTGGAGGCTCCAGCCTTCACAGACGCCGTCCGCATGTACCGCCAGGCGAAGGAGCAGTACGGCACCTGGGACATGCTGTGCGGCAACGAAATCCAGGTGAGGACCTGTCCCCCCTCCCAGGGCTGGGGTAGGGGGTGCAGGCTGAGCAGGGTCCCCAAAGCCTCCTGCCTTTGCAGGTCCTGAGCAACCTGGTGATGGAGGAGCTGCTCCCCGAGCTGAGGACCACCATCGGCCCCCGGCTGAAGGGCAAGGCTCAGGAGCGCCAGCGGACTTGGATCCAGGTGTGGGGCTGGGGCTACCGGGGCGGGGGGACGTCATCGCCTGCCCTCTCCCTGCCTGCACTGCCTCTGCTTTGGGGTCCGCGCTGCTGCCTCCCTTCCCCGCCCGACAGCTTTCCTGCCCGTCGCAGCCAGCGCCGCCCCCCCGCATCACCCCTCTCCCGGCCCCCGCCAAAGAAGCCGTCTTTATTCTCCACTGCGCCTTTTTAAAGCTCCTTGTTGTGCCCCTGCGAGCAGCCCTGCCCGTCCCTGCCTGCGCTGCCTCGTCCCTGGGGCCAGGGAAGCAAACAGGAGGAAGCCCAGCCCCGGAGCGAAGCCCGTCCTGGCTATATTTAGCGAGCCATTTTTAGAGCAGCACAGGCTAAATCCAGCCCAAACCCTTGCAAAAGACCGAGGGCTCTTCAAAACTGCCTTGTTAAAACCTTAAAAGCCAATAGATAATTACCACCACGCTCATAATGTGCTACTGGAACAGCCTAAAAACGCACAAACGCTGCTTTTTCAGTAGCTGCGGTCTTAGCTGCAAAGCTGGGAAGCCCGAGGGCGGGGAGGGAAGCCCGGAGCTGGGGGGGGAAAGGCTCTGCCTTCCCTTGGCCCCGAAATCACAGCGTTTGGCTGCAAAGTGAGCGTGAAGCCTCAGCGAGCGGCTCCATCCCGCTCATGGGGTTGGCTCCTGAGACCCCAGGCAGGCTGAGCAGAGCAAGGCACGGCTTTCAAACGGGGTCAGGGGCTCTTCTGCCTGGACCACCAGCATCCCCGGACCACCAGCATCCCCGGACCACCAGCATCCCCGGACCTGCAGCATCCCCAGACCTGCCTGGGGCAGGCTGGCTGACGGAGGCAGTGCTTGGCCCTGTGCTCCTCAGGCACCACTTTGAAGCAGCTTCTGCACTGTGGGGGCTTCATCTCACCCAGCTGGGGGGGTTGCTGGTGTGGAAAAACCTACTGGCAGGCTGCAAGGAGGGGTCCGGTCAGAGCATGGGCGAAGGCTCGGCAGGTCCTGCAGGCATCTGGCGCTGGAGGTGATGTTAGTGGGGCAGCAGGAGGTGTGGGGTGGAGCTGACCACCCCATCTCTCTTGCCAGATCTCGGATGCCGTCTATAGGATGGTCTATGAGCAGACCAAGGCCCAGTACGATGCAGTGATGGCCAAGTGCGAACAGGAGCGGCCCCAGATGGAAAGCACCATCCGCACAGACATGGACCAGATCATCACTTCAAAGGAGCACTTGGCCAGCAAAATCCGAGGTACAGCCCCGTGGGGAGATGCGTCGACATGGATGTGTGTAGCTGTGTCCATGACATCACCACTGTTCTACCAAGGTGTGGCTGTTCCTGGGGTGCAGCATGGCTCCTGCCAGCATGGCCTGGAACCCTGGGGAGATGCCAGCAGGCACAGTGGCCAGGGTGCACCTCCTCAGTGGCATTGTCCCAGGAGGTGGGGGACAGGGCGGGCAGTGACCGCCCAAAGCAAGGCAACGGGGCAAGACACACAGAGGGCCCCTGCAAGCACCCTTGCGTTGTCCTGTAAGTCTGGGAGACCTCTCCTGGAGGGGATCAGGGAGAGGGGCAGGTCCTCCTCCCCAGGGTGGGTTTAGGACCTGATTTGCAGAGCCAGAAGGGCAGAGGAGGACCCTCACCATGCTTACCCCCACTCTCTGCCCAGCCTTTGTCCTCCCCAAAGCGGAGGTCTGCGTCCGTAACCACGTCCAGCCCTACATCTCCTCCATCCTGGAGGCCCTGATGACCCCCACGAGCCAGGGCTTTGCCGAGGTGCGGGAGGTGTTCTTCAAGGAGGTGACAGACATGAACATGAACATCGTCAATGAAGGTGGCCTGGAGAAGCTGGTGGAGGTGAGACCTTGCTGGCCGGTGGGCTTGGGGACAGCCAGTCCTGCTGCCCTCCTCAGTGTGGACAGCACTGGGGGACCCCAGGCTGAGAAAATACATGGGAATGAAGCCCGTGTGGGGTGGCACGTCCCAGCCCTGAGTGTGCAGAGAGGCTGTCCTGCCCTGCTGAGCTTGGCTTTATCCCCAGTACATGGAGAAGCTTTCCCACCTGGCCTTCCACCCAGTGAAGATGCAGTCATGCTACGAGAAGATGGACCAGCTGAAACTGGAGGGTCTTCAGCAGCGGTTTGATGTCTCCAGCACGTCTGTCTTCAAGCAGAGGGCCCAGATCCACATGAGACAGGTGGGACAGGGACCGGGGTCCTCCCGTGTTCCCCTTGGGTTGAGCACAGAGCGCTGGGGAGCGGAGGCAGAGCAGGAGCCCAGGCTGGTCCAACCCAGGCACGGCTTCGGCCGGGACGTGTGTCCTGTCTCGGGGACCTTCACGTGGCTGGCACTCAGCTCGGGGGGTGTGGTGGATCTGGCCATCCCCTTTGGACTGGAGCCCACAGGTGGGCAGCAGTGTGGGGCTCAGCACCCAGGCTTGGGTGTCCCTTTGCCAGAGCCCACTGGCACCAGCAAGGCCAGTAGCCCAGTTCTGGGGTCTGATCCAGCCAAACCTGGAGTGACATGTAGAAAGGGGGGGGGGGGGGGGTGGTGGTGGTGCAAACCAGCTTAGGGCACCCCCTGCCCCCAGCACCCTTGGTCCTCAGGGTGGACCCCGTGGATGCCACCCTGGGATGCTGGGGACCATGCCAGTGTGAAGGCTCCTCTCAGTGTGGCAGTGCCCCGAAAGACTCCCCCCCCCCCCGCCCCGTCCACCCCCATGGTGGGTCCCTTTGGGTGCCCCCCCGGCCCGTGCTGACCGCCTGCCTCTGCTCACAGCAAATGGACGACGCCGTGTACACGTTCGAGACGCTGCTCCATCAGGAGCTGGGGAAGCTGCAGGGCAAAGACGACTTGTGCAAGTCCATCCAGCGCATCCTCGAGAGGGTGCTCAAGGTGAGGGGTGGTGGGTCGGGGGCTTCGGTGGCCTTCAGAACTCTGGGGAAGAGGACAGGAGTGACCTTACCGATTTTAACAAAAGCCTTCTGGGGAAATACTTCTTTATATTGAGATTTTTCAGGCATTTTGCTGGGATGTGGGGCAGGGGAGCGGGAAACCACCTGGAGGAGCCAGGTCCCCTCTGACTACATGCATCGCTGTAAAAGCCACCGGGGGTTCAGACTGACCCACAAACCCTTCTGCAGACAGCGGTGGAGGAGCCGGCTCTTACCCGGGAACTGGCTGGGTGCGAGGGGCAGAGGAACCTGCTCACGCTCGTGCAAATGAGTCAGGGTGGGGGGGCAAACCACAGGGGGTTGTGCCCGTGGGCAGAGGAGCTGCCAGCCCACAGCCCCTCGCTGACCGGGGGCTGCCCTCACCCCGCAGAAATACGACTACGACAGCAGCACCGTGCGGAAGAAGTTCTTCAGGGAGGCCCTGCTGCAGATCACCATCCCCTTCCTGCTGAAAAAGCTGGCACCGACCTGCAAGGGGGTAAGAGAGCAAAGTCGGGGGGGGGCGGGGGAAGGACCACCTCCCTCTGCGGAGGGGCTGGAGCATCCGTCCCTCCCGTGTCCCCCCCGGCTGAGCAGCCTCTCCCCCTGCGGCAGGAGTTAGCCAAGTTTCAGGAGCTGATCTTTGAGGACTTCGCCAGCTTCATCCTAGTGGAGAACACCTACGAGGAGGTCGTGCTACAGTCGGTGATGAAAGACATCATGCAAGGTAGGGTCCTGCTGCGCCAGGGAGCCTGGACTCACTCAGGTCTGAGCCCTGGGAGGGCTCCAGCACCCTGGGGTGGGTGGTGGGTGCTGGGTGGAGTCAGCGTAAGCCAAACCTGGGCTCAGCAGCACCTGGAGGGCCCATGATGGGTGCTGGGCACTGTATGGGGAGGGGGTGACCCTGTGCAGGGGGTTATACAAGGAGGGGGTGATCCCATGCAGGGTGCTGGGGACCGTACGGGGAGGGGGGTGATCCCATGCGGGGTGCTGGGGCTGTACCAGGAGCAGCTTTCCCACCTGGCCATCCCGCTGGCAGGGCTGAGCGGTGGGTGGGATACTGAACCCTCTGCCTGGCTCCCTGCACCCTTCGCCCAAGGGGAGGACTGGGTGAGGTGCCCCGTGCCCGCAGCCCATCTGACATCTCTCTCGGTGCCCCCAGCTGTGAAGGAGGCAGCCGTGCAGCGGAAGCACAACCTGTACCGCGACAGCATGGTCATGCACAACAGCGATCCCAACCTGCACCTCCTGGGCGAGGGCATGCCCATCGATTGGGGCGAGGAGTACAGCGGGCAGCCCGAGGCCGAGCTGGCCGCCGACAAGCGCCGCAGGGCCAAGCAAGTGGTGTCGGTGATCCAAGACGACGAGGGGGTGCTGCCCTACGAGGTGGGCGCTGAGGCGCTGCTGCAGCCCGGCTCCCCGGAGCCACAGGAGCCGGAGGAGCCGAACCGTGGGGCAGCGCCCAGCTCCCCGGCTGGGGTGGAGGAGATCCGGGAGGCGCTGGCGAAGGAGAGCCTCGGGGACGGCGTCAAGGCGGAGGAGCGGCTGACAAACGGTACCGACGCCACGCGGGAGAGCGGTGCCACCGAGGAGGGGGCGGTGGTGGCAGAGTCTGTCCCAGGTGGTGTCCCCCCGCAAGGTCCAACCAGTGAGGGGGCCGGGGTGCACTGCACCACAGCGGTATCGCCTGCGCCTGGAGCTGAAGTCCCATCAGGGGCTGGTGTGCAACGTGCTGCACCGGCATCACCCATGACAGCCTCACCCGTGCCCAGAGCCGACGTCCCATCAGGGGCCAGCGTGCAACACGCCGCGCCGGCGTCACCCAAACCCGGAGCCGATGTCCCATCAGAGGCCGAGGTGCCCCACGCTGCGCCAGCATCACCCGCACCCGGAGCCGAGACTCCATCACCATCCGCCGGGACAGCTTGCCACCAGCCCAGTGACAAGGAGACGGGCGAGGAAGTGGCCCCCCCGAGCGGCAAGCGCAGCCCCCCGCAGCCCACGGGCACGACGGAAAGCGGCGAGGGGGTGCAGACTGAGTTCTAGCCCGGGGCCCCCCCCCGCCGCGGACTGGCCCCAGTGACGCCGGGGGTTGGGGTAGGGGGAATAGGACCTGCTGCGCTGCCGGGGATGGAGAGCGGCGCTGCGGGAGAGGGAGGGGATGGGAAACACCGAGACCTTATTGCCTAGCTGGGGGGGGGGGGTCCCCGCTGCTGCGCGGGGCCGGCCACAACCAAGTGGTCCTACTGGGTCGGACTGGGGGAGGCCGCCGGCCTGGCACGGGGCACCCCCGGCACTCTGCTCTGTCCTTCTTCTGCCTTTTCTTCTTTTCTACTGAAGAGATGCTTTAGCTGCCCCCCAGCTCGAGTGCCCAGGCTGGCTCGGGGCGGGGGGGCTGGCACTAGCCCTGCTGTGGGTGGGTGTGCGGGATGCTCCCGGCTGCCCCGGGGCTCATCCCCTGCCCCGGCCCAGGGGGGTTCCTGGGAGCTTGCCCACCGCCACCCCACCCAGCTGGCTCCAGGAGTGCCGGGGGGAGCGGGGACCCCGGGGGAGCGATGGAAAACGGGACAGCGCCCAGCGGCACGGCAGGGATACAGCGGCGCTTGACCCGCTGCCGATGGGGCGAGCGCTGGGGCAGGTGTGGGCACACGGCCCCCATGGCCGCCTCACCCTGGGGTCTTCTAGCAGCTGTTCAAGTTCAAAGTCAGAACTTAGAGGGGAAGGTGGCACTCACATGTCTCCAGCTTTGCCAGGCAGGGCTGGGCCGTCTCCAGGTTCAGGCTCCCCCGCGGCGCAGGGATCCCGGCTCTTGCCCTCCGGAGCTCCCCGGCACTGTGTGCGGACGGTTTCTCCGTCTCTCGGGCTTTGCAGGTTTTGGCACCTGCGGTGACGGTCGAGCAAAGAGCTGGCACCCCCAGCAGCCCTGCCCGCCCTGGGGAGGGGGACGGCACTGGCGCAGCCCCCACAGGGAGATGCTAAAAGCCCCTGAGCTGGTGGGGGCTGGCAGGACTCGTGAGCACGAGACGTGTGTGTGTGTGTGCGTGTGCGCGCGCACGTGTGTGCACAGAGCAGGGACCAGCACCCCCCACACTCACCCGTATTTTAGGTGCCGCTGTTTCTGCCTCTGAAGGGGGGTGCCCAGCCTAACCCACTTGGGGAGGCCCCCCAAAGTGCCTTGCTTTGGGAACTTAAAACCTGTCTCTTCCAGAATATTTTATTAAGAAAGTTATACAAATGTTTAAAAATATGCTTATAATAATTAATAAAATGGAAAAGCTTTATTTAAAGCCAGAGGAGACTGTCCGTATTCCTGACCCCCCCCCGCCCTGGGCTGTGCTGGAGGGCTAGGGCTGGTGCTGGGGCCCCCCCACTCCCACTGTGACTGGGGGGGTGTCACATCCTGAGACCACCCTGCAGCAACACGAGCCAGGAGCCAAACCACTGAGATGATTTTATTAAAAGGGGTGTCCCGAGGAAGCAGCAAGAGGCACCCGCAGCAGCAGCTTCCCCTCAGCATGGCCACACCGATGGCTCGGGGGCTGCTCCGACCCCATCCCTGAAGCACTGTGCGGGGTTTGGGGGGGCAGGGGGCAGCAGGACCCCCGCCATCCCCAGAAGGCACTGTGTGAAGTGAAGAGGGGCTTGGTGCAGGGCAGCTCTGGGCAGGAGGGCAGCGGGGCCTGTCCCCAGCACGTCCCCTTCCCCAAGGTCACTGGGCCATTCCCGTTCCAGCCAGGATGAACCCCCCCCACCCCCCAAAAAAAATGCGGCAGGGGAGGCAATGCCCGGCACCCCCCACCGTCATCACCCAGCCGAAGTTCCCTGAGAGCCGGAGGACAGCCGCCAGCCGAGGACGGTGGCAGTGGCAGCGTGGCGGAGCGCCGGCCGTGGGGCTGCCCTTCCCCAGCGCCTCCCCACCGGGGTGGGGCCGGCACCCAGGGTCCCCACAGCCAGTCCCTGGGGTGCTGCGTCCTGCGTAGCGTGGGGACGAGGACAAGACCCAGCAGAAGTGACAGCAGCTATTCCAGACAAAGTAGCAGGAGGTGCGGAGCACGTCGTCCACCATCGCCGGGGGGGTGCCTAGCCCCGACCGAGCAGGGGGTACACCACGAAATAGCCCAGTGTGGAGCCCGCGATGGCCCCCAGGAAGATCCAGGCGTTGTAGGACATGACGGCCAGCATCACCATGTAGCCCAGCACCACCTGCACCATGTGGAACAGCGTCTGGCCGACATGGTACCGAAACCAGCTGTGGAAGAAGATGGGAAACCCCCATCAGCGAGGGACTGGTGCAGCCGGAATTGCCCCCCCCCCGGCCCCGCCAGCATCCCGGAGCGGCCAGAGATGGGATCGGGGAGTGGGGAGAGGGACGGGGGCTGCAAACAGCAGCGCAGGGGGAAATCCTGCTCCAAAGGAACAGGGAGGAGGTTACTAAGAGGTTGGCAGTAAGAGCAGCCCCAGGCGTGGTCTGGGATTAAATACAAGAGGAAAAAGCCAGGCTTGGCTCCAACGGCTCGTGCTGGGATGGAAGCGCCCAGGCCAGCCCTGCTGGGGTGCCTGAGCTGCTGCTTGTGCCCACCCTGGAACCACGAGGATCCTCCTGCACCCACGGTGGCTCCTGGGGGAATGTGAGCATTTAAGACAGCTGAAAAACACCCTGGACATCTCCCAAAGTACCTGGGGGGAGCCAGGATGTCCCTAGGGCCACCTCCCGAGTACACACACCCCTTTCCTGGGAGCCTACTACTCCACAGCCGCCTCTTCACAGCCTTCCTCCCCTCCTGCGCTGGCCCAGGGGCCGTACCCCCATCCCTGAGCCCCCCCCCCCCCCCATCCCACCAGCGGGGGGTCCTGCGGTACCTGCCCTGCGTGGTGCCGGTGTCCCCCTCCTCGGGCTCCACCACCGACTCCCGGCTGAGGCTGCGGGGCAGAGCCAGCAGCGCCCGCCGCAGCAGCGTGGCCTTGCCCATCTTGACGGCTTCATAAAGCATGGACAGCAGCAGGACCACCAGCACCGAGAGCGCCATCCCTGCACGAGAAACAGCCCGCGCTGCCCATCGCTGCCCACCGGCGGGAGACGGGGTGTGGGGGTGAAAGGGGGGGACGGTGGGTCCTGGCATGGAGTGCTTGGGCACATCCATGGGATAAGGGGGAGGTAAGGAAGGCTCCTGGGATCCGGGTTGGGCCGGAGCGACAGGCAGCAGGTTTGTGAAGCGTTGGGAAATGGTGCATTTAGCCCAATGTCCCCTCTAAATTCCTAGGGAGTATTTTTTGGAGGGGGTTGCTCTGAAAAAAATAAGCATCTTTGCATTGACTTCACAAGAACATGAGGGTTAAAATAGGATGCTGGGACAATAATTGGAAAAAAAAAAAAAAAAAAAAAGAGTGTAAAAGAAAACGGGAAGCTGAGCCATGAGTGAGTGACCTCGGCGGGGGTGGTCGGCTGGCCTGGGGGGAGGGATGGCTCCCACACCTCCCTGCCCGTTGCTCTCAGCTTGGGAGGATCGACCCCTGCCCGGGGCATTACCAGGGCATGGCACCGCTCATCAGGGCAGGAGAGAGGCAGTGCCCTCCGAGCTCTGGGGCGAGTGGTGTGTGGGACCCCCCAGGGCTCTGCCCCGACCCCCCCACGCAGTAAGAGTCCCAGCGCTAACGGGTGGGGACCCTGCTCTCCCCCGTGCCAGCCATCGCTAACGCTGCTCCTGCCAGAAACGCAAAGCCACTGCTCGTCTCTCTGCCCCGCACCCCCTTCCCCAGGCCGAGAGCACGGCTGGGGGCAGACGGACGGACAGACGGACAGAGGGACAGAGGGGCGTCTCGGGGCCCGGCGGGGGCTGGCAGCCTACCTGCGGGGCTGTGGACGCTCCAGAAGTCAAAGAGCAGCACCGCCGTGTCCGAGAAGTAGAAGGACATCTGGAAGAGAGGCCAAGGAAAGAGCAGCGCTAGGAACCGGCTCGGGGTGATGGGGCAGACGGGGCTGGGGCACCCACATCTCCACGCACCCACCACCCCGTAGGGCTGAACCCCTGGGGTTTTACCAAATGGTGCAATTTTTTTCCCCTAACTCCTGAAACTGGAAAAGGAACTTGCACTGAAAATCAGAGTCATGCTGACTGGGTTTAACTCGCCCCTTGACTTCTAGCTGGACAATTTTCACCTCTAGCAGCAGCTCCAGCGTGTGTCTGGGCTGGCGAGAAAAAGCCAGACTTTACCTTTGCGATAAAGGGAGATGAACCCAGGACTTCATTAGCCTGGATTCGAGAAGGGAAAGTCCCCGGGACACAGATGGAGGCTGGTGGACACTGTCCGTTGGTGGTCAGAGCCCAGCCACCCTCCGCTCTCCTCTGTCTCCCAGGGGTTCCTCTGCCATCGCTGGGACAGGCCAAAGCACCCAGAGCCACCAGCGCGACCGCGGCTGGTCCAGCGACACCTCCCTGGCACAGAAGCGTCGGTCCAAGCGCTGTCTGACCTGGGGCTGCCAGGACCTACACCGGCACCAAACACCCCCCCCCCCCCCCCCCCCCCCCCCGTCACACTGAAATAGGAGGAGCCAGGATTGCTCTTGCGTAACGAATCCACCTACAGAGCAGACACCACAGCTGCCAAGTCTTGCTCGTTTCAGCACTAAAAAGGGAATTTTGGGGGGTTTTTTCTCCTCCCTTTGGTGAATCTCTCTAGGTAACGTTCGAGGGCTCGCCCCCTCTCCTCCACCACGCCGGTCTGGCTTTGGCCGCGCGTACCCGCCGTTACTGACACCACCAGATGCAGCCGAGGGGACCGGCCTCGGCCAGAAATACCATCCAATAACCGGGCGTCCACGCCGCAGACAGGTTCTAATTACACCCTTCGTCTGCGCGTTACCCAAAGCACATTAGCATGTGTAATTGGCTCATGCTTTTAAGCTTCCTTTGGCAACAGATTAATGATAATTAGTCTTTAAATGAAGCTATTTCTCCTTTGCAGGGTTCACCCACAAGTCTGCAGAACCACATACAGAGAAGGTAACTACTTCAGGGACAGGGGAAGTGACCGCCAGAAAAGCCCCTCACTGCACCAGGTCTCCAGACTGGGATGAAGCCATATGTCGTCGGGTACCCGGCGTGGCCCTGAGGCCAAAACGATGCTCCTTGGGGCCAACGGCCCCTTGCTCCTCTCCTATAGCGACGCTATAGGGCGATTTCTCCAGAGACAGCATCTTGCTGGGTGAGACGGGGTGTGCGAAGGTCAAGAGAGCAAGTCCTAAAAATCTCAGTGCTATTTGCAAGAAGGGAATTACGCTGCTGGGACGATGCGACAGGCCCAGGGGTGCTGGTGGGAGGCCCGCGGTCCTGTCCTCCCCCACCTGCCCACAGGGCAGTGATTCAGCAGGCACCCGGGTAAGGCTGCACCCAGCTCCTCCTCTGCACCGTGCAGGTATTCGCACACGCAAATAAAGCTGCTGAAAAACATCCCGCGCTGCCTCAGCTCACGTGCACAACGCGTGCATTTAGTAGCTTAACCCACCGCAGTTTTGGGGTTACTCTTTGGCATTAAGCGAAAAACTCAGCGGTGCCTGCGCGGAGCTGCGTCAGGCTGCCTGGCGCATCCCCACCTGCTGCTGCGGTCTGACTGGGACACCCGGCTCCGCACGTCGGGACGAGCCTGCCTTCCTGCAGCGCACAGACCCCTCGTCTGCAAAACAGCACGACGAGCAGGACGGACGAGCAGGACGGACGAGCAGGACGCCGTCCCGGCCAGCCCGAGCTGCAGCCCCACGCTGGGGACACAGTGGCCCGGGGAGATGTTCCCACACCGGGATGCTCCTTGGAGCCGCTGCGAGCAGCCCTCGGGATCTCGCAGGGATGCTGCTGGTGGGGGGCTGGTACCAGCAAACTGGGGGGGACACCCAGGAGTCTTAAACGTCACGTCTGAGCTCAGAGCACAAAGAAAACCTGCTTCGGGGTGACGGTTTGAGCCCTGTGCCGTGACTTGAGCTCCCGCTGCGAGTGCCTGCTGCAAGCCTGCACCCGCGCCAGCCCCTCCGTGGGCAACGGGACACCTCGGCGTGGGGTAACGCGGTGGCACGGGGGTGCGAGGAGCAGCCAGCCAGCCCAAGGGGTGCACGGCCCGCCGGAGCCACCGCGGGAAGCACGGCGGGAAACGGGAACCGGGGCGAAACGGGAAGCAGGACGAAGCTGTGGGAGGAGGACGCGGTGCCAGAGGGTGAATGGCGATGTCGCAGCCTTTAAATAGCGTTTGTCCGCAGGGAGCTGAGGGGTTTCAGGGGTGACTTACGGGAGCAGCCGGGCTGCGCCCAGCCCCGAACCGGAGAAGCTGCGGGGCCGTGCCCGGGGCGCACACCCGCCCCCCCCCCCCCCCCCCCCCCCCGCCCGGGACTGCCCCGGCCCGGCTCGGCTCGGCTCACCTGCATGGCGGCGGTGCGGAGCCCGTCCCGGTGCGGCTCGGTAAGGTGCAGCTCAGTTCAGCTCAGCCCAGCTCGGCTCAGCCCGTCCCGGTGCAGCTCAGCTCAGCCCAGCTCGGCTCAGCCCAGCCCGGCCCGGCCCGTCGCGGTCGGTGACGCGCGGCGCGGAGCTCCCCGGGAGTTGTAGTGCGGCCGGGGCCGCGCCGGGAACACGCGTGGGCGCGGCGGGCGGGAGCACGGTCCGTGTCCCGTCCCTCCCCCGCACCCCCTTCCCGCGCCTCCCCGGCTCAGCCCCGGCCGCGCAGCGGGGAGGGGGCTCCGCAGCGCTGGGGCAAGGGGGGGGCCCGGGCCCCCTGGGGCTTCGCTCCCCCCTCGCTCCCTCCCCACCTCACCGGTTCACGCTCCCCGCGCTACCACAAGGCCCCTCAAAGCGATCACGAGTGTTTCTGCTGGTTCTCCCCACCAAAGTGGGGTATCACCGAGCGTTTGAACCCCAGCTGCCCTGCAGCTGCAAAATACAGGATTTATTTTTATTTTTTTTTTCTCCTGGAGAGAGGCAGGACAGAGCGAAAGGGAACTTTACTGCCCGGCGCACAGCTGCTCGCTCCTGGCTGGCACATTCTGGACATCTCCGTCACAGCGGCGAGCAGGAGGAGGGAGCTGGAGCTGCCGCTGCCGCTCTTTCCCCCAAGAGAAAGGGGAAATGGGTGCTGATGCCCTCAAAAACACCCAGTGCCTGCCAGCGCGTTTCTGTGTAACTCCCTGCTTAGGAAGGAAATACGGGGTTTGGTAGTGAGTGTATTTTTCCTTATGGCCAGAGAGGTGGAATTGGAGTTATTCACAGTGCATTTGCTGCTTGAATTAAGAAAAAATAATGGATAAGGCCACCAACGTGCTACTTCTTGTTAAAATCTTTTCTCAAATGTTTCCATCAAAAATGGACATACAATCTTTTTTGGCGGCTGAAGCTCCTCTGGGTTGTGGCCAGCATGGGCGGCAGGTGAGGTGTGGACTGTGCACGCCGCTTTCCTCCTCCACAAAAATACAGCAGAAAATCCTGCTAAAATGAGCAATTTGAGAAAAAAAAAAAAAATAAATTCCGCCCTGAAAAAATATTGTGTTTGCTATCACTTAACAATCTGTTCTGCTTCTCTCCCCAGGATCTAACACGTGCCTCGAGCTGGAATTTAATTTTCCCTTTGCAATCTGCTGCACAGGGTCTCTCACCAGCACCCATGGGACGTGCCAGACCCTCGGTGCTGCCTGACCCCCCCCCCCCCCACCTGTGCTGCAGCCAGACCGGCTGCAAACGGCTCCTCTTCCTCTTTCACCTCCCTGCGGGGAAGGGAACTCTCTGCCCGGCTGGCATTGGGGTGTCAGCCGCCCCCGTGACGATGCGCCCGCGTGTCCCCGCGGCTGGCTGCAGGCCGGGACGGCCATCACACCATGGCAGGGCAGAGCCGGGGGGTGGTTTCACAGAGGCTGCTGCACCCCGTGAAAAGCTGCAACGCCAGGGAACGAGCTAGCAAAGAGCGCTACGTCTTGCACACGTAATTGGGCATTGCTTAAACCGCTCCCTAGGCACTGTGCACCCCCGAAAGCTTCATCTGCTGCTCTCCTTGATCCCCGGGGGCAGGGTACGGCCCGGCTGCCGCGCTGCTCCACGGGCATCGGCATCGATGCCCAACCTCACCCGGCCGCGATGCGGGCAGCCCGGGCACACGTGCTGCAGGACAAGGCAGGCACGCTCCGCGCTGGAGCCTGAGCAGCGAAGGGTGCTGAGAAAACCAGCGGTGCAGCACCGCACAAAGCCAGCTGAGATCTGGGGGTTTGGGGGGCTGTGCACCAGAGAAACGAGGGTGCTGGTAACACAGCTATGGCTCGGGTGGCACACGTAGAGCTCTGTGCCCTCGGGACTCCCCTGTATCCGCCCGGGGCCAAGCAGCCCAGCGATAGCAGGACAGTTAGGGGCAAGGGAAACGCTGCTGGGAACAACAGCGATGAGGAACGGCGCTGCAGCACGGGAGCCGAACGGCTCCAATCCCTGCCCCTGCCCGACCAGAGCGACGCTGCCTTCGCACAGCCTCCTGGGTCCTCTGACCCCCACACGAGCTGCAGACCCAAAACCGAGCCAGGACTTGTGGGGGGGTTTTGTATTCTTCCCCCCTTGTCAGTCCCCGATGTCTGGCTGGGGCTGGCGGCAGCCGAGGGCAGCAGCCTGCAGCCGCTTTGCCCTGCGGAGAGCAGGCAGCACGGCATGGACCTGCCTGCCAGGGCGCTCCAGGGCCGCTGCTCAGCCCGGTCCCGGGGGGACGAGGCTCCAAGCATTTGTGCGCTTGACCGAGGCAAAGAGAAGCCCCTTTCCTTCCCCTCTCCCAAGCTGGCAGTACTTTTGCTTGCTGGTTTTTTTCTTTAGCAGACAGTTCCCAGTGGTTATAATTATACGAGCCCTCCCCAGTCATTAAACTAGCACCTTCTCATATAGATATATATAATATATATATAATTTATAGAGAAATGACTTTTGTAAACAATATTCTTCTACTCCAGAAGGAAGTGTAGTCCGTGGCATAATGCAGCTACAAACACGTATCTCAGAAAGAGGAGCGGCAGCTCCGGGGAGTGGGTGGGAGCCCCGTGCCACCCCCAGCCTCCGCACATGTTCCCAGCGGGACAGTTCTTGGGTGGGGAGGGAACCGGCCGGCTCGGTTTGGGTGTCACCGGTTTCAGCTGAAGCAAACTGGTCCGACTGTGAAACCAAACTGGTGCGAGGCATCACCGTTGTGAAAGACGGCCAGGTCCCGCAGCGGCAGCAGGGAGAGCTCCTCCGTGGTGAACTGGAAGATGGTGTCGGTGATGGAGGACTCGTTGTCCAGCTGAAACGAGCACCAGGGCAGCTGAGCGCACCGAAAGCCTTGGCTGGTGGCCTGAAGGACCCTCTCGGAGCACCCGCTGTCCCCTTCGCTGCTCCAGTTGCTCCTTGGTGCACCCAAGAGCCCTGCGGGCATGGCCTGGTCTCCATCCCCAGCCCCTCACGGCTTCTCCGGGGAGGTGGCCTTCCCCGTATCCCCCAGAACCCACCCTGTCCCCTGCCACATCCCAGCCCGCTCCCCAAGACCAGGGAGAGGATGTTCACCATCCCCATCCCACCGCATGAAGCCTCATCTACCAGCTCTATCCCAAACTCTGGGGGTGCAAACACGTGCGCCAAGGGGCTCTGCAAATGTTGGGGGGCTCTTACAGGCATAGAAAAGGGTCCAGGCCAGGCTTACCACGCAGCCTTGCAGGCTGGCTGCATAGCTCTGCTCCCGGGAGTCAGCCAGGAAAAGGATTTCCTTCTCCGGCTGGGGCTGGCCCGGCTCGGGCGCCGGTCTGCAGGAGTACGAGACCTTCTGGGTGGCCAGGCGGCTGTGCAGGCGGAGGAAGCGGAGCTGCACCGGGCTGGCCCCCGCGTACTCCAGCTGCAGGGGCAACGAGAGAGAAAACCGGGTAGCGGGGACTGCTTGGAGGGGTCTGTGCTCCCCCCCCAGTCGAAAACTGGGCAGGATTCAGCTGTCCGCTAAAGCACGGGTTTGGGTTTTCTTGCAGAAGGAGATGTCGCATCCCACTGTGCACGGCCAGCGGGACCCTGTGCCTGGGCACTGCCCCACCACAGGCACTAGGAGACCCCCGACCCCATGAGATGGGCTTCGTGTCCCCTCAGCTGTCCCGGCGGGGCACTCACCAGGAAGCCCCCGGGCAGGGCGCTGAACCACTCGAAGGTGTCCTCGGAGGCGTAGGCGCTCAGCCAAGCCTTGATGGGGACCTGCGGGGAGCGGGGACCATATCACGCTGTCCCAGCAGGGGATGGTGGCACCACCAGGACAAGGAGCCAGCTACACTAACCCATGTGTGGGACCTGTCCCTGCAGCCTGGTCACACGTTGTGACCAGGATCCTCACCCCAAACTGCTCCAACAGCTCCCTGTGATGGCAGCGGTCACCACGGCAAGGGACAGGCCACGCTGTCCCCTTCCAGACACACCAACCCCTGTCCTCGCCCACTCGAGGGGCAACGCGGGGCTGAAGCTGCCCCACAAAAGCCACCCTGTACCTGGTTGTGGACGGGGGCTATGCAGGTCTCACCCCCCGCTGTGAAGTTGCAGAAGGCCACCAGCGCGTCCTGGGGGCTGCCCTGGTTGGGGTCGATGTAGTATTGCCCTGGAGGGAAGTAGAGGGAGCTCCTGGCACCCGGGTTTTGGCACAGGGAGGATGCCATGCAGTGCTGTCCCAGCTCAGCTCATGGCACATCCCTGGCTGCAACCTCCATCCTCCTGGGATGCCGGCAGGCTGACATCCCGTTGCTCCACGGATGCCCATGAAACCCGGCTGAGCTCATCCACCAAATCCTCATCCCCTCTTAATTGCAAAGAGCTGCCCGTCCCCCCACATCACCCCCAGATCCAGCCACGCCTCCCCAACATCCCCGGTGTGGGGAAGACTGGCCAGATCCAGGGCCAACGTGGGGGGACCCCATGTGCACCCCAGTACCGTCGGGCAAGCTGGGGTAAGCCAGCAGCAGCTCCTTGCAGGTGGCCGCCGGGTTGGTTCTGGTGCCGTTGGGATGCTCTACGAGGGCTTGCAGCTCCCGGCTCAGGGTGTCCAGCAGAGCCCGGACCGCGGTGTAATTCAGGTGGTTGGAGGGATAAATTAGGTGCTGAAAGAAAAAGTGGGGGATATAGCCAAGCTGGCATTAGCTCCCCCGTCTTGTTTTGGCCAGGAGCATCACCAGGTGCTCAGGGAAGGGATGTGACATGCAGGGGACAAGGACAAGCGTGGTGGGAGAGGGATTAACCACACCTGCTTGCTCTTTGTGCAAGGACCTTGGTCCTTGAGCACAGAGGACCTCAGCAGCAGTGGGACATGGGGCAGCATCGCTGTCAGCCCCTTCCCCCCAGGGCGGCACCCACCGAAGCGGGAATGGAACCCCCTCGCCCCCAGGCAGCACCGCTTCCCCAGTGCACTCACCCGCAGCTCCTCCCTGGACAGCATCAGCGTGGGGCCGCTGGGACCGGGGGGGCCGGCAAGACCCTGGGTGACAATACACCGCTGGCGATGCTGGCTGCTGCCCGCGAGCCCCCCGCCACGCTCGCGGCTTCTCCAATGGCGCCAGCAGCCAACCATCCCCGCAACGCGGCACGGTGGCACCTCGCTGCCAAATTCGGGGAAGCAAGGGACCCAAATTTTGGCACGAGGGACGTTAGCGGTTCCACTTACCGGCAGGCCCGGCGTGCCCCTGGGGCCCGGCAGCCCCGGGAAGCCTTTCAGCCCCTGCCAAAGGAGGGAAGAAAAGCGAGGTGGCGAGATGCTGCCGTGCCGAGTGGCACCCCGGGGTGCCCCATGGAGCCACCCTGCACCCCGGGGAGAGGGCAGGAGGGGAGGGTGCCCCGCAGCAGGGCCGAGCCCGGCACCCCCAGGATCTCCCCCTGCTTACTTTGGGTCCGGACAAGCCCTGGAAGAGAAGGACAAGACCCAGCTAAGAGGGAGCCAGGCAGGACTGAGGCCCCATCCCAGCATAAGTCCCGCGGGACCGGGAGTGAACCCCAAACCTGCTGGGAGGGTGAAGGACTCACCGGTGTCCCGGGGAAGCCGGGGTGTCCCCGCGGGCCGGGGGGGCCAGTGTCACCCTGCAGAGACACCGGAGGAGGTCAGGGCGCTGGATGGGGCATCCCCCAGCCCTATGTCCTTCTACAACCCAGCCCCTTCCCCAGGTGGATTTTGCACAGAAAGATGAGGAATTCACCCCAAATACTCATCTCGGTTCCTCCTGTTCCACTCCACCCTGCCCTTACCTGCTGTCCCTTGGGTCCCGGCATCCCGGGGACGCCATGGGGTCCCGACTTGCCCTAGGAGACACGGCAGGGCATCACACACGATGACGAGCGACCAAGGGGAGGGAGGAATAGAGCAAAACCCTTCACGCACCTTGAAGCCATCGTCCCCTTGCTGGCCCAGGTCACCCACGCTGCCCTTCTCGCCCTAGGAGAGAGTCAGGAAGAGCTTTGGTGGCACAAAGGAGGGTAGAACCCCCCCAGGACAGCAGCCCGGGCAGGGGGCTTTGCCCAGAGGGTGGGTGTTGGGACCCCTGCTCCAGTGACTCCATCGGTGGTACTTCATCGGCAGGCAAGGGAGGTTTGGGGGTTTTACTTGCTGCCTGACCCTGGCAGGAGATACCTGCCTGGGGACGATTCCCCAGGCCAAACATCTCCTGGCCTTCGGCAAGCAGCTGGCAATGGGAAATTCCCAGTTAGGGCTGGCTGCAAAATTTCTGAATAAACCCCTTTCGATTTGGCAGAACGACCGTACCCGTGTCGCTGGGGAAGGAGGAGGCGTGACAGAGCGTCTGCCTCCCCTGCTTGGCTGCAAAGGTAAAACTGAAAGTATTTTATCCCAGACTAAAACAACATTCAAGAAAACCTCAGAAGTTCTTAGGAAACACTTTGAGAATGTAAAGAAAATTCCTAGTGTGCTGAAATCTGGTGGAGCAGGGGAAGAAACCCCGGCAGAGCAGCTGCCCGCAGCCTTCCCTCCACCTGCTCTCCCACGCTCTGGCCTTGCTGAACGCCCTGGACTTCAGCTTCTGCCACTGCTCATTTAGCTTGCAATAGATCTAAAGCTTTATTTATTACTGGGGTTTCATTTTCCTGAAGGATGTGAGCAACTACCCGCCGCCAGGGACTGCTTGTCACTCTTCTTTACAGCCTTGCGGCTGATGGATGGGGCCGTGAGGATGTGCTCGGCTTCCCGGGCCAAGGTTGGATCCAGCAGCTCATCGGTAACAGCATGGACGAGGTACACGCTCGTGCTGCGTCAGCATCGATGCTGCGAGCGGGGGATTAAAAGACTGTACACGCTGCTGCTCGCAGCTCCAGGAGGATGGAGAGGCTGGAAAAGGACCTGGTTTGGGAGAAAGTCTAAAGGTCCCATCTCCCAGCACCCGGGGACACAGAGACCAACCCCCAACAAGGGATGCTGCAGCGATCAGGGTTCAAGAAGAAGGGAGTAAGTGATTGCATCCAGCAAATTAAATGTAACCTGTGCCCAGAGTCCCCGCTGTGCCTGGGGCTCAAGTGCCCGGTGTGTGTCACCTACCTTGTGTCCTTTCGGTCCAGGGTCTCCTTTCATGCCCTTCAGCCCTGGGATGCCCTAAGAGAGAAACGATGCGGCACCGCATCACCGAGGCTGAGCTGCTCCCTGGCAAGGAGGGACCTCACCACAACCTCGGGTGCTGCAAGGATTCTGAGAATTTCAGGCAGTGTTAGAAACTTTGAGTCCTTTCTCATCAAATCTTTGATTTTTGCTTTCAGGAGGATGCCTCAGCAAACCCCATCCAAAATGCAGTCCATGTCCCTCAGCTGGTTGTAGAACATCCCAGCTTTGTTTTGTGAAGTTTCTAAAGCTGGGATATTTATTTTAAATAGAGAAAAAAACCAATTTCCAGTAATTAAAAAAATATTTGAGTAGTTTTTTTGGTCCATACTGGCTGCTGCAGTGCAGCCGGTCCCTCTAGCCATGGCATTTCCCTGGGAACATGGGGACAGTCCTCTGCAAGCGCTCAGCACCGCCAGGCATCAGACACTTAACTGGAAGGGAAGTATTTGGCCTCTAGAACATCATGTTGGAAACGATGCGATTTGCCTGACCGCACGCGCGCTGCTGGGCTGCTCAACTGGGGGGGGTAGGCAAGATGAGAGGGGTGAACCACGGATAGATGGAACACCTGGAAACTTCGCTCGTCTTAAATGGGTCTCTGCCGCGGTTGTTCGCAGAGCCGGGTTGCACGGTGGTACCCGCGGGGGCCAAACAGGGAGCACCGGCATCTCGAAACCTCCGAGTGAATACTCACGTAGGGTCCTTGGGGGCCCTGGGGTCCTTCTGGCCCCTCGTCACCGGGGTAGCCCTGAAATGCAAAAGCGAGAGACCCTGGCTGGTGAGCAAGGCAGGAGCGATGCCCCCGTGCCTCTTGCAGGGAGAGCAGCCCCCGGGGGCTGGGGGTGCGGGAGACCCCCTCCTTGGGCTGGAAGGGCCGGGGGACCCAGAGCCCTCCAGCTATGCAATGCCCCTGTATCGGCTTATCCTTTTCTAGACCGGGGGCTCGGGCAGGTGGGAGCACCCCTGGGCTCAGGAGCACCCCTGAACTGCCAGGGTGCCAAAGCAGCCCTCGTCCCAGCGGGGCAAAGCCAACCTACCTTGGGTCCGCGGGGGCCTCTCGGGGGCCGGTGGCCCACCTTGCCTCGCTTGCCCTGGGAACAACAGATTAAAGACTCAGGAGCGATTCAAGCCTGTTAAAGGCACTAAGCCGGCCGCCTCGCGTCCCCCTCGCTGCCCGCCCAGGGATGCTGAGCCCCCAACAAACCGGGGCCCCTCTGCAAGACCTCCGTGGGCTCCAAGAATCAGCCCCACGGTTCCCGCCACTCTCCACGAGGACAACGGTGCCATTTACCCGTCTGCCAGCTTCTCCGGGGACCCCTTCTTCCCCTTCATGCCCCGCATCACCCTGGGGGAAGAAGAGATGGGAGCCGTGGGTCAGCAGCAGCGCAGCCGCATCCTGGACTGGGACTGGGGAAAAGGGGTTGCTGCCTGCGGGGAGATGGGGACGGAGCTCACCAGGCACTGAGGGACCCCGGGGATGGACACCAAGGCCATGGTGCAGAGCTGCCCAGGGAAGGGGAGGTCCCCTGTGTCCCCCCCACCCCAAGGGTACCTGAGCCAGGATGGAGGCAGCCCTGTGAGGCTGGAGGGGTGCTGAGCTGGGGAGACCTGCCAGCCCCTCACCCAAAAACCAGCCGAGGCAGCCCAAGGGCATCTAAGGGCTCCATGTTTGCCAGGCACTGATACGTGGTTGCCTTGACAGTGGGGAGAAACGGGCCCCCCCCCCCCGGGGTGATTCCCCTGGTTTCTCTCCATGGACCACAACTGGCGGCCAGTCCCCCTCGGGTGCCATCCGCAGAGCAGGATTTCAGAGGTACCTTTTCTCCTTTGCGACCTTTCCGCCCTTTAGGACCAGCTTGTCCCGGAGACCCCTAAAATCCCAAAGGAGAAGGAAACCCCTCTGTAAGGATGCTGCGCCAGGGATGTCCCCTCCCGGTCTCGCCACAGTGCCCACAGGAGGATGCTCTACGCTGAAGGCTCCATTTGAGATTTTCACCCCTCTGGAGCAGGCTGGGCAGAGCGGGGCTGCGGGGTGTTTCAGCAGGAGCAGGAGATGCTGCCCGTGTGGGATCTCACCGCGGCCGGGAGCCCCCAGCACCCCGCTGCCCGTGCCAGGACCATCAGCGTGGGCTCCATCCCACTCCTCACCGTTTGCCCCGGTTTTCCCGGTTCGCCCGGCTCCCCTTTTGCACCCACCAGGCCCTAGGAAGGAAAACAAAAATCAACCCAACTCTGAAAAATAAGCTCCAGGGTCGTTCGCCCAAATGCCAGGCAGGCTGAGGGGCACAGACCGGGGCTGCGAGAAAAGCCAGAGGCAGAGAAGTGGAGAAGTGGGGCAGCAGAGGAGCCCACTCACCTCGGTGCCGCTCAGCCCCGTGGCTCCAGCTTCGCCCCGTGGCCCGAGAGGACCCTGAGTTCATTTGGGGACAAAAGGGGAGACTGGCATCAACTCCGGGTTACTCGGGGGGAAGGCAGGAGGGCGAGTACGGAGCTGGATGCTTTGCCCTGGGGTCTGGGCTGGGGTTGTTCCCCCCCGCAGACCTCCGGGGCTGGACTATGCGGGGTTGGGCCACCCTGCAGGGATGTCCCCTGCCCGTCCCCGTGGCACAGAGAGGAGTTACCTGCTGGCCCGGCTCTCCCTTGGCACCCGCCGCTCCTCTGGCTCCTTCGTGCCCGGGGTAGCCCCGGAGCCCAGGGACACCCACGGGTCCCCAGGCACCCACTGCACCCTGCGGGCACACAGATGCGGGCACCGGTTACACCCCAGCCCAACCCCGTCTGGAGCAGGGGCCGAACAGCCGCCCCTCGAGGGGCTTCAACTACACCGAGTGATGGATGGCTCTCGCCGTCTGCTTTGTAAATCCCCCCGGATTTTATTCCACATCCCGACCTCTGCCAGCACAGGCAATCGCCCGAGTTAAGGATACGTCTTGCCTGGGCAGAGCGGCACTGCAATGTGGGAAGACTGGGATGCAAATGGGATTTATCGCGCAGCCGAGCGCAGGGCATCAGTAACACATCTGTGGCTCTGTGCGTGTCAGGACCACGACCACAAAATGCTTCTCAGGGCAGCGCAAGTGCTCCTGAACACAGGGTGGTTCCTGGAGCCCTCTGACCTTCCGGACACCCACAGATTTGGTCTGCAAAAGCAGAAGAGGGGGAAGCCAAATGCCCCAGACCTGTCTCAGGCAGACTCCAACAGCCAAGCGTTAATTGCACAACGGCTGCGGCACTTTTGCACGATTTTTAATAGCTGTATTAAAATGCCTTTGAGGAGCTTTGGCTCCAGGGAAACCACAAAAAACGATGACTCGGTTACAAAGGCATTGCAGGGCAGGACCCAGGAGACACGGCCCAGCATTCAGGCTGGCACAGCTCACTCTGTGGCCACCTCCGGGTGACACACAGCCCCAGCCCGTGCAGCGACAGGCTCCGCTGCTTCATCACAAGATGCCACCAAACCTCTTTCCCAGGGAAGCTTTGCAGGGGCAGGGCCGGTACTCACCACTGGACCGGGCTTGCCACTGTCTCCCTTGACTCCATCATCTCCAGCGAGTCCCTGCGGTGACGGTGGGGATTTAGAATAAGAATAATTTAGAATAACCCTGTGCTTCATGCTCAGGCCCTTCGCAAGCATTTTAAGCATCCCCTCCCTCGCACTGTATTCAGCTAGCCAAGGCACGTGCCCAGGCAGCACCCGGGAACCGCGTAGGAGCGAACACGACGCGATAGGAGGAATGGGTCTTCCACAAGGCATCCCTGGGGGCCAGACTGAAACGGTTTGATTTTTGGGGCAGAGGCATGTAATTACATCCTGGGACTCAGTGCCAAGATGCGAGGCATTAAAAACCCCTCCTGACTCCTGAGTCCCCTGGCCTGGGCAGTTAAGGGGCAATAAATCCTTTGGGCTTTGGTTTGGATTGAAGATGGTGAAGCAGTTCGAAGGTCTTCGAGAGCTCCTGGCTTTACAAGACCCCGGGCATCAGTACCTCTAACCCAGCAGCACCAGCGGGTCCGTCCATGCCTCGTGGCCCTGGATCTCCCTGGGGAAGAAAGGGAAACAGCTCTGTCCCCGGCAAACCCCCTCCTTGCCTCGTTGACTTTGGATCTCAGGCAACAAGGCAGGGAGTGTCCCCATGGCAGGTCCTCCAGGTCACCACCCTGCCCAGGTCTGACCCAGCTCCTCCACCACAGCCAGCCCCAGCGCATCGCCCATCAGCAGGAGGCAGAAAGCAGAGCTTGGGAAAAGACACGGAAAAAAGCGTTTCACCCAGAGATGAAGGGCTGGAGCCATCACCCTGCCATACCTTCGCTCCCTCGGGACCGTCGAGCCCAGGAGGACCTCGGAGACCCGTCCCACCCTGTTCAGGGCAGAAGCAAAGGAGCCCCATTGATTCAACCTTGCCCAGTGCTCCCAGTCACAGTCCCCCCGCCCGCAATGCCAGGCTCGTGGTCAGCCAAAACGGGAGGAGGGACGCGAGCTGACTTACAAACCGTCCTCTGGCTCCAGCAGGTCCCGCAGCTCCGGTGACACCGACCTGGCCCTGGGACGCGGAGGGAGACGTGCTCAGCAGGGCTGGAGGCAGCATTAACCCCGACTGCCCAGCGAGCCCAAACTGCCCCTTTGTGCCAACAAGACCCAATTTTGGCATCATGCCCGTGAGACGTGAAACTCCCCAGTTAAGGAGATTTGCCAGTTCCTAGTATTTTCTGCAGCTCCTGAAGGCCAAGGTCTCCCACCAGGGGTGCGCCCTGCTCCTCGGCACCCAGCACCCAACGGCCAGCCTGCGGGGATGCCGGGAGCCCGGTGGGCTGAGGCAGCCCCTCTCTGTACTTGCCAGCAAACCTTCTTGGCCCTTCTCTCCTTTATGGCCTTTCTCTCCGATTTCCCCCGTAGCAGCTCCTGGGCCAGGTGCTCCAGGAAGGCCCCTGGGGCCGGCGTCACCCTGCTCAGGGATGGAGACAGAGGTGTGACAGGAGAAAGGAATAGCAAATAAATGAGCTTCTGCATGGAGATGATGCGTTTCACTCTCTCACTGGGTGCCGCGGATAGAATTTCACCCTAGGGTGCTCAGGAGAGGTGCTGATGCCAGGTCTGAGCCCCACATCTCCAACGGTCCTCAGCCATGGGGACAGCCCTGTCCTGCTTCTGCCCCCACCACACCAAACTGAGCAGCGGAGGCTGAGCAGGCTACGGGTGTCCCCAGGGTGCTGCAAGGCGTTAGAGGCACTCCTCACCTTCTGTCCCTGCGGTCCTGGCTCGCCTGGGTCTCCAGCATCACCGGCGTCGCCCTGCCCGGAGGGGAAATATTGGCATCGGATGCAGCGGCTGCTCCCCAGCCCCGTCCCAGGGCAGGTTAGAAGCCACGCTCTGACTTCCAGGGGCTTCCCCACCCTCCTCTGGCTCGGATTTTGGTGCTGGGTAAGAGATGGCCCCACAGCTTCGCCTGCACCAGGAGGTGACCCCAGCTGTGATCCACGCTAGCCCAAAAGCCAGTGAGGACAAACTGTGGAGCACACCCAAGCAGCTGCTCCCCCAGCACGGGGACCCCAAAGCATCAGCCCCCTCCTCCCACGGGGGCACCTCAGCCCGTCTGTGGTGAAGCACGGGCAGACGTTCAGAGCCAGTGCAGCGGGTCCCCATCCTGTCCCCATCCTGTCCCCTTGCCCTGGCGGAGGATGCCAGTGGGCAGCCGTGACCACCCTGGTGTCACCCAACACACATACCTCCTTTCCTTGCTCCCCGGGCCTCCCCAGTGGCCCCCCTGGCCCCTCGTTCCCTGGCTCCCCGGGGTCCCCTCTGATGCCCGGAGCTCCACAGATTCCTGCATCTCCCTGGACAGGACAAAGACGACCGGGATTATTCTTGGCTGACTTTTCCAGCTCACCCTGCCTCTGCCCTCCACCACTTCGCACCGTACAGCAGCCCCAGCTTTCCTTGTACCAGGTACCAAAGCTTCGAGGAGATCTGCACCCCCCAACCACACCCAACAATATAAATCCCCAGGCGTGAGGATGCTGGCGGGGGATTTCAAAAAGCCCCATGTGGATTTAGGTGCCTGCCTGCACCTGCAGCACCGGGGCCAGGCGAGCCCAGCACCGCTGGCGGTATTGCCCCCAGCACCCCGCAGGAACCGACCTGCTCGCCTTTGGGCCCCGGCTGACCCTCTGCTCCCAGCGGTCCCGGCGGTCCCTGGGGAGGAAACACAGAGCCTGGCTCATCGACACCACATTGCTCAAAGCCTTCGGCTCAGCTAACGTGGGAATGGCTTTAACCTTCTGGATTAGTTAAGGATCAAGGACCACCTCCCTTCCCGTGCCCGCAGCAGGCTGGAGCAGCCCCAGCCGAGGGAAGGACAGGCTGCCCCAGCTGACCTACCTGCTCGCCATCCAGCCCGCTGACGCCGGCCTCCCCAGGATCTCCCGCATCGCCCTGCCAGAGGACACCCAGACGTTAGGACAGGCAGTGGTGGTCCTCCACCCCACCGTCCTGCACCACGCACATAAATCCCCATCCCACCAGCCAAAGCCAGTGGCCAAACTGGGAGGCACGCTTGCACCTACAGCCCGGGGGGGTGGGGGGGTGGAACCCTCCTTTAGGCAAGCAGAGCGACCCCAAGGCTCTGCCTGCATGGACTCACCTTCTCTGTCCTTACCTTCTCTCCTCTCGTCCCCGAAGGCCCTTCAGGTCCGTTTGGACCTTCCCGTCCCTGAAAACAAACCGTCCATTGTCAGCAGCAAGGCACTGCACAAACTCAGGAGGCTTCGCAGCTCCCGAGAGTGGGTGGCAGGGGGCTGCCAGCACACCATGACCCCACGGGCAGAGAAACCACTCGCAGCTTCTCGAGCCCCTTGCACCAGCTTCCCTTTTCCTTCTTTTCCTGCAGGTGCTTTTGGGATTTCCCTTAAAAGTGTTGCACCAGCAAAATTGCTGCCCCGGGTCCTACCAGCAGAGAGCAAATGGCCGAGGGAGGAGGTTGTGTTGTGCATCAACTGAAGGAGCCACATCTGCACTCACCGGGTACCCAGGTGGGCCAGCAGCACCAGCCGCTCCAGGAGCCCCCGATTCTCCTGCCGAGCCAGGCTTCCCGGGAACGCCGTCCAGCCCCCGCACGCCGGGAACACCCTGCAAGACCGAAAGGTTGCTTAGGCACTCCAAAATACAGCCACACATGCAGAGTTTGGGTCATTCCCTGCCCCACAACCACTTCGGGGACGAAGCTGCCTCCAGAGTGGGCACCTATCTTTCATCCCATGGGACATCACCCAACTTCAGCCTACAGAGCATCTCTGCAAGCTACAGCTCTCCCACTTACAGGCAGCCCTGGAAGCCCTCGAGGACCTGGGTCTCCCGCTCTGCCCTGAAACAAGAAGGATGCTCGGCAGGGTGGTCATGGCAAGGAGGCACAGGGGACCCCGAGCTGGGCAAGGCTTCGCTCGGACAATCCCCGCACGCCCAGGCCACCTCAAGGGTGTCTGCGCAGCATCAGGACAAAACCCAGCCAGCAACAAGTGGGACCAGCGTCCTGCCTGCTCCTGCAAAGGGCTCTGGGATCCACGCTGCTAAGGCTATAGGTACACAGTATACATTGCAGGGTACTGCACATCCGCAGGGGATGGCAGCAGAGGGAGCGGAGCAAGCCGGGCGCACGGGGAGCACGGCGAGTCCTACCTGGGAGCCGGGAGCGCCTCGTGGACCAGGGGAACCTGGCAGGGCCTGGGGGAGGACAGTGCCATCAGAGCCCCGCGCCGCAGCCCCGACTGCTCCCCTCGCCCCAGTTCAGCCCCTTGATGCTGGTGGCAAAGATTTCCCATTTTGCCATACCCAGCCCAGCAAAGGCGACTTGCTCAGTGCTTCTCCGGGGGGCTGGAGCTGCCCAGGGCGGCAGCAAACAATGCTCACCTTGGGACCAGCTTTTCCTGGAAATCCCGGTGGGCCTCGGGCTCCCATTTCTCCCTGTTAGGAAGCAAGAAAGATTTCCTTTCCTCTGTATGTTTTAATGCAGTAACCTCTTAAGGAAAAAAAAAGAAAAACAAAGAATTGCTGCCTGGCATCTTATAACAAGCCACAGGAGTCTGGGCAGTTGAAGTGCTGGAGAACCACCGGTTCACCCAACGTGAGAGCCACCTCCAGCCGTTCTCCTGCCACCCCTGCAACCTCCCTGGCATGGCTGACAGAGACCGTTCATGGACACCACCCAAACCCATCCATTGGATTCAACAGCACAACCCAAAAATGCTTCCGAAGCCTGGGCTCCTACCCCGGGGCATCTCCTCGCTGCCGTGCTGGATTTCCCAGCCCTACCTTGTCTCCCCTGCGCCCCGGCCTCCCGCGGTCACCAGCAGGTCCCGGGTAGCCCTGGGGAGAACACGGCGTTAGGAGGCAGCCGGGGCCGCCCGGCATCTCCGGAGTTTTGGGAGATGGCGGCTGCTGAGGCTGAGCTCTCGCCGGGGGAAAGGCGGGACCCCCACCCCGCAGGACAGCGAGTGCCTGGCTGGCGGCAGCGCTGCCCCGGTGAGCCTCCCCCAAACCCAGCCGCTGCCTGTGGGCAGGCAGGACCGTACCCCCCCGCCGCGGGCAGGTCTATCACTCACATAGGTGCCGACAGGTCCCTGCGGCCCCTCCGAGCCAGGCTTGCCAGGCAGCCCCTGTCCGGTGAGACGAGGGCGTTAACGAACCTCCGCTCCTGGGATGCAGCAGGCACCTTCCCATCCTCAGTGTCCACGCCTGAACCCACGGGATTCCCCCGGGTCTCCCACGGCAGCCAAGAGGCTCTCGGGGCTGTTCGTCACCACCACTGCTCCAAACAGCCCCCCCCCCCCCCCAGCATGCTCGTGGCCCCCCCACGCCCCAGCTCTCACCTTTGGGCCCTGGGAACCTGGGTCTCCATCAGGTCCAGGTTTTCCCAGAGAGCCCTTTGGAAATATTTGGGGAGGAAGTGTCAGTCAAAAGGCTGGGATGACATGAGCCCCACTGAGCCACTTCTGCTGTGCCTGTGCTCAGGACAGGCATCACCTGGTCCAAACCAGGTCGCTGGGGACAAACTCTGCCACCGTGGCCCGTCCTGGTGGCTCCTGCACACCAGCACCCCGCGGCTGGCTCTCCAGCAGGGTTGTCACCAGGGAAGGTGACGATACTCACTCTCTGGGTCATCGCCAAGCCCAGCTGAGAGCAGGCTCTCAGGGAGTTCTTCCGGCTGCAGGAGCTGCTCTGGGTTTCCATCCCAGTGGGCAAGGACGTGGGACTGTCCTCCCTGAACCTGTACCACCCATTTCCACCCGGGATGGAGCAAACGCTTTGATGCCCTCCCAGGACCACGCTGTTATTCGGCCACCCAGGTGGGAAGGGTTTCCATGGGCTGCCGTCCCCCAGGGAGACGCGGCTAGGCTCAGGGAAGCTGCAAAGTGCCTCGGGGAGGCTGATTCCTTGGGGAAATTATTCTGCTCTTCCCTAGCCCCAGCTATTTCTGCCACTGAAGCTTTTTTATGTGTTTTAAGAACAAGTTAAGATCAGGTCCTACAGATGCCCTGATCCCCTGCTGGTTCCCAAGGCGGGCAAGTCCCATATCCCCCACCAGTGGCACCAGTCCCGCTGACTTCCCACCTAAGAAAACACAGATTGCATGCAGAAGGAACATTTTTTTTTTCCTTACTATCGATCCAGGAGGTCCTGTGTGCCCACGGCCCCCCTGCAAGCCGGCAAAACCCTGGGGAAAGGGCAGAAGATGAGCGATGGAGGGAGGCCAGAAGCAGGAGGGATGGAGAAGCTCTCCAGTCCGAGACCAACCCAAACTAGAGCGCGGTGCGCGGGGCAGGCGAACAGCTCAGCCTGTCGAAGGCAGTGCTGGTGCTTCCCACTTCAAACCAGCTCCCCGGTTTCTCGCTGTTGAAGCACCACGGCTGTGCATGTACACGCACACAACGCCCACACGTGCGGCTAGAGCACGCTGTGCGATGCTGACAGCAAACTCAGAGGTGCGGCTCTTTGACCCAGAGCAGAACGTTTTTCACGTTATGTTTTGAGGGAAGTGCCAGATTTTTTTTTTCTTTTGCATTTCAGAGCAAACATAAACAAATATTAGAAATCCTGCAAAAGGGAAAACTTGCTGCCAGCCCAGATCTTGCTGCTGGACCTGTTTTGGATAGCAGCGCCAGTGATAAGAAACCATTTTGCAATAGCCAGTTCTTAAACGCACAGCCCCATTCCCTCTCCTCCACCCTTTGGCAGGATTCTCAGCAGGTCCCTGCCTGCAGCCGCACCCAGCGGAGCACCCTCCGGCTGGTCCCGCTCCATCAGGGCCACCCACCACCTGCGCCCCATCCCATGGACATGCTTTTGAGGCACATCCCCAAGGGGAGAGAGCCGAGCAGAGGGGAGGAAGGACAGAAATCAGACAGCCATGCAACTCTACTCACCGGTGGTCCCCTCCTGCCCGGGCTGCCCACGGTCCCCGGGGGACCCTGCAGGACAAGGCAGGTGATGATGAGGATGGGGAGGCAGAGGCAGCCTCTCCCAGTCCCACCACGCCACCCCAGAACCAGCTGATGCACATTGTGGCAAGGTCCAACATGGTGTCAAGGGTCTTGACCGGCATGGCCATGGGGATGGTGGGGTTGGGAAGTCCCCTCCACGTTGGGCTCAGCTCCCCGTCTCAATACAACCCACCGCCCCAGCCCTTGCCCGCAGTCAAGTACAGAGTGTAGGATGGGAACCTGTGTACCAGGCTTTCCTTCTGTGCCTTCTGCTCCTGGGACACCCCGCAAACCCTGGAAGGAGAGTGTCATCTCAGGAAAGGAGAGCCCCACAGCAGGGTGCCCCCACCAAGGGCTCATCCATCCCCAGAGCTCCCCTCCAGTATTAAAAGCTGGCAAACCAGCAGCGGCACGGTCCCCAGGGTGCTCGTCTGGTCTGTATTGAGCCCTGGGCTGGTTAGCGCACGGCTCATCCCCACACAGCTCCCGCAGCTCCTCCCTGCGCCAACCCACCTTTGGATGCGATCGCTGGGAAATAACACGAGCATGGGAGGAAACTCGTTCCCACCGTGAACACCTCGATCACGGGTTTTTTCCCCTCTTGCCCCAGCTATTTATTCCCGGCTCCTTCACCAAACACGACACTAAATAACAGAATTTTCTTAAAAAGTTGTTATTTCCTGAATTTTCTATGCTCAGGGTAAGACGCAAATCGTGGTGCTGGGCAGGTGGTTTGTCAAAACACTTCATGCAACGTGCAAACGCCTGAGCTGCTTGTACCCAGCTTATCCTGTGCCAATTCCCAAGCAGAGCCCAACCCCCCCGAGCCGGCCGCATCCCGGGATGCTGCCGTCTCCAAGAGCTGGCTTCCCCGTCCCAGCACTGACGGCACCACGCGCCAGCACGGGCACGTGGGTCACCTGCTACTTACGGGCAGCCCAGGGACTCCGACCAGCCCGCGCTGACCCACGCGGCCCTGGAAAACAGCAAGCGTTAAGAAAAGCATCTTTCTGCCAGCAACAAAGCCGCAGATTTGGAGGCAAAGCTGGTGCCCGAAGATGCCACGGCTCTTGGCCCCAGCGCATCTCGAGCCACCCAAACACTCCAGGGTTGTTTCAATGTCCCACAGCCAAAGATGCTCCAAGATTCAGCTACAAGTACCAGCACCCCATTAGTTACCCGGGCTCCCCGCGGTCCTGGGGTTCCCTTCGGGCCATCAGGTCCTCGTCCTCCCTAAAATTCACGCAAAGGGAAACACAGTCATTTCAGGCCACCCTGCAGGTCTCCCCCAGCCCCCCCCAACCGGGCGAGCACCAGGGACTCATCCAGCCACCACCGCGTCGGCAGGTCAGTGCGTGGCCTTAGCGGGCGCGGGGACGCCACGCACGGGGTGGGGGCCAAGGGGCTGGGGACCCTCCGCGGAGGGACATCGCCGCGCTGTCCCCTGGGTGCTGGGACCCTTGCTGGAGCTCACGGAGGGGGGGGGTGGCCGCGTCCCTGCCCTCCACGCGAGGATGAGGGCAGCCCACGGGGAACCCGGGGACACAATCCCCAGCGCTGACCTTGGGTCCCTCGCTGCTGTTCAGCCCCGCCGGGCCGATCTGGCCTTCCTCCCCCTGCCAGGAGAGAGGAGAGGGGTCGGCCAGAGCAAAAAGGCAGCTCTGATCCTCAGCCACGGCACCCACCGGCCCCCCACCTCGTGCAGGGGAGAAACGCAGGGAGCGTGGCCGGAGGTGACGTTAATTAAATGGCAGCGTGACCTGGGGCACCAGCCGAGCTTCCGTCATAAAACTGGCCAGAAAAAAAAAGGCTCAGCGGGTTCGGCGTTGGCCCAAAACAGCACAGTTGAAAATTTTTATTTCCTGCTGATCAAATTAAAGGTAATTAAAGGACTGATGTGCTGAGGCTCCTGCCCACTGGGATACAGCCCCGGCAGGGCAGGCACAGCCTGGACCCCGGCTCCAGACCGATGCTGTGTGAAGGCAGCGTGGTTGGCCGGGTGGAAAAGGCACCGCATGGCAGCGAGATGAGTCGTGCTGCGTCTCTGTGTCTTGGAGAGGTGGGATGATTCATTTCTCATCCTAAGCAGCGAATCTGAGAGCAGATCTAGGCTGGCATCCCAAAAGCCCTCTGAGGGGGGAGGGCATCGCATGCAGGGGGATGCTGCAGATCAGAAAAGTGGGTGGGAAAATATAATTCCCCCTTCTCCTTTTCCTGAGAAGCTGGAAACCACTAGAGATAAGCAGCCAGCCTGGCTTCAGTTCCCAGGCAGAAATATCGATCTGCAGCTGGGTTTGTCCACCCTGACAGCTCGCTCAGAGCATGCACCGCAGGAAAAACCACTCTAAAAATTGTGCTTTGTTTCTGTGGCTCCTTGAGCGCTGCTGTGCTCGGTTCTCGGGAGCTGGGCAGGGTCAGGGCCGGGTAGAATAGCTGGTGAGAAGCAGGGCAGCGGGCTGGACAATGGCAGCCCTCCGGAGCTGCCAGCACATGCTCCAGGAGGCAAAGGAGTCGGAGATGAGCATCAGTTCAAGAGAGCGATCTGTGCGCCCTGTGCTCTCAAAATACCTGCGAAGGGTGCCGACCTGCAGCAGGGACTCAGTGGGAAGTTTGCAAAGACGCTCAGGCAGAGGCAGCTGGAGAGAGCTGCCCTCGGACCTGCTGGAAATCTCCTGCCTAAAGCTGCTCTCTCCTCGCATCGCTGAACCCACCAGCTAATTGCGGGTGACTGATGGGGGCACAGCCGGAGGGGTCTGGAGCAGCCGGGTCAAAGCTCTGCCGGTGCCAAGTGCTGCGGGGCTGAGGGCACCTGCGACCCCGAGGACGGGGGCTTCGAGCAAAGCTCCCCGTGGCCGAGCAGGGGCCAGCGGTGCCCGAGCAGCACGGAGGGAGATGCCGTTAGAGGGCTCCCTTAGCCCGCACCAGCTCCCACCGCCCCAACGCGTGAGAAAATACCAGTACCGCTGCCAGGGGGGCTTCGGGCGAGGGGCAACCCAGTGCCTTCAGCCCGCAGGAGGAGGAAGAGGCTGCACAGGGTGGCAGAGATGCCCGGGATACTGGAGGGCAGCTGGGATTAGGCAGGGGGAGAGAGGGATCCCACAAACCTGCGGCGCTCACCCCAGCGGCTCTTGGGCAGGCGGGAGCGCTCAGCCCGGGCAGGGCTTGGGCCAGGCAGCACTGCCCACGCTGCCTGCGTCCCTCAGGGCTGTCCCCTCCCCACACCACCCCCGTCACGGCATAACGCGGGGCGCAGCGTATCCCACCACGCGACACCCCACACCAGCCGCAGCACTCACATCTGGTCCCTGGGGCCCCACCGCTCCTCGGGGGCCGGGAAAGCCCTGCAAGCCGACCTGCCCCCGAATTCCTGGGGGCCCTTTGGCTCCTTGTGCTCCACAGGGACCCTGGGAGGAATAAGACACAGCACGTCACAGCCGGGCTGGCAAACAGGGGGGACAGCCGGCGCCGGGGGCTCCCCCGCCAACGTGCAGTAAGCCCCCGGTGAGCCCACGTCTTGCTGCCCTGGCTCTCTGCACACCCGGCCGCTCTGGGCGAACACCCCACGACCCTCCTCCGAGAGCATCCCTGGGGCACCGTCAATGGGGGAATATAACATTTTTAAACAGCCAAAGCCAGACGGAGCAGGGAAGGATGGAGCAGGGGCGGCAGCGTGGTGGGATCAAGCACAGCCTGAGCTGCCTGGCTCTCACAGTCCCCAAAAACAAATGCCCGTGAGCCTCTAGACACCCACACCAAGCCCTCCACCGGCTGGAAAACAGCACATCTGAACAACAGAGGAATCCCCCCGCCAGCCTGGTTAGGTGGTACCTTGTCTCCTTTGGCTCCCAGGTCTCCCTTGGCTCCACTTGGACCTCGACAGCCCTACAAGAGCAGCAGAGGTGGAGGGTACGCTCAGAAACCCACACTACGCCCCTCCTTGCAACCAGAGCGTGCTGCAGGCTGATTCTGGCATCACAGAAAGCGTAGCCCAATATACATCAGGGTTTTCCTCCCGACGGGCCGGGAGCAGGTAGATGCTGCATCTGCTCCTCATGGCAGAGGGGCTCCAGAGCTTCTGGGTTCATTCACCACCAAACCGTTAGTGCCCCCAGCACCCTGTGCCAATCCCCCCCCCAGCTCCCCCTGCAGCAGCCGGCAGTGGCATCCCAGCTGCACCGTCCTGATACCAGCACATCGATGACCAGCACCTCGTCCTCATTCCTGTGCCCATTAACCCAGGCTAAAGCACTCCCACTCCCCCTGTCCCTCCCCAAAGGAGACGGTATCTTAGGACACACCATCATGTCTGAAAGCTCTTCTCGTTACAGCAAGGCAAGGCCAAGCACAGCTCTGCCTTCCTGAACAACTGCAGTTGTCACCCATTCAAAGGTCAAGTCCAAACACAGGCAGAGAACACGAAGCGGGTGCTTTGGGGTGCTCTAAAGCGGCTCTCCTGCATCCCAAGCAGGGATGTCGTGGGTGCCATCACTCACCCGCTCTCCTTGGGTGCCTTTTGAACCTGGCAGGCCAATAAACCCCTTCAGAGAGAGACACAAAGTGCAAGTTACAAAAAAAAAATTAAAAACGCAAAGGAAAACCCCCTCATGGAGGCTGACAACGCTCCCACGGTACAGGGACGGGGAGATGCTGGCAAATGGGAGACACCAGTTTAGGTCTGCAGAGCTGCTGCTGCCACGGTGGGATTTGCTCCCCAACAGGGACCAGGAGATGCAGAAGCCCTCCCAAGGCTGCCCCCACCCACGGAGCAGCCCCCAGCACAAGGATGAGGTCCTTGTTAGCGTCCAAAATGCACCACCCACATCCCACCCTGCATCCCTCATCCCTTTTGCAAGCGCCAGTTCTCAGCTCTGCGTGTCGGGGTTTCAGCACCTGAGAAGCGAATGCACCAAGGGCCGTGCTCAGCTGGGACACCGTGCGTCAGGCAGGAGGAAGGTCCAGCCTGGGCCTCCTCACCCTTTGGAAAGGGCAGCTCAGCACCCACACCCCTGGGGAAAAGGGGTGCACCGAACCAGGGAAGGGATAGGAGGGCCAGGGCTGGGGCATCTCTGCTGGGAAATCCGTAGGGAAAAAAAAAAAACCAAGGTCCCTGCAAGCAGCAGAGTCAGAGGAGCCTTGGAGTTTGGAGACGAGGAGTGTGGCCATAGGGACGTGGCCGTCATCCCCACCAGCCCTTGTGCTGCAAACACCGTGGGAATCTGGGGGTGGCGAGGGGGAGCAGGGCATTCCCCAGCAGTGCTTTGGGGGGGCTACGAGGGGGTGATGAGAGCACTCCGCACCCAGCCACCCGCTCCCATGGACTTACCGCAGGGCCCTCCTGTCCTGGCTGTCCCCTCAGCCCAGGGGCACCGTCTCCACCCTGCGGGAGGAGCAGAGGATCAGCCCGTGCCACGCTGGGCAGAGAGCACCCAGCCCCGCCGCGTCCCCTCCCCGGGGCTGCCAGGCACCTCCAGGCTCCATTTGCAAGGTCTGCTGCAAATGCTGCCCCCCTCTCCCCTCCAAAAGCAGGGGCAGGGACGCCTCACCCCACCTCTCAGGTCCCTCCTCCACGAGAAGCCCTCAAGCCCGGGCTTCATCCCCACCAAGGTCAAAGCAAACCACCAAGAAGCTCTTACGGTGTCTCCTTTGGGACCAGCGGATCCCTCGTTCCCAGCCGGACCCTGGGGAAAAGCAAAGGCACGGGAGGTTTGGGAGGAGAGGGATGCCGCTCACTGTCCTGCTCTGCGGGTGAGACCCCAGCCCGGAGGAACCCTGCCTGACCCCCCCCAGGATCTGCCTGTCACACCCTGGGGACCACCTCCCCATCAGCTCCCCCTTCCCTTCACCCCCCCCAGCTCAGAGCAGGGGCTGCAGCCCACGGGACACGGCCCTTCCCACCCCCCACCCGGCTCCCACCCGCTCCCGGGTGGCCACAAAGACCCGCAGGGTCAAGGGCTTCCTGCCCATTTGCCAAGCACACGGGGACAAGTCCCAGCAGCTCCTTCCTCGCTCAGCAAGCGTACGGGGAGGAACACCCGCACCCCGGAGACAGCACCCGCTTACCTGCGTGCCCCTGGGGCCGGGGGGGCCGCGTCTCCCCTGCAAGCCCTGCGGTCCCTGCAAAGCAGCGGGGGATGAGGAGCTGCTGTTAGAATCCAATCCCTGCACGCATCGTGCAAAACCTCTCCTGGGAAATAGCATGCTGCTGAGCTCCAGGGGACCCCCCATTGCTGCGAGGGGTACAGAAGGGATTCCCGCCCCCATCTCAACCTCTCTGCAGATTTTGGGGTGGGTTGAGATCACAGCCCAGCTGGAGGAGATCCCCCCAGACTGGGTGACCCTCAGGACACCCTCCCATCCCAGCACTCCCACCAGCCGCCCCAAGACACCCCGTCACTGCGAGGTTTGTTCCTCCCTCAGTGCCGGCAGGTACCGACGTACCTTGGGGCCCCGGGGGCCGGGCAGACCAGGAGGACCCATTTCTCCCTGGGGAGAGAGCAGGGAAGGGACGGGGTGAGCGCAGCGGCTGGAGATTCCCGAAGAGCAAAGGGGGAACGCTGGGGCAGACCCACCTGGGAGCCGTTGACACCTCGGCACCCGACCGTTCCCGGCTGGCCCAGCTCTCCCTGCAAGGCGAGAGCGCGCTCAGCCCTGCGGCCAGGGGCACCATGCAGGAGATGGGACGGGGCCCCCAGGCACCTCCCGTGGCAGCCCCGGGCTAGTGGCGATGCTGGGGGGGGCTTTACCGGTGTGCGTGAGTTTTAACACCATTTCTCCTTTTGTAATTCCCACCCCTCCACTCCCAGGAAGCTGCGTTTTAAGCAGATGCATCCTTTTCATGTGTGGATCAGCAGAAGGGATGGAACTGGGCTGGACATGGTGGCACATCCCAGCCTGCCCGTGGTGGTCCAGCCCCTCCTGCTGCGAGCCAGACGGCAGCAGCTCCCCCAGCCCAGCCACCGCCCTCGTTTCAGCAGCGGTTTGAACCAAGAGCTGTGACTTACCATGGGGCCGGCAGGGCCTGGGGGACCCACTGAGCCACCTTCTCCCTGGAGCAGGAGAGAAAGGATGCCATTCTTCTAGCCTGTCTGGCTTTGATTCTTTCCTTTCAGTCTTCACATCCCAAATTCCCTTTATCTTTGCATCAGCTACTCGAAGTCCCTTCAAATTGCCACCCAACCAGCCCTGGCTCCCCGACTCCCTTCTTATTGGAAGGTGCTTCCATTCACCACCACCAAACTTCAATTTTCCTTTTAAATCCCCTGCAAACCCTCCTCCGGCTGAGATGCCTCCCAAAGATGCGGCAGCAGTGAAGCTATCGGCATGCTGAGAGCAGCACGGAAAAACCTAGGTGCTGTCATCCTGGGATTCATCTCAGCTGAAGGTGGTCACCTAAAATAAACCACGCTGCAATGTGCTCTGCAGAGGCCCACTGCCTGTCATCGCCAGCCAGGAGAACTCGCTGGGATGCAAATGTCCGCGTGGGAGATGTCGGAGGTGAGGGGAGGCTCCTGCATCCGACGTGCAGAGGGCCAACGTGCCTGGCTGCGCCCGGGCAATGTCCCCATTAATAAGAGCCACCTCCAGGACAAAGACACTCATGCAAAAATATCATGAAGATGTAGTTTAGGTCCATCTTTCGGGGAAAAAAAAAAAAAGACAAAAAAAGAAAAACCAAGAAGGATTTTGTAAGAGCAAACCACAAAGTGGTGCCCGCGACCTGCAAAGCCCAAGCCCTCCCTCCTCGGACCCATCCTTCCAGTGGGGAGCAGCAGGCTCCTGGAGCCGTGGTGCTGCTCAGTGCCTCTCCGGGGAGGGCTGGTTACCCAGAGAAAGCAAAACCACTCACCTCCGGCCCCATGGGGCCCTGGAAGCCCATCGCACCCTTCAGACCCGACATCCCCTGGGAGAGAAGCCGGGAGCGGGGTGTCAGCACGATGCCCGCCCTGAGGTGCCCACCCCGAGGTGGCAGCTGCCTTTGCCCCATGCCTTGCAGGAGGGGTCATGGAGAACACAGAGACCACGAGGGCTTTGCCCAAAGCCAGGAGAACGTGGGCTGGAGCCAGGGAAAGATCTCGGGGCCATCGCAGAGCAGCAAAGGGGTCGGCTCAGGAAAGGGGATGGAGGGAGGGAGCAATCCCGGCATGGCAGGACACGAGACACCCCCAGCTTCCCCGTTAACTCACGTGAAGCCCAGCAGGACCTGGCAAGCCGTTTTTTCCCTTCATCCCCTGGAAAAGCCAAGAGCAGCCTGAGCGATGGAGGAAGAGCATGACCTGGGGCCGTGGCAGGGAAGGAGCAACCCCCTGCCCGACCCAGGCAGGGCTGCGAGAGCAAGGACAGACATCCTCACCTTCGCTCCCTTCTCTCCTTTCTCCCCAACTGGTCCAGGGTCACCCAAGAAACCCTGAAATAGGAACAACAAGGCCATGTGAGCCACAGCTGGGCCATCAGGAGTTAAACGTGGCTGCTGTGCCCCAAAGGACTGTCGGTGTGCTGCAAGGGCTCTCTGCGGTGGTGCTGCACCGGGTGGCAGGACTGTGCCCATCACCTGTGCCTTGGAGGATGCCACGGTGCCCTGAGCTGCACACAGCGGCAGTGGGGAAGAAAAAAAAAGCTTCATGGGCCCGTGCGAGCGGCGCAAAGCTTCGTGTGTCTGCAGCTGCTGGGTGCTCAGGCACAGAGGTTGAGCCCAAGGGCAAGAGATTCTCCATCTGGATGCGGGATGATGCTCGCGGGCAAGAGGGTACAAAGTACAGGTCAGAAAAGATACATGATAAACCTTGTGGGATTGCTGTTTCAAAAAGAAGAAATTGGGTTTCAAACCCCCCAGATTGATCAGACCTCAGGAGCCCAAAAACTCCTGGGCAGCTCTAAAAAATATAGCTAACACCTGCCTTAAGAAGACTGGGAGGGGGGAAAGGGAAAAAAAAAAAAAAAAAAAGGGCGACAAACCACTAGTGTTCACTTTTTTAATGGACATTTTATATCCTGGCACAGCCTGGAAAGGAACCGCAGCGCCGTGCACTAGCAGCCCCCGCTGCCGCGGGCTGGGACAGCTCGGAGCCCGGGGTGCAGCGGCGAGGGTGCAACAGGGTGGAGGGTGGCAACAGGACATCCCACACCGTAACGCAGCATCAGGCTGGCACATGCGTGCCCGCAGGCTTGGGAGGCCGTGGGTACCGGGCACTGCTGGTACAGTACCAGTGAAACCAGTAACAAAAAGCTCTTGCTGCTTGGCATTAAGTGTGTGTGCTGGGACCGGGGCTGGCACCGAATCGTGCACGCGGGAGCCAGCTTACCTCTTCTCCCTTCTCGCCAGCCGGTCCCCGGTCTCCCTGGAAGCCCTGCAGTCCCTGCGGAGAGTGAGGAAGGAGCAGTGGGTGCTGAGGGGCTGCCCAGCACCTCCCACCCATATCCAGCTCCAACCCCCCTCCCGCCCCGCTGCGCCGGCAGCTGCTGCCTCCTGCCCACGGCTACCCCGGCGCAGGCTCCTGGGGGGCTGCTGAGAGCCCCAAACCTCTCGGGGTGGTCCTGTCCTCGTCACTATCCTCCAAAAGCCCCCCGAGAAAGCTCCCAGCCCAGGAGCGTCGCCCGTATTCCCCAGGGATTGCTGCCAGGGGTCTGCATGAGGGCAGGGACCGTCCCACCACCAAGCGACCAGCTTCATGGCAGTCCATAACCGCTCCCCCTTCTTTCTTCCCCCGCCCCCAGTTATTTTCTCCCGTAAAAGCAACTGGGAGGTTCCGGTGCAGAAGAGCAGCCCAGCCCCGGTGCTCGGGCCCAGCACAACGCAGGGTCTGCAGCGCTCGGGTTATCCCAGCTGCACCTTAACGCACACGCCTGATGTTTTACAGCCCCTTTTTGGGGGGAAACACGAACCTGAAGGCACTAACCCAGGACTGCCTGGCTTCGTAGGCTTAGGAGGAATATTTTAGTTAAAGGAGGCAAACGAACATTAAGAGCGGCAGTGTTAGCAGCCCCTTGTCTCCTGCCCAGGGCTCGGGGCTGCAGCTTCCCCAGCCCGACGCTGGCCATGCCATGGCCCTGCCTGCTTGCCCGCAGCTCACCTGCTCGCCCGGCAGCCCCCACACCCCAGGTTTGCCATCCAGGCCAGGGAAGCCGTCCGAGCCGGGGTAACCCGCACGTCCCGGCAAGCCTTGGAGCCCGGGTTCACCCTGGGGAGAAAAAAGCCAAGCATGGAAAATTAAAAAAATCCACATCGTTGTGAAACCAATCAATCAAACTGAGCTCTGCCCGCCTCGTGCCTTTGCAGCAAAGCCTGCTAAACACCAAGTACCTCGCAGGGAGACGGGGAGGGCTGGCGGGGGGACAAGCTTCGTGCATCCATGCGAGCGTTGGGCACGTAGATCTGCCCAGGATCTCTGACCAAAACCATAGCAGAGTCACAACCAGCGGCCGTACAGCAAGAAACAAAGCGGAAGGCAGGGAAGAAGCAATGTGTGAAGAGAAGGTCAAGCAAAAGCGTTCTGCATCTGCTTCTGGCTCTGGGGTTTACGCTCAAAGCCATCTCTGATGCTTTCCCACATCCAAGAGCCTAAACAGATGCTCTGGACTGGGCATCACCCGCTAAAGCTTAGGAGCAGCTTTTTTTTTTTACCCCTTAGCTCACTGGCAAATCTGAATGAAGGCAGGATAAAGAGCAGGCTGGAACAAAGAGAAGACATTTCCCTTCAAATCACTTTGGATTTCTCAAAAATTTTGGAACCTTTGCTCAAGTCCAAAAACTGGACTTCATTTTAGTATGTAAAGTCGGAGTCTGAAGGAAAAGCAGAAAGACGCAGCTGCCTCAGTTACTTCTCAAGTGAAGAATCTGGTTGCGAAAATATAAAAGCTTGTTTTGGGGAGGTTTGCTTTTCCATCTCCCTCCTCCAAGGGCTTCAGCATCGCACAGCCAGCCCCACGCATCCCCCGTGCTCGTTAGTGGCCATGTATGCTTGGGGCACCCAGCCCAAAAGCCAGCGTTTTTGCCCCGTTCTACCTCCAGTCCCAGCTTTGGGGAATATTTATTGTTATTTGTAATTTTGCAAGAGAGAGACCTGGGCTGCAAGGCACCTCTGGCTGTGCTCCGTGGCAGGCGAGCCCGAGCAGATGGGCCAAATGCAAAACAGACCATGGGCAAACCCAACCCAACCCGACTGTGTGCTCAGGGGCTCATGCAGGTGGATGAAATCCCTCCTCCTCTTCCTCATCCCTCATCATGCCATCAGCCTCCCCCAGGCAGTGGGAGCAGAGACCTGCTGGAGCCTGAACGGGCATCAAAGACCTCTTGGGCCAAGGTCTAGCAGAAACGTGAACCTTAACAAAAACTACCCCAGACTGGTCAAGGGCTGAGTCCAAACTGGAGCTGAGTTTCCCTGCTGTAAACCTGGCACGCAAAACCTCTGGCAGATGCCAAAGGATGAGCAGGAGAGCAGGGGGCCAGGGCCAGGGCTGTGGCTGTGACACGGCCCCCCGAACCGAAGACATCAGGCTTGCAGATGGACTGTGATGGGTGGAAAAATTCCTGTGCTAATCCCCCCCGACTCCCCTCGCAGATCCTGTTTATGTGAAGACGGAGAATAACTTCGGCACCTTTTGGTTAAGCTATGCCAACAGACTCCAGTGTTTACACTCAAACGGCTTAACACAGTCAGTGACGCCTTCCAGATGTTGGCAGCTGGGAAAACACTCTCCCTGGGGTGCATCCCTGCTGCAAGGGAGCGGGGCCGGGGGTGACAGGACACCTGGCAGCAGGACGTGTGATGGAGAGCAGACACACAGCGCCTGATGGCATAGCTGCGTTTCTTGCCCAAGATAGCGACTCTTCTCTTTTGCCTTCTTGTCTTTTGGGACTCAAAGGTTCAACAGAGCTGCCAGGAACCAGCCTGCCTCCTGCTCGCCGGCCCATCCGAATCCTCCTGCAGCATCGATCCAGACAAGCCCAGCCTGTCCCGAGCTCCTCTTCTCAAGCTGGAGGAAAAGCCACCCCAGTTTTGGAAAGGAAGACGCGATGACAAAGAAGATGGCGGGAGGAAAGGGAGGTGATTGCTGGGAGGGAGCCAAGGGGACCACGGTGCTGCGGTTAAGGTCGCTTGGGAGATGCTATGCAGGAGGGGAAACACTGGAGGGCTGAAGGAAGACGAGTGCCCCGGTAGATGGGTGGGCAGGGAGATGAGGAGCAGCAGGGACGGGTGCTGCTGTCCCTTCAGAGCAGCCCAGCAGCAACCAGGACAAACGAGCGAGAGGCAAGGGGGTGCTGGGGGACACCTGCACATCGGCTCAGTTGAGAGGGACAAGGTTTGGGATGTACCAGCTCTTCCCACGAGGGGTGGGTACCAGCGAGCACGGGTGGGAGAGCAGGTGGAAAGCTCCAGCGATGCTGGGAGATCCGGACATCTGCTCTCCCTTCCTTTTACCCACGGGGCGTCCCACCACCCCCCCCCAGGCAGCTGGGCTCGCTCGGTCCCGGGGGAGGTGGCCGGGTCCCAGGAGGGCACGCTGCACAGGGCTCCCGTGGCAGAGTGCAGTCAGAGCTCACACATCCCTTCGGCCAGAGCCGCGGGGAAGGAGGCGGGTGGTTTCCAGAAGGTGACAAAAGGGCGGAATGCTTTTGGGACAACCGTGCCAACTTGTGGCCACCTGCCTGGGAGGGCATCGGGTGATGCACGGCAGAGTCCAGCACCCAAAAGGACTGTGCTGAGCTGTCACCGAGCCCATGTACCTGCTGGAGCGGGGTGCAAGGGGGGCAAGGGGAGCTGCAGCATGGGCTGAGTCAGGGGAACGAGCCTGTGGTGAGAGCCACCCCTGCCAGCCACAGCAAGGTCCCCAGAGACAGGACCGGGGCGTCACCTCCCACGTCCCTTCAAACCAGGCGCACGTTTCCTTGCACAGCACCCAAACTGTCACAGCTCCGCCTCACCCAGTGCCCCCGGGTTTGATCCCAGAGGAGCAGGGTCTCCGAGGGTCCCCAGGACAGCCCCAAGGGCACGCTCGACCTCTCCAGACCGGGCTCTCCTTGCAGCCAAGCCCCCCCTCGCCCCGCAGGCAGGCACCCCCACCAGCACCCCACTCACCGCGTACCCCCGCTGGCCCTTCTCGCCCGGCTCCCCCGGATCTCCGCAGGGTCCCTGCGCACAAACAGGGATCGAGTCAACAAACGCGTGCCCCGGTGCCACCCCGTGCGAAGAGCAGCCCCCGCGGGGCTGTCACGGCGAGGACGACAGAGGCACCTCGGGAAGGGCAGAGCCGGAGGATTCGTGTCCCTCAGCACACCCCCCGCCTTCGCAGGCTCTGTGGCCAGGGCAGGTTTGGTTCCTTTGGTGCCCTTCGGGAGGTCAGGATGGGGGAGTTTTGCCTTTATTTCTTTTGCCTTGTGGTGTTGAGGCAAAAGAAGACCCCGGAGACCCTCGTTCGCAGAGGCCAGGCAGGGGGGGAGGCATCACCCAGCAATCCTGGGGGCTGCAGACCCACCAGCACGGGGCTGGCCCCACACACGTACTGCATCAGCCGTTCTCTGGCTTGTTTTTGTGCCTCCGGGAGGGATCCACATGGTCCCCATCCAAACACGGGGGCAGGAACCCGGTGCCCAGGTGAAGACAAGCCAGCCCCGTTCAGCTGGCAGAGGCAGAGGGGCAGGGGCTGCGTCTGCCAGCAAAACCCAGGGAGTTAATATCAAACATCACCCGGCTTTCGGTGGGAAGCAGATGAGCAAACCACCAGGCTTCTCTGAAACCCAATCCCAAGGCCCTTAATTACAGCACACCAGAAGGCACCGGGCAGCAGGGAACTTTCTGGGGCAGCCCCCGACCGTGCAAGTGACTGGGGACAAGTGACCCAGGCCAGCTGGGGTGGCCACGGGGCCATCGGCACCCGGCCGCCGAGGGGACACCGGGGCTTTTCTTACTTACAGGTGCTCCTGCCTTCCCTGGATGTCCTGGGGGCCCGGGGGCTCCAGGTTTTCTCTGGATTAAGAAGAGAAAGGTCAGTAAAACAAATCTCACTGACAAAGTGCTTGGAGAGAGGAAAATGCAGCTGACCAAGCCGAGGAAAAACCAAACCACAGAAATTTGCTTAACAGCGATACTCACCGGCCAGCCTGCATGTAGAAGCTGGTAAAACGATGATTGCTGAAAGGACAATGGAGAGGAAGCAAAACGTTAAAAAAACCCACCCCTAAATCCCTTTTTGTTGGCATCAAAATCTTTTTCGTGTTGCTTGGGAAGACACAGCAATGAACCAGTCCTCTAATTATTTTTTTTTTTAATACTACGTGTATGCAAGTCACGAGACAAGGCTTAACCTGAGGACTACGTGTAGGAGACAAGGAACTGCTGGCCTCATTAGGAAATGAAGACGGAGACCCCATTTCTGAAATCTGCTGAAATTCAGCTCCCCCATGGATGCCCGAGCAGCCTTGGGGCACCAGAAATGTTTTGCATGTGCAGAGGTCGGAAACGTGTTGTTGGTGAGCGCAGGTACCGTCATACTTAGCCCAGATTGGACTAAACCCAGCAGTTTGCCCCAGGTGGGAACCTCATCCCAACCAGCCCCATCTGAAGCCCCAGAGGAGCAGATCCTCCAGCAGCCGTGGCCGGCAGGCTTGCTCCTCGCTGCTCCCAGCAGCCAAATCTTTCATGCACTTCCGATTTCTTAGAAGACCAGGTGACCACAAAGAGGGAAAAAAAACCCACCCAAAAGCCACAGGGTGGGCTAATCCCATGGTAGTCACAACTGACCCCACCGTATTTCAAAGCCAGTGCAAAGGTCCTAAAAACTCACGGCACAGCCTCCTCTCTGCACACTTCCAAGTCTAGTTTCCCCAAGTTTTGGGAGATGCCCAGGAAACAAAACAATGTCTATCTCCAACTACCAGCCACCCTCCTGCCCTCCCAGCAGCACAAACCACAGATACTCAAGAGGCAAACCCCACCTTTCCTCCTCCTCCCCCTCCTCCTCCTCCTCCTCCTCCCCATGGTGAGCCCAGACATACGGTCCGGGCAGCTCCTCCAAATCCCGGCTTGCATCAAAGGCTAAGAGAAGCCCCCCCTTGTTCATCGCCCCAATCCCAAGCAGCTGGAGGGGCAGGATTCCCACATGCTCCCCAACTTCAGCCTCGGGGATGCTGGGAAACCCCCTCCTGTCCCCCCCTCCAAAGATCCGTCCTGCGATACCAGAGGAAAGCCAAGGAACTCATTAACGAAAATAAACACAGACCTTTCAACACATGGAAATATTTGTAATAATGAGCGGGGCTCTTGGGGGCAGATGACGGACGGACGGACGGATGGATGGATGCATTTAACTAGCTCTAACGCCGCACCAGGCATCTCGGGTCCTTTCAAGCTGATCCTGAATTGATTATTGTGAGCAAACGGGTGCAGTCCTTGCCAGCCTGCCAGGGCCAGGCCATGGTCCTCCCGTCCAGCAAGTTCTCATTTCCCTCAAAAGCTGCTCACAAAGACTTTTTAGGGGGGGTTGGAGCATGGCCAATGCTTTTGCCTTGTCTCGGGAATCAGTGAACTCAGATTCACTCAGGACAGGATATTATTTCATTAGGCTTCAAAAAAAAAAAAAATCCAACCTTTTAAAAAGGGGAAAAAAAAAAAACCCCACAGGAGACCTGAACTCGTATTTCAGAACACCAGATGCCAAGGAGAGGGGAGAGAAATTAATTGCCTTCTGCAATTTCAGCAGGAAATAGTCGGCACTTTGCTCGCTGCAGCTCTGGTCAGCAGGGAACGGCGTGCCGGGTACGGGGATGGAAAGCAAACAGAGGGATGGAGCCTGGGGAGCGATTGCCGTATGGATCTGTCCTCCTGCAAAACTCCAGTCTGAGAGCAGGGCAGAGAAAAGCCTTCCGACAGCTCTGCGGGGAGCAGCTCACGCCTTGCAGCCCAGTCTTGGCCACCCTCCCCAGCCCACCCCAGGGCCATAACGCCACGCAGACACAGAGCCGCGTTAGCTGCTGACCTTTCAGTAGCAGGAAATCCCTAAAGGTTGCCTCCTTTTTGCAAGGAGCACTATTTTCTTTTGCTCTAAGGTTACCAGCTCTCATTTCCCAGCCTGACCTCTTGCTTTTAAAGGTATTGGGAGAGATAAAAAGAACGGACTCTAGCGCTGCAGATTAAACTCCCTAATAACTGCGGGAGCTTCAGTTCTCCTTCCTCCTTCCCCAGCTTCTGGGACTCCACCGCTACCGAAGTCAATGCTGCCAGAACAAGACAGCAACAGTTCCTGCCCCTCCAGTTACACTGAGACAATGTCCTGGCCAACCCAATGACTGTCAACATGTTGTGAACAAAAACGCAGGACAGGGGCTCGGGGCAGAATTGCAGTGGCCTTAAGCTGATTTTGCTCAATTCCCATGGACAGCAAAAGCTTATTTCATCAGGAAGGAGCAGGGGAGGCCAGCGAGCATCCCAACAGCCATAACTGCTCTGGGACAGTCACCCGTGTGCCTTGCTTTCCCAGTGCATCACACTGCGTCACGTCCCCCGCCCCAAGAGGGGCTTCCTCTGACCTGCATTTCCAAAGGCTGAGCCGACAACGCACCCCAGCAGCCCAGGATGCCCCCCCTGCAGCCCCCACAGCACAAGCGCTCGGTTCCCAAGAGCAGCGCTGTCCCAAGCCACAGCATTTCTCCAGCAAGTTGTGGGGGGCCGCAGAAGCAGACAGCCCCCCCATCCTCACAGCAGCCGGCACTCAGCTTTTCAGCCCTGTGCTATCTCAACAGAGATTAGCAAAACCCAGCCCGTGGCTTTGCACTCCCGTTTCCTGCTGCCGAGCAAAACGCCGGCACTGCCGGGGTCATACGGCTACAGACACAATAGCCCAGCAAGGCTTGCGGGTGCCCCACATCATCCTCGCCAGACGCTGCCTTCCCCTCGAGATCGGCACTTTGCCAAAAGCCCCGGGCCAAGCGCCAGCACGCAAACCCCCCGGGAGCCTGCGGCCAGGGCCCTGGCAGCCCTCCGGCTTCGGCTTCCCAAACGCAGACGAGAGCGTCTGCTCCGTCCAGCATTCCCAGCGCCTAAGCACCGCAAGCGGTGGTACACCAAACAAATCACCGTCTACGGCAACATCCTTAGGCGTGAACGTTTCTGCCCGCAGAAGGACAAAGCCTGAGGTCCCTTTCCAAACGCAGGCAGAAAAAAAATATAAATGCAATTCTGACTGAGTGTGCAGAGCAAAGAGCCCTGCAAAGTGCTGTAACCGTGCTCTGACAGCAGGACATGCCACTGCCCCTCTTCACAAATGAACGAGCTAAAGATAATTCAAACGTCCTGCCCAAGGTCATTAAAGCTTTTAGAGAGCCGGAGCACCGAGCCTGGCCTCTCGCCGGCCCGTTACTCTGCCCATTGCACCAACCTGCCTTGCAAGCCATCCTGCCCGGCATCTGCTTCGAGCGGCCGATATCCGGCCAGCTGCAGCCCCATCGGAGGGACACTGCAGACGCACAGCGCAGAGAGCATCCCCGCTCAGGGAGCTCCAGCCCAAAGGCAGTTAGAAACCCCTCCAGCCATTGCCCTGCTGGGCTCGGGCCGGGCTCCAGAGGGAGTTTGAAGTGAAGCTTAGTCACGGCAGTGGCTGTGCTGTCGGGGAACCTGGACGAGGCTGGCTGGGTCGTTGCAGTGATCGCTCCCGCGGTGCACGGAGCTTTGCAGCCAGCCGTGCAGCAGCTGGAGCACTTCTGCCTCCCCGCAGGTCCGTCCCCACTCCTGTGCTCCCCACAGCAGCAGGGTTCAGGTGAGGAAACATCTCGGCTCAGCAAGAAGCTCGATGGGCGCAAACTCTGCGAGCCAAAGCCATGGCACACAGCTGAGGCACGGCAGAAAACAGGAGCAATGCTTTGTAACTGGCAACGCCGAGCGGGAGAGGGGCTGCTTTCTGCACGGCTTGGATCTTCTCTGGCCCATGTCCTACAGAGGTAGGGCATGAACCACCCTTGGGAGGTCCATGGATGTGTGTGGACCACAGGGACCCAACATCTCCCAGTCAGTCACTGGGGCAAGAGGGATAGCTGTGCGAGCACGGCTGTAAACAGGGTGCATGCCGCTCCCACCAGGCACAGCTGCCCGCCGAGCCGTCCCCAGCAAGGTGCACCCCTCTCCTTGGCATCCTCCCTCTGTCCTCACATGCCTCCCCTGACCCTGTCCTCCTACCCTGCAGATCACGAGTCTCGGACCACTGCAAACCCTTCCTCCCAGCTCTCATCCCAGCAGAGCAGAGGGGCGCCTGCACGGGAGCTGATGGGAGGTGTAAGAGGGGCTCCTCGTGCGAGCTGGTGTAAGAGGGGGTCCCCGAGCGCTCGCCCACCGCGGCTGTAACTCACCGTGAATGTCTGCCAGTCCTCCCTAGAGTTCCTCCAGAGGACAATGGTGGGGACACCAGGGATGCCCGCAGGGCCCGGATCACCCGGGGGGCCCGTGCGCCCCATGGCTCCAGGGTACCCCTAGGAAGACAAGAGCAGCTCCTGAAAACCAGCCAGGGGTCTAACCGTCAGCACCGGCTGGGCACGGGCTCTGACTCAAGCCAGCATCTGAGCAGAGCCTGGTCTAGGCACATTCCTGGGTTCAAACCAGCTCTTAAGATCTAAATAACCCTGACATCAGGGAAAGCAGAAGGCATGAGCTTCAGACGCACGTGCCTGTGACCGGACCTATCTAAATGCCACAGGTACTGAAGCTAACGCGCACAGAAGTGCTGTGACTCAGGGGCCAATGAGTTTGCCCTTCCACAGCCTGGGAAAGATGGAAAGTGCTGCGCAAAGGGGGTTAGGAGCACTCTCGCTGTTTTACTGATGGGGGAAACTGAGGCACCACCCTTAATCCAGAACATCTCCAAGCATCTGTCAGTGCACGAGGGAACGCTGCGTGCAGCAGGAGACCCAGCCGTGCCGTGTAGGCTGCTGTGCGCCGGGTTCCTGGAGCTGGAAGGGCAGCCGTGGGTCTGACCAAGGCACTGCTGGAGGGCAGATGTCCCTCCAAGATGAGCTGGTGGAAATAGCACGGGGCTGGACTTTGGGACACGCCAACATCCCTCCTCCTCAGGTGACCTGAGCTAAAGCTGCTTCACGTCCCTGCTCTGCCGCCTCTGCAGAGCCATGAAGTGGCTCAGAGGAAAGACAGCAGCTTGTCTACTCAGCTCAGTCCTGAGCCTGGGCTTAAAACGTCCAGTAAAACCAGGTCTTTCCCCTTCCAAACGCACATAAAGGGCCACCGGACTGCAGCTTCAGAAGGTCACGCTGCCCTCTTGATGAAAAACACCCAAACCAACCCAAACCACCCATGGTGTTTACCCTACACCCCACCCCGTACCTCCCCGCGTTTTCCTGGATACTCACTTTGTCTCCTTTGGGTCCCACCAGACCACGTCTCCCAGGACAACCCTAAAAGGCAAAGGAGGAGAGCTGTGTCACCCCAAAGGGGGACCCCCACGACCCGGGGAGATCCCAGGGTGGCTGGGTGACCAGTGCCACGGCCATCCCGGCCCCAGGGAGGCAGGACCCAAAACAGCTGACTCAGAGCAAACCAGCAGCACCCAAAAGACTGGTGGGGTGGAAAGTGCACCCTATTTTATGGGTTTTATGCTGCTCCCTTCCCACTCTCCTGCCCTGGCATCAGAAAGCAGCTCTGCTCGGCCAGCTGCGTGGCGTAGTCCTGCAGCATCCATCACAGAAACGCCCAGGCCATATGGCCCGGGAGCAGGAGCACATTTCCTGACACCTGGTGAGGAAAGGCAGTGTGTCAGGAAAAAAAAAAAAAAAATCCCATAAAGCTGGACCACGGCCACACACTCAAACAGTAGTTTGGACGAGGACGCAAACATCTGCGGCTTCTAACTTGCGTGAGATCCGATCTAGCCCATCTCTAGTTAAAAGCGCACATTTTGGCCAAGCGGCGACCCCACTTCGGGGCTTACCAAAGCATCTGTCTGGACAGAAACAAAGTCAGATGGGAGATCCCGGCTTTCCTCGATGAAAGAAATCTACCTGGAAGATGTCGGCAGAGACCGATAACGCACCGGGCTGCAGCTCTGATGGCTTCAATTACAGCCACCGGTTTTGTTCTGAGCTTGCAAACAGCCTTGCCCAACCCAGCAGCAAGCCTGGGAATCCACCCGCAGTTAACACCAGCACACACACGACTGCATCCCTGCAAACGCAGAGGCAGCCCCGACCTCGCTGCCTCGTGCTGACGGGATGGGTAAAAAGGCCAAGCGGTGTGTTCAGAAACGGCTCTGGCACTGAGGGATGCTTCACCAGAGGGACTGTCATCACCTCAGGTGCCCAGATCTGGAGCTCACAGGGCTCTGTGCCTCAGTTTCCCCTCCCCAGGGGCTGAGGGCCACGTTCCCCGAGCTCAGCTCAGGTACGGCACGCGTTCGTGCCAAATGGCACACGCATGGTGCTGGCAACTCTGGTCCGATTTTCAAACCTTGGGTATTAGAATCATAAAATCATGGCATCATTTAGGTTGGAAAAGACCGTAAGATCTTAAGATCTCTCCTAAGAGTGAACCTAACGCTGCCAGGTCCACCGCTGCCGAAGGAGGTAAAATAAAGCAATTCCTGCCCACTGTACCCAACATTAAAACATGCACCCGAGTGGGCAGGGACCCCTCCCAGCCCCTCTGTTCGGCCACCCAGCACCCCTCCTTTAAGGAGCTGGCTGCGTGCTGCTGAGAGGCCACTTCTGCAGGAAGGTACCCGCTGTGGAGGCACTGGGATTTTACTGGGAGCACCACGTGTGCGTTGCAAGGTGCCTGGGGACAGGCTCGTCCTCTCCACCATGGGTGCAGATATAAATTAGATCCTTCAGTGAGTCCTGCCTCCCCCTGATCCCCCTCAAAAGAACTATGGGGTCCAGTCACTTCTTCTGGGTGCAGCCTCTCGCTTATGTCCTGCATGGACACCCTAGGTCCTGTGCCCTAGGTCCACAGCTGAGATATCTCAGGAGCCAACGGGGTGCTCAACGAACCCTTCCTCCAACGCGGTCGTCAGTGCTCCACCGAGGACACTTAAATGCACCGGGAGCCTCTCTGAGATGGCCAAAGAGCCGTTCCTCCTCCTGCTCCCCCCCCAGGCGCTGGCCATGGCCACCTCCAGCATGAACACCAACGCCGTGAAGCCAACACGTGCAGTCCTAGGGCAGGGTGGAGGGACAGGACCAAGCCACGGGTACAACAGCACCCCCTGAAATTTGACGGCATCTATTTCCCTCCCTTAAGCAGCTCCCAAGCCGATGCCATTTTGTGCAAACCAAAAAGTACGATTCAGAGCACCAGGAACAGCGAACCCAAGGGCTGTAACATTTCAGGAGAGAACAACGAAAACCAATCCAAGAGATCTCATCAAGAAGGCAGCTGGTGTTTTGCCCTGCAAACTGCAGGCAGCACCGCTCCGCAGCACCATCCTTCCTCCTGCGGCGTGACCCGATGGCTGCAGCCCGGGGTGCTGCCCAACAGCGGCCGGCTCCTGGGAGGAAAGCATGGAGAAGGCTTTGCATTTGCCTGTTGCCCGAGTTCACGCCATCCCCGACACCAGATGCCTCCAGTGGGATTCAATTTAAGCCTATGAATAGAAACCACATCTCTGCTCCTAAACAGCCAGTGCTAAGTTTGAGTAACAGAAACCAAACAAAAAGAAAAAGAAAAGCCTGTGGGGATGTACCGACAGCTGGGAACCCCCATGAAACACTGTCTATGAAAGCCAAGGAGCTTTTGAGTACTGGCAACACAATAAAATCCCTGCAAGGAGGATTAGCAAGATCATAAAAATCAGCAGCTTTTAAAGCAAGAAACACTTCCCGCTTGTCACAACATGCTGGTTTTTTCCCCAGCAATCTCCGATGGCTTTACAGTGGATGATGACTGGGACGGGAACTGAGGACATGTGGTCTGTGGGCTCTACAGTCGATAAACGCCCTGAACAGCATTAGGGCACGATCCGGACTTGGCAGGATGATAAACCAACCTCCATCCACACCTCCCGACTGGACCAGCTACTCAAAGTATTTTTGCAAAGGCATAAAAATCTCTGCGGGTGGCAAACCAGACGTACACCAACCTGCACCGAGGGAGAGGACCCCTCGCGTGGTGGGGCAGGGCTGGAGGTCTGTGCCCCGCTGATCTCCCTGATCGACACTGCCACTGAAAGGGGAGGAGAACAACCCCACAAAAGTGAAAAGGTTGCTGCTAAAACCCCATTAACTCCAAACCTTTCCTCTAAGAATAGCGACAGACGGCACCTTCAGACACGCATCGTGCCTCGTGCCCAGGTCCCGGCTGCAAGGCTGCCCGAGGTCACGCAGTCAGAGGGTGAGCCACAAGCCCAGCACGCATCACCACCACCAAAACCAGAGGAAAGGCAAAGTCCCAATCCGAAAGGAAGACCTCCACATTCCCTTTAATGAAGTTTTCCAAGGCAAAGGCACCAATTCTGTGGTTTCCCTTCCACAGCTTCCATTTAAACACCCAAAACATCCGTCACACCTTTGCTGGCATCACCACGAGCATGTGGCATGGCATCAGCGAGGCGTGTGGGTATGAATTCAGGGTGACCGGGCTGGGCAGCAGCCCCAAAACAGGCTCTATGTGCCCAAACCCCCCCCACGGCTCAGGACGGCTGAAGGGGCTTGGTGGGACGGAGACCCAAGGGGGCAGGAGGACCTTTGGGGACCAGCAGCAAGGGCAGAGCCCACCTGCCCTCAGCCCTGGGGAGCGGTAACGAGACATCAGGAGAGGTTGCCAGGCTCAGCACATAATTTTAGCTAAAATAACAGCTCTAACCATGCACGGCTTGTGCCACTGCAGAGCTTCAAGCCTACACCCACCTGCGCCAGCATCTCAAACCCAAACTCCCAATATCGGGATGGAGACACTTGTACCTGTGTTTCTAGCCAGGATGCTCACGACCAAGAAAAAGCCCATCTCAAAGCTTTCTATGGGAGGGAAAAAAAAAAGCAATTCCCTCCTGGCTGGTCCCCTCCTCGTGCTGCCTCCCCTCCTGCCGGCTGACAGCAGGGCTGTCAAACACCGTGACGTTTCCTCCACTCCCGGGATTTTTTCATCCTTCAGCAGCATCTGTTCCTTTTGCCGTTTTTTTTCCTATTTTTGCAGGCAATAGCCGCAGCAACAGGGAGATGGCTTGAGGGTGGAAGCTAGCAATCCTAAATTTAACCATTTTCCTAGGAAGCCCGGCTCACATCGATGACGAATTTAGTGCCAGGTCCCTCAAACACAGCTGTAGAGCCAGCCGTGTGTGCAGACCTGCCCTGCGGCATCCGGGTGAACCCCCAGGACAGCCCCGGGCTCGGGGCATCCCAGATGGGTTTCACGTGGGTGTCTGCCCAGGGAGGAGGAGAAGGTGCCCGTAGTCACTGCTGGCAGTGGCACTGGGTAAATGAAATGCAATTTTCTGGAGGAATTGTTAAGAAAATTTAACCAAATTAAGGAAATCATTTTGGCAGAAGAAATAAATATGGGAAAATATGTAAAAACATTTTTCAGCTACTTCTCAATGAAGGCTGATGACCTCTTTAAAGATTTATCTATGCTAATTTTACTGGTTTTTAATTTCCCTTTTTTCATCCACTACAATGGATGAATAATCTGAAAAATAATCAAAACTTATTTCAAGACAAATTCAATGCTTTGCTTTGAACCACCACAAACCTTGGGGTGTCGCAGTGGTAGAGAAGCAAAGGACAGCGATGCCAGCGGGGCCACGGGCTGACCCCTGGGGTTTGCTGTGGGGACAGGGGCTGGAGGAGATGGGTTGGCCCCGCTCTGAGCCCCTCAGCCTGCCTCTGGGCAGGACCAGGGTGAAATGGGAACCAACAATGTGGTTAAATGACTTGAGACCATCTCCAGGGCAGGGGGATAAGGGAATCATCAGTTGTCTCTCCAGTTGCCAGCGAAGTTTCTTCAGGGACATCAAAAAACCTTCTCGCAGGGCCAGGCTGGTGCACAGCCCCACGCTGCCCGCACGGAGCAGGTTCCCCTGCCCAGTTTCCCCAGCAAGGTGCTGGCACCACAGCTCAGCAGCCTGCGCCCACCACCCACTCCGGAGGGGAAGATGCACCCCCGCCCATCCCTCCCCTCCTCAGCCATCGCCTCCACTCACCGGCAGCCCCGGCGGTCCCGGCAGCCCCGGCGGTCCCGGCTTCAGGTGACTCTGCTGCCCATGTGCCACCGGCGAGACGGGGTGTCCCGGGTAGGCAGTGCTGTCCCCGAGCCCCGGGACAGCGGGGCTGGCTGAGACCGGAGGATGCTCCGGGACACCCGCCACTGACCCTGTCCCCAGGGGACCTTTGGGCACGTTTCCTTTGGGGGCAGCTGCCTGACGCGCTGACGGGGAGACCTTGGCGAAGGTGGCAGGCACGTCCAGGTCAGTGACAGCATCGCCGGGTTTGCCGGGTGAGAGCCGCCGCAGGGTGCCCGCATCACCCGTCAGCTTCTCCGTGGTGACGTTCTCCTCCCGGGGGTCGGAGGCACGCTCCTTCTTGGCTGCTCTGTGTGTTTTGATGGAGGGTCCTGAGTGGATAAAAGCACCATCAAGTACCCAGGCACGGCGACGGTGTGCAGGAGAAATGGAGGAAACCACGACTAAGGACTCACCGGAGCTGCCAGCGACCCGCAGGCTGCTCCTGCCAAGCCCTGGCCTGCCAGGGCCGGTGATTTTATTATAGGTGGAGTTCAACAGCTCAAAGCCTTCATCCTCAATAGAAAGGCTGTCCTCCTCCTCCTCAGCCGACGGCATCTCGGTAGCAGAGAGCGAATTCAGGGCGCTCCCATCAGGCTGGAGGTTGAGGGTCTCCTGGGCATCCTCCCACGTCCAAGGTGGCCCCAGCGTCAAATCTGAATTGGTGAGTCTGGAGTCCTGAAAAGGAAGAAGGAAAAAAATGAAATTTGAAGTTCTCACCTTTTTTCCCCCCTTCCCTTCTCAACACACTTGTGCTTCTTCATTTCCCACGTGAACGAACGCTGCTGCGGGGGACAAGGCGGCTTGCGAGCCCCAGGCAGGACCCCCCAAGCTCCGGGTCAGCCCGTCAGCAACGGGCAGGTCAGTTCAGCAGCTACAAAACCAAACTTGCCCTCCACGAGGGACACGAGCCAGTTGTCGGCGTGGGCCCCGCTAACACGAACCTCCTTCTCACAGTCCCCCTGCAATGATCCCCACACGAGTTTCTGTCCTGGAGGGGCACCAAGAGAAGAGCCCATAGCCCAGTGACAGAAATCCAAGCTTGAGAGTAATTACTGAAACAATTAAAGCAAACGTATAGGGTTGCTCCGGGGATCGCTCTGCCCCTTCAGCCTTTGATTTTGCTGCTTCTGCATATTTCAAGGCTCCTGGTGGTCTCGGGGCAACGGCGCAGGCAGGTCGCAGGGGAGCTCGCAGCCCCCACCACACATCGAGCAGCTGCCGCAGTGGTGCTGGCCGAGGGCCGGGAAGGCAGTGCAGACAGGGACCCTCGCACGGGACTCGCACTGTCTTCAGCTGCCACGATAAATGGTCCCTGCAGGACAGCGCAGGTCGCAATGGCTCTTTCAGCCCTACAACCACCAGCGCAGCACGGGCACCACCCACAGATGGAGGAAAACTTGATGGAAATATCTACACTCAAGACAAAAGTGCTGAATGTGAAAAAGGAGTTAACGTTCCAGAGTTACCTGCATTTAAAAAGCCCATCGGTTTCACATCCAGCAGCAGTGTCAGTGTCTCAGACTGGGCTTGCACACTGAGCCATGCATGCACAGACCTAGGGTTGGGTTGGCTGGTGGGTGTGAAGGACCTTTGCCTCTCCTGGAACAGCTGGCAGCATTTCCATCAGCCCTGCACCTCCTGCTCAGGGCTTGCTCCTTGCTCCCACCGAGCTCCACAGGGCAAGGACAACCCGGCACATGGCACCCAGCAGAGCTGGGTGGGACCTCAGCCCTGCCTGGTGGCTCCTTGGGGCTGGTGGCTCCTTGGGGCTGGTGCCATGCAGCTGATGAAGAGATAGTCTGCGAGAAGTCACTAGAGGGAGATGCAGGCCCATGCTTGCCTTGCTGGGCTGCAGAAGGGGAGCAGAGAGGTACGAGGAGATATGGAACATCCTTCCCATCGTCCTTCCCATCTGTTGATTGAACCCATTACTCGGCTCTGATTCTGCTCTGCACCACAGACCCAAGATGCATGCTTGCTTGGGAGCACCAAGGTGGATTTGCATCAACAGCAAGTAGAAAAACCCAACAATTTCACTGCCAGAACTGGTGATTCTGCAGGTAAGAACCCAATGGTATTGGTGGGTCATGGGAGCCACCTCCGGCCAAGCCCCGCGTCTTGGAGGGCCTCAGGAGGCAGAGGAGCTCCAAAGGGAGCAGGAGGTTCTGAAGCTTTTGCTGTGCTGCTGGATGTCATACCATTGGATTGGAGATTTCTGAACTCTTCCCTTCCCAAGTGGGGAGGAAACCTGAAAATTTTCATTTTTTCAGTTTTCAAATATCAAGCTGAAATGCTTTGCTCTCAGCTGTGAAAACTTTTTTTGGGGGGGACTCTATCTTTGACATATATAATTTGTTATAATTTACTTTTGATTTCAAGGTTTCATACACAAGCAATTTTATAAGCTAAAACCCATCTCAAATCAGAAAAAAATGTTGTTTTTTTTTTAAATATCGAAATGAAGTATTTTGACAACCTCTTATCTCTTCCAAAATCTACAGACTCTTTCCCCATCAGAAGTTCTAACTAGGGCAAATCAGCATCCTCCCAAAAGATCAGCAGTGCCAAGACCTACTGCTGATACCAGTCACGGACACAACCCCTGGACACCTCCACAGAGCATCTCCACCCTCACGCCCACAGGAGGAGGACGGCCAGGCCCACAAGCCACCCATTTTCATTAGTCCCTCCGGTGCTGTGGTAGGTAAATACATGAGGGATGTATCTAAGACGACGCGTAGGTACCAGAGGAACCCAGCCTGGGTCACGTCCAGCTCTCACGTTCCCTGACCCCTGTTGCTCTCTAGTCCCTGCAGCTGCAACTGAGAGGGGCTTGGGGCCAACCACCCCCGGCTGCCCTTGAAGCCGTAATACTCACCACCCAAAGGGACAATATTTTTTCTGAGCCGAGACAGTCTCTTTATATAGACAGCTTTGAAAAAACAGGAATATTCCCACTTCCTCAGCCCTTAACACAAGTTTTTCACCCCATTTGCAGACAGAGACTTGACCCCACAAAGGGAGAGGCAATGGCAATGTCGATGTGTCGGTGTTACTCTGTTCCTCCGGCCAGCGCTATGTCCCAAGACAAAGGACCAGCGTTCCTCCATCGCCGGGATTTTTATGCTCCAAATGGCACCGATAGCCGTATTTTTAAAGAACGGTGTCTACAGGAGGTGTTCAGTAGGCAAGTGGCAACCTAGCACCAAGGAGGAAGGGTTGAGAAAGGTCAGGATGAGACAGAAAAGACAAAAAGCAAAGGAAATAGAGATGGCGAGTGGGAAAGCAAAGACCAGAGGTGAGCAGCCAGCCCCTCGTGCCCCAGAGCCCTCTAACGAGGACCCGTGGGCCTGCCTTGCGGATTGGAACAAACCCTGGATGCAACCGAAGGGTAAAACACATAAAACAGGAGAGAAGGGAGAAGCGATTTAGCAAAGGAAAAGACAACCCTAATTCATCTCCAGCCAGCTCCCCTTAGCCGGCTTTAGCAAGTCGATGCTCTCAGATTCTCCCTCGGGCACTACCCAGCCCACAGTTCAGTCTCCAGGCGAGCTCGAGCTCGTTACCATCGCAGCCCTGAAGAGCAAGGGAAGATAAGGACTGCGTTTCCTAACCAGCACCCAGCGTCTCGGTAAAATCCAAGGGGATTGAGAAAAGTCAGCGGCAAAAGCTCTGCACAAAGTCATCAGAGCACAGCACCCGAAGGGGACAGGCTGCAATGAAGCTGTTTGCACCGAGAGAAACGCTAACGTACAACAAACGAGCCTGCAGAGTTTGATACAAATTAAAACACGCTGCCAATTAAATCACAGTGGTTTTGCTGCCTTCGAGGTGGAGGGAAATCAGGCTTCAAATCACGAGAGCAGGGAAGCAGCCAGTACTGCTCAGCCGCAGCATGGGCAGGCTGGACCTGGAGCATCACGGCAAGCTCTCGAGTGTGGCCAGCTGGCACATCCCTGCCCTCGCCCGGGCGTCCTGGCCAGCCTGCCCTCTGCTCGGAGATACGGGAGCCTGGGAAGCTCCTGGCAGCGGTCGGTATAGAGAAGCATTTGCAAGCTGGGCAAAGCTCACCGTATGGGCACACTCTGCGCCACGTTAGAATTGCACTGAATTTTTTTTTTATTTTTTTTTTGGTGCTAGAGTAGTTTTCAGGCAGATGGGGGAGCAGCACTGACCCAGGCTGCGGTGCTCAGAGCACAGCGCTGACTGCTGGGAACAGGACCCAGGGCAGGACAAGCCCCTTCCCTGCCCCCCTTAGATCAGCATCAGCTAATCAGAAATTCCATCCAGAACGTAGCACCTTTCCACCTAACCACTCACAATTGTTAGAAAAGAACCAGGGGAAGAGCGTTCCTCCCCTGTGATAGCATCCGCACAGCCCAGAGAGCAAACCAGCCCTGCCAGCCACCTTCTCCTCTAACCCCAGCACGCCCACAAACCTACAGCCTTTCTCATGGAGGTAAGATCCAAATCTCAAGGAAACCACAGACATTAGCTCATCAACCCCTCAGGTATTTTTTATTTTGAACACCAAAGTTGCTGGAACAGAGGTTGAAGCCGTGTAGCATGTGGGGAAGGTGAGGACAGAGCTGCTAGGCATCAGCTTTACCCACTGCAAGGTCAGATTTGCAGTGCCCTACGGCGGTAGAGGCTCTCAGGAGGACAAGGCAGGATCCTTTGGTGCTCTCCCATCACACACGTTATCAGGGACGTACCTTCCCTCTCCTCGCCCCTGGGCCCAAGGCAAAACAGGGCTGTGAAACTACAGCCAAGGAGAGGCAGGAACCTGCCCTCGCTACAACGGGCTTTCTCCTCCATCTCTGCTCCGTAGCTCCTTCGCACACAGCACAGTCATTTGTCTCCTCTTCCCTTGCCACGCAGCACTACCGACCATCAGGGAGAGGGAGCCCCAGGGGATTAATGCTAGTTTCTATTAAAAGCAGACACTCTTCATCCAGGCTAGCCCCCATATAGCCACCATCGCCCAGCCGACGCAGAGACCATCGCTGCCCATTAAATTAGTCTTCCCAACTATATCAGAATCAATGGATTCAGTTACATGAGGGTAAAACCCTTCAGATGCTCCTTCAGTGTCACATATAAGCCAGATCTCGAACCCAGCTGAGAGCCCCCTGTCATTAGCTTTAACTAACTTGGTTTGTGGTCCTGTTTCTGTTTAAGCAGGATGACTGTGAGCTGGCGGTGGTCAGTAAAGAGCACACACAGACTCTACAACAGCACTTCTTTTTTTTTTTTTTTCCCCCTAATACCATTAAAAAAACCTCCCTAGTTTATTTTACAAAGTCCTTTCAGGCAAGAAATCAAATAGAGAGTTGCAGAAAAAGTGCTCTGGCTAAAACTCAACTCCATCATTTGTACATCTTAAAAACGGTTGAGCTGTTAATTATGAGCAACCACATTCCCTGCAAGGTCACCTTCCCACAGAGGATGCGAGAGGAGCCAACGGGGAACCGAAGGGACCTGCAGCCAGCTGGTTCCCCCTCCTCAGCCCTCCGGGGCCGATTCCTTGCCCACCTCCAGCAAGAAGACCCGTGTCCACCTCGGGAAGGGACCCACAGAGCACGGGGCAGACCTGACGACTCTGCAGTTGAGGTGCCCTCGGCTCTACCCACAAACCCCTCAACAGACCCAGGAAGCTCGTGCTTGGCCATAGACCCCACTGCTGTCCACCTTCCCAGCACCCGGCTCCTGTGGCTTGTCCAGGAGGAGTTTCTGCGTAGTTTCAGATGCTAATTGCTCCTATTAAAGCACTATAATTAGCAGCCACTAGCTCACTTTCCTCCCTGAACAATGCAGTCCACAGCCTGCGTAATTTGTTAGCAAACCACGGCAAAACTGGTGGCAGCTCCACACCACAAACTCCAACATCTGCCCAGCAAATAAATTTAGCGTTATTTGTAAACCTCCAACTCCAACAGCTGGAAGCTCAGAGAAGAGCATCTGAAATACGAAAGGGGCTGAAAACTCATCTCGGGGGGAGGCAGAGGGAGTTCATTTACCTCCCCATCCTCCTCCTGGCACCAAGGAGGTTTGAAGACAAGGGCCAGGCGTTAGATGCTCCTCCACGAGCCTCTTCCCTCAGCCACGCTCGGTAATTAAACCCTCTGCAACCCCAGCTGCATGATTCAATTTGGGGTTTGGCACATAGTAAATCCAACAAGAAACGAGAGCTGGTGGGGGCAGGGACTTGGCCTATTTGTGAGTTCCAATTAAAATAGTTTTTAAAATTGACTCGTTCCTGGTTAGCTTTGGGGTTTGTGATTTCTAGTCCTATTTGGTAGCGGGGGTGTGGAAGACCTCTTCAGCCGCCCCCAAAGCAGATTTCTTGGCTTTTTATTTTGTACCCAAACTTTTTGTTCATGAACAGACCCGCAGCAATGCAGGAAATGAAGAAAGGGGTTTTCAACCTGAAAGTGAAACGTATTTCATTCGAGACAGAACAAAAAGCAGTGCTGAACCCTGCTGCAGGCTGCTGCGACCGGGTACCAGGATCTGCTGCAGGGTCCCATCTCCCGTGGCACCCGAGCCCCCAAACATGCAGGAAACTCCACAACAGGCACTTTCTCCTTTCATTCAATAAGGCACCAACAGCTTTGGGGGGAAAATAAGGGCCTTTCACTTCCAGGTTCCGTCGTGGAGACCATGGACATCATCACCATCTCCCACCCCAAACCCCCAAGCGGGACACGCAGCTCCAGCTGAGCCAAGTGGGCGCCCACCGAGACGCAGGGCTGCAGGATGGTCCTGCTCTCGCCCGGAGCTTCCTTCTAGCCAAGGCCTTTGCTAATAATTAACAGTAAGTCAAGGAAATAAAAGCACCCAACGGAGCCATACACGGGAGGGTTCGGGCACTAGATCAAAAGCGTGCACTGGCACAGGGAGCTGGGGGAAGGTGCAGAGGGCAGGAGCAGCTCCAGGCTTACCTACTGCAGGGACTCACCACTTGCACAAAGGACAAGGACGGTCAAGTTCAAGGCACAAGCTGCTACAGCAAGAGAAAAACCTTGCTGGATGATTCCACATCCTCTGCTCACATGCAGAAGAGGTCGCACGCAGAGCCAGCCGCACGCATCCATCTCTGAAACGAGCACCAAGGCACCACACCCAGGTGTTTACTGCACAAGGAGCATCTCCAGGGTGAGCAGGAGCCTGTCCTGGTCCCCAGGGCCCACCGGCCGGGAGGTGCTGGCAGGTTTTTCAGGATATTTTCTCATCTGCAGCACTGGCTGCTGCCATGGAGACTGGGCTCGGGCTTCCACGTGAACGCCTGTAGCAAGAAAGCTCTTAAACTCAATGGGCTGTTACACAGGACTCTGTTTTGTTGGTGTGTGGTTTGTTTTTTTTTTAAATTTTGCTATTAAACTGCTAAAAAAGAGACGCCACCTGATGCCTAGATGTACCCTGAAGTCCAGGCGGAGAGGCTGCAAAGGTCCCATCAAATCCATTAAAATAAATCAGCGGAGACGACATCGCTCCCCTCAGGAAACCAGGGGTGAGGTTTCTAAACACCCTCCCTTCATCCCATCATCGCCGGCAGCAGACATCCTCAAATGGTCTCCCCCAAGATGCTGGCACGTGCTTGTAAAAGCTTCCTTGAAGGCACCATGAAACCAAGTCCCTGATGCAACCAAGCCTGCCCTGACATCACCGGCCATCCACCCTCCCTCCTTAACCAGAAAGAGAGTTCGCTCGAGGTTTGGAGCCCACATGGGTGCTCATGAGCATCACCGTGGTCCTCCCTGCCTGGCTGCGGTGGTCTGACCGGTGCCAAGGTCTCCCGCAAAGTCTGAGGAGCTCCTTTGGAGAGAACCTCAACAGCCGCGTTCCCCGTTGATACCCCCCAGACAAGCCCCTAAGAGGGGGATAAACGTCGGCAGAGATACGTAACCAGCCGGTGACTGGCATCGCGGGACAGCAGCTCCCCTGAGGAGAGCAAGGTGGATGTTTGCTCTCTGTGCAGCAATCCCCAGAGGGGGTAAAAACCACAGCCATTTCTTTGAGTTGAAATAAGAATTTATCTTCTTCTCTCAAAAATTAAATTGTGAAGTAGCGTGGTTTTGATGTTATGTTTTTGTTGCTTTTGGGAGTTTTCTTATTAAAAACAGCTTTGAAATATAGCTTTAGTGCTGAAAAAAAAAAAAATATAATCAAAGTACTTCGGCTTTCCAACATGACCTGTATTTCTCCCTCCAACCAACAGTTTTGCCAGTTTTGATCCAAGTGCTGATTTCCTTAAAACACATTTTGCGGCAAACGAAACCACAGCATTGTAAAGTTTCAGCTACGGCCGCTTGTAAGAGAACTTGGTGCCTCAATCTGTACATCTCAGAGAGGAAAATTAATGAAAGATATCAGCACCTCTCTGCTCCACGGGGCATCGCAGGGGTTGGATGATTAAGCCCACGAGCATCGTTAGCCAGAAATCATTTGACAGGCAGGGGACAGAGGGAGGTCTGGCGCTTAAGGAGATGCTGGAGATCCTGCCTCGCGAAAACAACTCTGCAAAGCCACGAATTTAAAAGCCAGTTCTGTCAAAGTTAGGTCACCTGTGGAAAAGACATCTAGGCAGGGCTGGCAGATGGCACCAGGTGAGGAAGAGTCCGGCAGGAAGCCGGGACTTACAGCCTGAGCTTTGTCCTCACTTCCCTAAAACACCAGGTTTAAACGTTTTTTTTTGCCCAGGTGTTATTACCCGCGAGCTGCGAGGCACCGCAGGGGCAGGAGCTGAAGCGTTCAGGTACTCGACAGGTGAAGCCAGCGCAGAACAAATCCACAGGACACGCACCAGCCATAGGATGCCAATTCCCAGCGGGAATCTGGGATCCAGCCCTGGCAGCTGCACTAACGCAGCCTTGAATTCCTACACATTGCAGACGAGCGTTTTCTAATTCACTGTCAACGTCCAGCATGGGAAAGGTCTACACTGGAAAGTCTCATCTGGTGAGCTCAGGGGAAACGGGTCTCAAAGCTAAAAGTTTCTGGTCTCTTAGGCACAAATAATCACAACTGAATTATATTGGTTCTGTGTAAACAGAACAAAAAGCCAAAATCAATAACATACACGCTTGCTCCTTTAAATAGGCCAAATTTAGAGAAGAACCAGCTGAGAAAGACAAATTGGGAACTGCTTTAAACAGCTCAGGAGTTGTCCAAAAACGTGAGAATTGAGGCAGGAGGCATGTGGGTTTAAAACGCCCAGAAATTAGATATGGCAAGTGGGGAATGAGCACAAATTGAAAGCAGCCATTAAGGATGATAAAACAGAAGGAAAAAAGGAATCTGGCATGTGATAAGCAATGCAGAGTCTACGATTTGTAGTAAATCGACTTGCGCAAGGAAAATAAAGACGGGAGAAATCTCTGACCCGGGGTCCCCATCGCGGCCCCCCGCCACGTGGAAGCGGCCGCATCGCCAGCAGCGGCGTGGGAAGACGGAGCCGGAAAAGCCACATTTCTGTCCACGTTTGGGAAAAGCCAGATGACATAACCAGATGACAATGAAATACTTTCCATTCCAGAAGTGACAAGGAGGAGGAGTTTCTCAATCCCATCCTGATAATTCAAACTAAAAAGCGTTAAAATAACAGGCTCTCTTGAACACGAGCACTGATTTTTCAATTTGGCTCAGAAAGCTGGGGAAGCTCCAGGGGACTGGGAAAAGGCTTTATGTTGTGCCAATATGAAATGAAAAAAAAAAAAAAAAAAAGGCAAACAGGAGGCCTTGAGTAATTACAGACCCCTTCCCTCAAGCCAAGCCCAAGCAAAATAACAGAGCAACTGATATGGGGCTCATTAATAAAGAAACCAGATAATGTAATTAATGCCATGGTTTTGAAAAGAGCTGCTGTGTAACTAACTTGGTTTCTTGCCTGAGGAGATTAAGAGTGTTTTGTTGACGAAGATAACAGCGTCGATGTAACGATGCTAAACTTCCGTAGGGCTTTTTGGTTAGTACGACTTGATACTATGAGCCAAAAATTCAACTGACTTCCTAGATGGCAAGCAGGTTAAAACCCAGCTTGGAGCACATCTGCCTACAGCAGCCCAGACAACTAGCGGAACGTGCTGCCCTAGTTTTCAGCTAAGTCAGGCTAGGTAAAACGCACTTCAAAGCTTAGTGTCTTCTCTCAGGAAATACGTTTTTGTTAATAGAAGCCTCTTCTATCCAACAGACAAAGGTACAATGTGATTCACAAAGTCAAGATCAGAGAAAGGCAATTTTAAACTATTTTTTCCAGCACATCTAGCATCAAGCCCCTAGAAGAGGCTCAGTTATGGGAAAGTTGAAAAATCAAGGCTGGACTCCTTGCTAAGCACACCGCACTGATTTAAAGGAGGAATAATTGCCAGGAAATCCTATGGGCTATGGTCAGCAGGAGATCAGGTCAGATATAATTATACCGCTGGATCTGCAGCCCCCACAGCAGGAGGCTGAGGGAGGCGAAACCCTCCCCGGTGCCCAACACAGCCTTCCTCCGCTCGGCACCGGCCATCGCTTCCTCAGAGCGCTGCACGGGGCTGCAGCCCTCAGCTGAGGCATCGCTCTGTCCTCCGGCTGCTTCGGGGCAGAAGGGCAGGATCTCGCACCCAGAAGACATTTGCTTAATCGAAACTGGAATAGCTCAGCCCAGGGATCCCCCACATCACTCCATCGTGTAACCAAGAGCAGTGATTTTTCCTCACAAGTGTCATTGGTGGCACCCGGGGGCTGGATTTGGGAAGTGAATAAGTTGTAAACTTAAATAGTAAAGAAGATAAGTGATTTCTTTTGGGAGGTCCATATGAGATGCCTCAGCAGTGCCCTGTTTTCACAGGGGGATGGGAAGGTCAGGGCTCCCTAGTATCCCACCTAGGGACTCAAACCAGAGCAACCCAAAAGCTTGAACACCCCTGCAAGCTCCGCATCCCAGGGCCACATTCAGAGTGGGAAGACTCTGAAGGACTCCCCGTCACACTCCCAAATAGCACACGTGCCTCTTCTCAACAGCCTTTTCCAAAGGAGAAGCAGAGCTGTCCTGGTTTCAGCTGAGATGGAGTTAGTGCTCCTCGCAGTAGCCAGCATGGGGCTGTGCTTTGGACTTGTGCTGCACGCAGTGTTGGCAGCGGAGATGGTTTTGTCACACAGGGATGGTGCAGTTACTGCTGAGCAGTGCTTACACGGAGTCGAGGGCTCTTCTGCTCCTCACCCCACCAGTGAGTAGGCTGGGGGTGCACAAGAATTTGAGGGGGGACACAGCCGGGACAGCAGACCCCAATGACCCAAGGGATATTCCAGACCATATGACGTCATGCTCAGCATATAAAACTGGGGGAAGGAGGAAGGGGGGGGGACGTTCAGAGTGATGGCATTTGTCTTCCCAAGTCACAGTTACACGTGATGGAGCCCTGCTGTCCTGGGGACGGCTGAACACCTGCCTGCCATGGGGAGCAGGGATGGAATTCCTTGTTTTGCTTTGCTTGTGCGCGCAGCTTTTGCTTTACCTATTAAACTGTCTTTATCTCAAGCCAGGAGTTCTCTCACCTTCACTCTCCCGATTCTCTCCCCATCCCACCGGGGGAGCGTGAGTGAGCGGCTGGGTGGTGCTCAGCTGCCGGCTGGGGTAAAACCACAACAAGAGCAAACCCCATTTCTAAGCGACGCTGGGGCAGAGCATTGCACGCAGGAGACGCGGCCGTCCCCAGCACATGGCCATGAACCTGCAGCAGGACACGAGACACCGGTGGAAGTGCAATGCCCCATCAAGTTGCTTGAGCAGGAGCAGAGAAGCTGTCAGTCAAGCCAAGCCCCTTGCTGCAATTCTTCTGGCATATGGCAAGCCATAAAAGTCAGCAAGGGCACAAAAACTGAACCCAGGCAGAAGGTCAGATCATAAAAGGTTGAAGAGTAGCTGTAACTCTCATTAGAAGACGCCTCCTGGCTTGGTTAGATGGAGTAGCACTTTATTTCTTAAATAAAACCCACCGCGCTTCAGATCAACATACTCCATTCATTACATTTATCACAGTGATTTGAGTTGCAGTCAGTTATCCATAGACACCTTATCCCACCCGAGAAACTGGTTTCAGAAGGCTTCAGATAGCCGAGATATTATAGCTATCAGAAACAAGAACAACCATCTCCAGATAACACCTGAGAGGACCAGAGATATTGCTGGGCTCAAGCTGTCACTCACGCTTCCCCCACCAGCCTTCGCTACAAACCCACAGGGATACTCGGTATTAGCCCAGGTTATCCGAGGAGCTGGTATCCCACGAGGTCAAGGGAACCAGTGGCAGTTCCTCCATCAGGGCTTGTCTTAGGCAGGACAGACCAAGCACAAGCCTTTTATTGACATCGAAATACTGACAGGTATTTTAAAGACCGACATCCAGAGTACATACCTCTCCCAACTTATACAAGCTTCAGACTGATTTTAAAGAAAGGATGCTCTGGTAGTACTTCAGCTTTAAGCAATCAAAGTTGCTAACTAGAAATTAGCAATTAAATCTCCATTTACTGCTTTCAAAAATTATTTTTAAGATGGCCCTTCCTCCTAAACTTTAAGTAGAGCCAGCATTTCCTTTGCCACAAGAAACCCTAAGCTTTTTTCCTCTTCTTTGCAAATGAATTCTCTTAATCAAGAGCACCGCGTTGTGATTTGCTTTATTCAACTGGAATGTTTCTTGGTATAAAGTAAAACTAGCAAGAAAGCCCTGTAAAGTAAGATCTTTCACTCTGTATATTGGATATTTAAAATCCTCAACAAAAAAGAATTCTTAGTTAAAACACAGACTTGGTAACACACAAAACCTCACCAAAAAAAAAAATTTTTTTTTTTTTTTTGCCATCTAGGTCATAATAATGTCCAAGCTCATTTTGCTCCATGTTCTCTGCTGCCACCAAGCATTGCCTGACCCAGCAGAAATACACAGTCATGAATCGTGCCACACAGCAGCATCTCCTCCTGATTTTGCACGTGCTGAAGCGGAAGCAGAGACCAGCATTTGCTCAGCACACTCTTCTGGTTCGTTTGGCCTCCTGTTCCCTGGAAGTGTTTCTAAAAAATTACTCGCAAGGAGCTCCCCGGCTGCTGGTTTACACACGCCATAAAGCCCGAGCAGTAATACCAGCCTCACCCCACAATTTCCCTTTCGAGGTTGAAGGACAGCCTGCTGCCTGCTCGGACCTTCCTCCCAGCCCATCACCATGGATTCAGGCCATCCGGCTAACCGGAAAGATGCCACACTGCAACATAAGATTCTCGCCAAGTTCTAAACAGCAGAATCCAGGCTGAAAATTTAAACTCCTGGCAGAAGTGCTGAGATGCTAATAAGAGACCTGCCTGGGGTTTATGAAGGCCACAGAGACTGGCAAGGAGGAGGAACCAGCAGTCCCCGCTGCTGAAACGCTCTATTTGTACACACAGTGACCGTGTCAGACTACTCCTGAGCTGCTACTATTTAAGGAGCTACCAGCAGCTGTAGGACTGAATGAGACTGAATGAGTAATTGCAACACCGGTTTGATTCAATAACAAATGCGAACAGACACGCCATGAACAAACTGAGCATTTTTCATAGAGATTTCAGGGCGTTTTAATATCGAGAAGAAATCTCGGAAGTAGTTTGAACTGTCCAGATAATTAACACCGTGAAATTTTATCTCTTTGGAAATCAGTGAGATTTAAGCTTTATTTGAGTTTTGATTGAATGGTTTTAGGATCCCAGATTAAATTGCTTTGGCAAAAGCCATTCAGTTCAGTAATCAGCTCAGCCCTCTTGCTCACATTTAGTACAGGCAAAGAGAAGACAAAAGGTAGGAAAAGTGGCTCAATGCCATCCATGTCTCAAACATTTCTCATAAATCACAATCTACTAAAAAAAAAAACCCACAAAAGGAGTAGACTGCAATTCAGGTATACTTTAGGCTACCATAAACAATTAATCTATTGCCTTCATCCACTTACACCTTCCTCCACCATCACCCTAGCCCTCCATAATTTTTTAGCTCTAATTAGCAATTAAGGAATTCACCAATATATTAATCTACTTCTAAATGAACAAAGGCAGGGAAAGTGTAACCACAGAGTACAGCTTTGGATCATCCCTGCAGCAGAGCTGATCTGCTCTTTGTATTCAAACTGTAACACATCAGCAGCGCATTTTTTTCTTTTAATAAATCCAAACGTCAAAGATTCCGAGGCGCCTCTGGTCCTGATTAAGTGCTTGAAAAACAAACTTGTCCCAAATCCAGAATATCATTAACCTTCCCCTGTAGACCCATGAATTTCACCACTTTTCTTATTACTGCCACATCTCACCAATTCACACCCGCTGCTGGGGGAACCGCTGCCAGCGAAGCCGGCTGGCAAACGAGCATCGGATGGGGGGCACGTCCTCAACAGGATCCATCAGGACTTGAGGACCCATTGCAGGGAGGTAGAGACCACCTTTCAGACGTGCTCAGGACGAGTGATTTTTTGCCATTTCAGTTCATCATCATCCTTACCACAACCCAACCCATGAGCAGCCCCATCAGCGATCCAGCAGCACGCTCACCCGTAAGCCTGCCTGCTGCTGCGAGGCTTGTGTTGCGATTAAACCCTGGAGCGGACGGTACGAACCCAGCTGCCAAAGGCCACTTGGTCATACACGAAGCGGAGTTTGCACAAAGGAGTTAGCAAGGTGCAGCCGGACACTTTAAGCCAGGCGTGGGAACAGATACTAACGCCTGGGAGGGTGAGGGGAATACAGAGAGGAGTCCGTACCGCTCAGTAACACACACACAAAAATAAATCTCGATTTACATTTGCTGGCAGGTTTCCCCCTCAGGATGTCTCTTTGCATGAACTCAAACAACAAACCTTGGCTAGAAATCCCAGCTACAGCAGAAACATAAAGACTTGCAGCCTGCCTCGCTCGGAGCAATCCCTCATCCCGCCTGCAGCACACAGAGGGGCTGGAGACACGCTCCAACCTCCTGCTGGGTCACAGCAGCTCCCAGGAGGCGGCGGCAGCCCCCAGCCCCACGAGCACCGGTGGGACTCGGCAGCAGCCACCCCTCTCCCACCGCCAGACTCCCCGGGGAGCCACGCCAAGGAACACGATGCTTTGCAACCCCCAGAATCCCAACTGCCCCCTCCCACTGCAGAGCTTCAGCCTCTCCCACCCCCCCCAACGGTGGCCAGCAGCAGCAAGTCCTCCCCGGGCAGACGTCACGTCCCACGCCTGGGTAGCAGCAGCAGTCATCCAGCCTCCTGCTCTTTCCTGTACCACGCAGAGACCTGCCACCCTGCCAGCCTCACCATTTCCTTCCCTCCAAGCAAACGCAGCCGCAGACAGATCCACAAACACCCCTGTGCACGCAGGGCCTGACCCAGCTCATCACCACCTGCACCCAGCCACCCCTCTTGGGCTCAGTGCAAACCCTCAGGAAGGTCACCTAAACTCACCTTGGCCTCCACCAGCTCTGAGACATGTCAAGTTACGTTCAAACCATTAAAGAGAGAGATTGCAATAAGGAAAACGACAATGGCTTTTTACCCAATTGCTCATTTTAGCAACTCGTTTTCCCCCGGAGACATTATGGTGGTGAGACATCCCAGAGGGACACGGGGAGGGGTGTTCCCTGCACATACCTCCTGCAGCAACGCAGGAGAGTCATACCTGAGCAGACGAGTCCTCGATTTCATTGGTTTCTTTTGGCACCTAGACAGTTGGAGAGAGAAAGAGGAAAAACATCACTGCCCGAGGACCTGCACCGACTTAAGCACGTGCTTACTGTCGGCTCCAGGACTGGAGAGCGTGCTGGGAAGCATCGAGGGAGCGCACACTGGGAATCAGTTGTTCATAGCAACACGGAGGAAGAGCTTTTGATTAAACCTACCAAATCTGTGGGTGGTTTTTGCAGTTTCTTTTGGTTTTGAAGCTAATCAGTCCCGCGGAGGGGGCCAGCAAGGGACGGGAACTGACGTGATGTGGGGCAGAATTATCCCGTGGGTTCCCACTTGCAGTCAACTTACTGATGTTTAAAATAAAACCTTCTCCCTGCTGGGTAAGCTGCTGGAGCCGTTCTGGTGAGTGCTCCAGGCCTACAGAGCACAGCCCAACACAGTAAGAGCAGTTAAGAGGAGCCCATCACCTTGCAGGCTCAGAGGACACATCTTGTGGCTTTTAAACCAGGGATTTGTCCTTACTTCTCAGCTCTAGGGAGTGAGTCCAACTTAACTTGAAGCTACAGCCAGTACCTAGGGGCTGTCAGCATGAGAAAGGCCAGGTAGCATTCTGGGGATGACCACGGGTTACACTTGCTGGGAGCTCAGACACAGCGATCTCCCTTAGAGCAGGCAGACCACCAGTGTGACCTGCTCCACATTACATACTCAGCCCTCTCCGCATTTACTCCCTGGCAAAGCCAGCTCCTAGTTAATCCCTTATGATCAGTGCTGAACACTGTAATAAAAGTAAAATCCACAAAACTTCTATTTTCTAGCGATGCTGACAAAACAGAGGAGACCACCTTTGAAAGGACGATGCACCAAAGGATGCAATGCAGCAATCTTGCTGGGGGCGAGCAAGAATTTCAAAGTGATGTACAATTCCCGAGCACAGCTTTTACCCTCTCCCTCCCAAAAGCAAAGCTCCAGCTGCAGCATTACTCAACAGCTACTCCAAACTTTCCTGTGTTAAACACATGAGCACATACAGTCATACACACACACCCAAGCCTTCTTTGGCTCAGAAACTCTCCCTTTAACTCATTCCCCCTTTGCACCAAACCCATCTAGGACTTGAAGGGAGGGTTTGGGTGGTGAAAGAACCACCACCCCATGTGCTGGCCACCGTCACCTCCTCGCATCTCAACTCAAACTGGAGACACAAGTACTTCCAGGCTGAATTAACACCCCGGGTTGGGCCCTTCCTTTGAATCGTGTTACACCAAAGAGGAGCTTGGGCCAGCAGCCCCCAGATCTGTCAGCTGCCCTCAGCCACACCTCTGGCCAGGCTGGTGAAAGCTCCCACGGGGATCCGAAATGGTTGAGGTTGAAGGAGTGCGTGCACGTTGAGTTGTAGCTCCGGCAGTGCTCGCTGGCGGCTGTTGGGTCTCCCATCATGAAGGTCAGTTGCTGCAGAGAACCCTGGAGAGGAAGACGCACAGAAACCATAGCTTACCCACATGCTTCCTCCAGAGGAGAGGGCGAGGTCTGGAGTGGGGGTCTCCAGCCTCTCAGAGCCGGGGACATCTTTAGAAGATGCTTTAGGCCACCAGCACTCACTCCCCATCTTCAAGAGCTGGATGCAAAGATCCTGTGAACAAAGGCTAAGAGCCAGCAACGTGCAAGCTTCGAGTTAAACAGTGGATATTCAAGAGGTGCTAAGCACGCTGCAGGATCAGGCCCTTATTATTCACCTCCAAAAGAGCATCCTCCCCTGGCCTAGCCTGAGCAGCACCCTGGTGCAGGGGCAGCACCCAAAGGGACCCCTTGACAGGCTGATGACCGTGCGCCTGCAGGCAGCAAAGTCTTCCAACTCCACCACCACCTCCCGCACTCCCAGCCCCAAAGCTCTCAGCAAGGGCTGCTCGGCTGGGCGCTGCACAGGCTGGGAGCTGCTCTCATGCTGCAAAAGCCCTGTTGAAAACAAGGGTGCGTGAGGAGAGACACCAAAGGAAAATATTCTGTACAGGAGAGGATTTACAAAAAAAAGAACGAAGCGCGATACTGGACTCCCAGCACAGACCACCAGACAGAGGAGGTAGACATACAGAGACGCCCACTTGTCTGCAGAAGGCAAAACATCAACCTCCAAGGTTCTGCACTTGTCAGAATGAAAACTGACTCAAAAAGGGTTTCCATGCCGTACTAGACTGCCATCACATTTCCTTCATTAAGCTAAGGATGACTGAACTAATTAGCAACATGGCACCATTGACACTGGAGCAGCATGACACAACTACCCAGAGGGAACATCTGAGCTGGTTCCATCCACCCAGTGGTCCTCTGCCACCTCCCAGCAGCAGCAAATGCAGAGAGGAGCATGTCCAAGCTGCCAGCTGACCTCTTCACTACATGAGCTGAAATCTTCCTCCCCAGGCTGGAGGTGCAGCTCACTATAAACCAGGGACAAGGAGAGAGCTACCCCACAGAAATAGAGAAGAGCTTCAGACTGATGACACAAACCAGGGGTTGGCCTCAGAAATGCCACTTGGGCTTTTTCTGTAAGAGCCCTCAGTTTGTGTTTGGGGTTGACCATCAGATATGTCTCAACACAAAGCCTGACAGCCTTTGAACTTATCAGGCATTTAAACAAGGCCACCTACTTTGACTTGCTGGGAATCCTTTGCTTGTAAAGTCCTCAGAGGAGGGACTATCTTCAACACATGCATGGGACAAGCTGCCCAACCAAATGCTTTGCATGCTGACCGCACAGATGACTTCTGTACATGGTATAAGTCATGGTCAACAAGAGAGGATGAGTGTAAGTCTGTAACCTAGAGGTCTCTACTGCTGACCTGACTGCTGGCACTTCTGTTGCCCTGACCCAAAAGCAAGCACTTTGCACAATTCAAAGCCTTTGGAGAGCTCACCATCTCCATCCATGAAAATAAATGGTGTGTTTTAGGAAGAGAGGACAATGGATTCCTTCAGAGGGAGCTGCAACCTCACTTCACGCAGCTAGAGCAGACCACGTCCTCAAATACAGCCCTGCCAGGTCTGCCCAGCTCTCACCTTGAAGGGGATCTCAAAGGACTCGATCAGGCCTCCGATGACAATCAGCCCCTCAGTGTTCACTCCCATCCCGAAATAATTGGACCAGCTCACTCTGTCCACCAGCCGACAGTCCACATGCAACTCCAGCCTCTCCACGGAGATGCTGAGAGCAACTTGGTGCCAGTGTCCGTCGCCGAGAAAGGAAACTGGGAACCTGCACGCCCCGGAGGGGGAAGGGAAGAGGTACAACATGAAACTTAGGTCCTGCACCTTAGGCAGGACTAGACTTCACCCATATCAGCTCCCAGGGTCCCTCATATCCATCCTGAGTACAGATGCAAAAGACAGTAGAGATATTCAGTCTACCTTATTGTCACAAGTACGCACCATCGCTTCTCTTCCAACATGGGAATGCTATTTCTATCCAATGGATTTGGGCACATCTACAACCAGTTGAGGTGTCTGGGAAATTATTGGTATTTGTGTCTCTCCCCACTTGATTTATCCCCAGGTATTTGCACCTTTTTGTTCTTTGCTGTTTTCCAGATCTGCATCATTTTGACAGAGTGGAGTCAGGCAGTGCCCACCTGTGTGTGCAGTTGCACCACCAGGTCTGAGGGACCATCACCCAGGTGGGGGGACATGACCTTGATTCAGCTGAGGTGGCATCAGAGCAGCACTGCTCAAAGGCCCTTGTGGGAAACTTTATCTCTGGCCTCAGAAGTAGAAAAGGAAGCATGAAAAGGCATTAAAAAAGGCATCTGAGCAGGAACTTACTCGTAGTGTCTCCTCCTCGTGGTGACAAAGACCAGGGCGTACGGGCTAATCCTGATCTGGAAGAGCACGTGGCTCCGATGGCTAAGGATGGTCACTAGGCTGGTGTCCTCCTTCAGTGAGTACCTGAGCTTCATCAGCACGCTCAGCTCATCTGCAAACCTAACAGAAAGCAGCAACACAGGGCATCCTGCAGCAGCTGCTGTGTCACCATGAACTGCCCTCTTAGGACAAAAAAACCCCGAGTCACAGCACAAACAAATTCAACAAGAACAAAAAAACCAAGAGCAAACAATCATTCAGGTTGTAAGGTCAGGTACTCAAACAGAAGCAGCCAGGCCAGAATTAGTATTACCCATATAACCGTAATGCATCCCTTGAAGGGGCAATGCTTAGGTGGCTGTGCATGATTTTGCATGGGACTCCTGCCCCGTCCACTGCTAAGGTTGGATGGTAACCCTCTTAACAAGCAGCTCCTCAATGCTGCCTTCTCTCACCGTGTCCTTGCCCACAGCAAGCTATAGCCCCGTATCAAGTATGGCAAAAGTCCGACCTGGTCTATGCGTCCACAGACCAGTGCGCTGGCATCAAGCAATGCTGATAGATACGGCTGTGCTGCCTCTCTTGCTCTCTCCAGTTACGTGCTGGAGCAGAGAGGTCTTCCTCATGGGAACACCAAGAAAACACATTCCTGGAAACGGTCAGTCAAGCACTGTGCTGATGTGTCTTCCCTGCACACAGCCAAGAAAGATGGAAGAAAGGGAGGAAGCACTGAGCTCATAAGAGCTCAGTTGTCTGATGTGTTGTCTTCTCATTGTTATCAAATGGGGTCTTAATGTAGCCCCTCAAACCAACAAGCATGCATGAAAAGCTTTTGAGGACCACCACCCCAGCCCCATCCCCCTGAAGGCAGCCTACCTGTCCCCAAACGCCTCCCTCGTCGGGATGTTGAGGGTAGCGTACTGCCCGATCTCCAGGATGCTGCAGTTGGCTTCATCGTAGCCAAAGGAAATATTGCTGAGGTCCTGTGCACGGGAAGTAATTTTGTCCAGCAAGTTCACTTCATCTGCATTGGGGGAGAAGAAAGAGATGCTCAGTAGCTGAGATACCTTCACTACAGGGCTCTGCTCTCTTCGTTCTTCCTATTAGACAACAGACAAAACCCCCAGGAATAAAAGAATGCAATTTGGGGAAATTAAAATAATTCACAAATTCAGTGAAGTCGGACCAAGACAAACATTCAGATAACTTCAGAAGCAGCCAGGTGATATTTTTGAAAGAGAATACGTGCTTGAGGCCAGTGTCCCAAAGACATGAAGGGTCATTCCTACCCCAGCAGTGGTGGTACCTTTATGACCATACAGCTGGGATACTCAGGGCTGTAAAGCAGATCCTGGGACACAAAATGTCCTAAACCACAAATCCTGGATCAGCTGGGGACAGAAAATCCCACTCAGTCCTTTCCCAAGCTTCCTTGTTGAAGTTTGCCCAATTTCAATCAAGAATTCCCCTTTCCCAGCAGGCAGAAGGCCTGCTTTCAGAACTACGCTGTGAACGTGCAAGATGGTTTGAACTGGGCGAGAGCCCCTGCTCTGGGCTGTTTGGCAGCACCGTCACTTCAGTCTCATGAGGAGCTTTTACCTCCCTTGGTGAACAGAGACATTCCCTTTCCAAGGTCATACTTTAATTAAATAATCCTTCAACTACAGAAACACCTGAACAAAAATTTGTTTAAAACCACAAGGTTTCTTGTTCCCCTCCACTCACAAAAAAAACAAACAAACAAAAAAATTGCAGACATCTGGCTTTACCCAGACACACTGTTTCTACCCTCCAAGACATCTACAACCAGGTCCCTCCTTTCTCGTCATCCCTTTATGCTGCTGGGCAGCATGGCAATAACCCTGCCACCTGCGAGGGGTGGGGACGAGGGACGGACCCAGGGCAGCACCCATGGGCTCAGCCTTGCAGGAGGGGTCTGGATCACTCTGGACCCACAGCCCCCTTACTGGGAGGGCCTCGACAATCCCACTTGATGAGTCGTCAGTGGGAATCCTGCCACTACCATCTGCACTAGCATCTGCCATCACTTGGGAGGCATCCAGCCTCTGCATTCAGTCTAATTCCCACTGTCGATGAGGTGTGAGATTTATTTGAAGGCAGATGAACAGCCTCAGGCATGCTGCAGCCTGACAGGAGATATACGCACCGTATAGATCCACTGCTCTGGAAAACAAGTCATCAATCGAGCAGAGAGCTGCTTTGATTCAGTTCAGATGCTAACACAGCAGTCCCACCACCACCTCCTCAGAAGATTTTGCAAGGGAAAGAGCCCTGTGCTGGGAAGGAGGGGAGGGAGGGGGGTCCTGCAGGAGACGCTCCCCGCACGGTCACAGCATCGACATGTTCCCAGGCAACTCTCAGCTCAGCAACGTGAACGTGCAACAGCCTTTGGCAGCAGGAACATTGCAAAAATGGCACCAAGCCAGGCAGGGTGCAGGGCTGAGCCCCTCGGGGATGTGAACAGTCATAACCCCTGAAATGGTATGAGTTGGCAGAGTTCATCAGTGTCGCAAGTGATGTGCACGTACAGCATGGGGAATTAATCCGAGACCAAACACAGCTCACTGAGGGGAAAAAAAAGAGTACCAGGAATGTTTGTCCCTTCTCATTCCCAAGCAGTTTTGGGGGGTGATTTCCCAGCTGCTGGCACCAATGGGTGTGCCACGACCTGCACGTTCCATCTCCAGGGGCTGCAGCCCCCATCCCTCATCAGCTTTGCTGGTGATTACAGGCAGACAAGTGTGAATCCAGTGGACTCTACCAGGTGAAGCACCTTCCTACACAAGCTGCAGCTGGGGATTAGTACTAGAAACAACATGCTTATGCAGAAGTTTTCCTGGGCAGGGTACGGCTTTAACACACAACTTGAGCATTTGCTGAAAGTTAAACCCATGGTTCGTGATAACATGTGCATCTAGGGTTCAAGTCAAGCACGTGCTTGGTGCTTTCACAAATAAAGTAGCAGAGACTCCTCTCCCCGTGGTCTAAGAACTGGAGGTAGCTGGAGAGCGATCACGGGGCAGGGGTACACTGGCAGGTTTAAACAGCCAGGGTTGGTGGTTGCCTCTGGACCCCTCACCAACCCCAAGAGAAGAATTTGGCATAAAAGAAAAACAGAATTAGGAGTGAAATTAATGAGATCTCAAGGCCCAGGCAAGGGGATGGTAGGAAGCACAGCCCATCACAGCCGAGGGAGCAGTGCCCACAGCATGGAGCACCAGCACACATTGCACCTATCAGCCAAGGGAGAGACGAGCTGATCCCACTGCGTGCCCAGAGGAGCTGCGCACCGCTGTGGCCTCTCCCATGGCAGCCATCAGAGCCTGACCATCACGGGAAGGATTTAGTCGTGTTCCCATCCCCATGGATGACCTCCCTATGAGCACCTCTCTACATGTTTGCATGCACATGGGAAGGGCAGAGCCAGAGCCAAGTACAGCCCCCGCATGATGCGGGCAGTTCAGAGGATGATGCCAAACCTCTACTAGAGACAAGCAAGGACAACCAAAAGGCAACAGGTCATTTCAACCCCCAGAGAGGGTCAGCACTTCCACCCTGGCAATCTGCTGCGCAGTTATACCCTGGGCAGATCAGCCACTGCAAACACCACTCTCGTCTCCCTGGCTTCCCCCGTAAGCCAGAAGAGAAATGTTGCAGTAAACGATGCACCTCTCAGGCACCAGCCCTCATGCAGCCCCAGGGAAGCTGGAAAGCAGATGCCCTTCTCCCGCTTTACCAGCTCCAGACCGCAGCTCTTCCACATGCACTGCCTTTTCTTCCCACCCCCTGTTCTCCAGAAGCAGCTTTCCATGTATTTATTTTAGCACATCTGGCTAGTTTCTGCGCCAGCGGGGCCTCAGAAACGCCTGCAGCAGAAACCCACGTTGCATCAGCCAGGAAAGCATCACATGGGATTGATCTACTACAGACACCTTGAAGACTGTCTTGCTGCAGTAGCTGCAGCTCATGGCACCACGCTCTCATCCCAGGGCAGAAGCTGATGCACTGTGAGGTTATGACACAGGATTTGGTGCTCAACCAGCCTCAACACCAACGCTTGTACTTGCAATGTCTCCCCAGGATTAACTAAGGGTCAACTCTCCACCCTGACACTGCTGGATTTCTGGTTGTTACAAAAACATCAGGGATTTACTGTAAATTTCAAAGCAGGTTTATTTTCTCTCTTTGCCTTAACCTCTGGGAGCAGACGTGCTGCTTCTCAAGGCCACAGAGTATGAGTACCTGTGGAAGCGATTCTCAGCTGCAGGGTTTGAGTCACCGGCTACCAGAGATTGGGGTCACAGCCCTTCTGGGAGCAGATTGATCCCAGGCAGGTGGATGCTGAGGATGCAGTGAGTGCAGTCACTGCAGCAGGCAGAGACAGGACAGATGATACATCTGACAGTAGTCAGACGTTTCTTTACACAAAAAAAAAAAAAAAAAAAATCTTGTTTTCTCATGAGCTTTCAGCTTTCCTAGGGCTCAGGTGCCTTGTCCCTACAGGCATTCACCCCACTGCCTTGCTTCACAGCCAGCCCTCCCCATGTCCTTCCAGTGGCCATCAGTGAGCAGTTCTGCTCACAAACGCTCTTTCTACCACTGCTGAGCAACCTCCACCAGCAGCATGCTCCCACCTCCACCCTAAAGGCCGTGCTGCCCAGGGCCCCAGAGGCAGGGCTCACAGTCCAGCTGTGTTTGCATTGGGCTCTAGACTTGGGTCCTTCCTTGCTCCCCTGCAGAAAAGCCAGGCAAGACTGCGCGTGGTGCACATTCAGCATGTCAAACCAACACCTTTGCTATTCAACCTCAACCCAAAAGCGTGCAGAATGGCTATTTCTATACTGGAAAGCAGATTCCTGGAGTTCAACAGCTGCTGCCAAATTCAGCTTGCCTCTGGGCTCCTAAAGCAGCGCAGGAATCTTCCCAGGCAGCCCAGTGCCAGGGAGACTTGTGCACGGGCCAACCTCAGCAAGGACAAGCACTGGCCAGTGGAGCCAGAGCCAAGAACGTGGCACCCCAAGCTTGAAGTTAACCCGCAGTCATCAGGGTGCCAAGCATGTTCTGGGAAAAATGCTTCCAAGGATGGGGAGCACAGCAGTCAGTGCAGACACCTACAAAAAAGCCATTAGGGATACAGCATGGAGCTGTTGAATCGCACCTCACCAGCACATTGTGCTGCCTGGTGTTGTGCCAGGAGGTCTCTGCCTCCAAGGGCCCAGAAACCATACCAAGAGAAACAGCCAGACTGACCTTGGGCTTTAGTACGGACATCCCAGCAATCCTAAACTCAGGCTAGAGGAGGAAGCCAGCAGAGCCTTGCAAAGCTCAGCAAGGGAAGATGCACTCTCCAATTATCAGCAGCATGCCCTGGATCATCATTACCTCCACTGCCTTGGTCTGAGCACACTGGTGCACTTTAAGAGATGGTTATTTAAAAGCCTAAGACATCTTGTTTGTTTCCTTTGTAAAAAAGTTAAACAGTAAATAAAAAAATGTATGCACCCCTTTTTCAAAATGAAGTCCCTTAGAAAAACACACAGAAAGAGGGATTAAAGACTTTACCACACCACTGAGAAGTTATGTTCTAGCTCAAATATTAAGCACACAAAAAGCACCAGCATTTCCATGATGAAGGAGAAAAGAAAGCAGAGAGGGGCTGCATACATCCCTGCACTGCTTGGTGCTGAGGACTTTGTCAATGTGTCTGCATCAGGCCACAAGCTCCACGTTTTCAGTACAGGGTTTTCCTGCCCTCATCAGTCTTTTGGCCCCACACAGAGTTAAAATTCCCAAGGAACAAGAGGAGAAACAGGAAACACAGGCAATAACCTGGTCAGAGTGGGGACCCAGAGGACAACCCCAACGGTAAAGCCATCCTTGGAGGAGCAGGGTGGGCAGACAGGGAACCTTGCAGAGAGGGATTTTTGGTTACCCCACAAGGCCAACTGGGAACACGCCTGGTGCACAGGCACCCAACAGCCTGGGAAGGTGCAGGGAGCACCAAGGGCCAGCTGCTCCCCAGGGGCTGGGGGACCCCAAGGGTGGTGAGCACAACGGGCAGCGCCAGCCACCGGGAACAGGGTCCACAGGCGGCCCCAGGCAAGGCTAGCCATGGGCCAGGGTCCCCCACAGAGCACAGGCAAGTCCAAGGGGAGACACGGGCTGGTCTGGAAACAAGGCTACAGCGTGGGTGCAAAGTCCACCCAAGAGACAAACGTGCAAGGGGTCCTACCAGGAGACAAGCAACACCCAGCACAGGTCCATGGTCCATCCAGGAGGCAAAGCCAGAGGCAGGGCTGGAGGCAAGCACCCTACACCATGGCTGAGGGCACAGGGCTGAGCTTAAATAGGGCTCCTGGGAGGAAGGTGTGGGTGGAGGGGCCAGGTGAGGCTGTCAGGGCCATTAAGGCCCATTAGTGCTCTCAGGGACCAGACAGGGTTCAGTAGTGGTCCTCCACCACCACATCCTATCCCTGGGGCTGCATCCCAGAGGAAGGTGTTCCTGGTGGGGGGCATCCCAGGTTGCAGATACAGAAAAGCAACCATCTGTGCTTTCCTCTGGCTCGCACGCAGACACGAAGCTTATGCTCAGCTTTAGATGCTCCCCAAAGAACAGAAATAAGGGAAAGGGAATGATATTAAACAACACAAACCATAACAGGAGCCCTGGGAGAGCTCCTAACAGGGTCTGTCAGACTGAGTCACTTCCCCTGGATGCAGCACGGCTGGTTGGGACTTGAAATAACTGGGCTGGACGAGCCCTGGGGACAACCCCGGAGGACAGCCCTGGTGCCTGCTGGCTGGGGAATGGAGCGTATGACCTAACGGGTCTTCTCTCCCTCTAATTTCTGAGTGCCTTCTGAAATGTCCTGCCAGAAGTCTGCTTAGGATCACAAGCCATGCACTTCAAACTCTAAATTACAGAGGCTTGTACATCACAGCCAAAATTTAATATTAAAGGCTCTCTGCATTAAGTGATGGAAAAAGAGGACTTTATACTGGGGCAAGGGTTTCCTGGCACCTCACACCACTGACACCACCACATTAGCACAGGCATGGTCTGTAGCCAAGCATCCAAAACAAGACAGCCCTCCCAAAACACCGATGCTCCTCCACTCCCCCCTCGATGGCTCACACTCCTCTACCCTTTGCCTCTTGAAAGACGTTCTCGGGCTTGGAGGTTGTGCTTGACCTTCTCTGGACCAAGAGGACCCAAGATGGCAGCTTCGTATTTGTTTGGACTTGCCTGATGACTCTGCACATTGAGTGAAGAAAGTCAAGGACACCTCGGTAGTGTTGTGTTTGCAGGACATCAACTCTCCAGCAGCTCTTCCTGCTTCTCTTTCTATCCTAGCATTGCTTGTAATGTAAATAATGTCCACGGCAGTCATCCGTGTCACCTCCTGCGCCACGTTTGTCTCCTACTGTTCCCATTTCCCTTGTCACCTAATAATTTCTTTTTAAGGGCAACACCACCAGCCACACGAGACGAGGTTTAAGCCGAAGCGCACACAGCTTGCAGTGATAGACCTGCATTCAGAGGGTTATACAACAGGATTTCAACCTTCACCTCCCTGCTCCGGAGAGCAGAGATAATTTGGTTTTGACCCAGTGGCTGCAAGTTGAAGGGGACAGAGCCAAAGCAGGAAGAAAAAGAAAAAGCACATTTCTCACCGAGAACGTTGTACCTATTAGTGGAAGAGTGAATGCAACCACCCACCCACAGAGAGGACAGAAAACTTCAGGGAAGCGAAACCTTTTCAGAAGAAAGAGCTAGCCATACACATTGTTTAGACAGGAAAAATCGGAGCACAGGCTTCTTTTCAAGCTCGTTACGCAGATCTGCAGGCGTGCTGCCGCTCCTTTGTACGGGCCCAGCACGGGGGGCTCTGCCGGGATGGGGCTTCTGGGGACAAAGCCTGGGGAGGAGGAAGGGTTGCTGGAAGTTGAGGATGACCTCGAATAAGGATACGCTGGCTACGAGAAAAAGTAGGCCAAGTGGCAGAAAAAGAAGAGAGCCCGCGAGAGCAATGGGAGCTGGAAAGCAAAGAGTTTAAGAATTGCTAAACCCACGATGGGGACAGCGAAACCAGAGTGGCCACGGGACTGGGGAAGTGGCTTGGTGGGCATTTCAGCCTTCAGATCATCAGGTCTCCTCTCTGCAAATCCCAACTGCCCAAGCCATGACATAGTGTGAAAATCTCATCCCGTTAACTGAAAGAGCGTTTCCTGCCCTGGCGAGGACACGGAAAGGCTTTGCAAACATGGAGCAAATCAGTGTCCTGACAGCTGAGAAACAACAGTCTGAAGACCCTTTTGAGAGAGGTGCTGGGAAGGGCTGGGAGGAAAGCTCACAACGGTTAGCTGCTCTGCAGGACTTGATGGCCTCACTTGGGTTGGTTTGGTTTTGTTGGGGTTTTTTTATAAGAAAACAAGAAAGAAGCCACTTCTAACCTTCCCAAGACGTGTACTGAGAGATCCCACACAGCTCCTCAACCATCTCCTTCCTGAGCCAACCAAGAGAGTTAACCTCAACCCAAAGCTCCTGGTCTGTAGGAAAATGCTCTGGGGTGCTACACATCACCCCAGCCTTGCACACCCCTCACCTCCCGGGCCATGTGCACACCTGGGGTGTCTCTGTCCCCTCTTCTCCACTTATCCTCCCCAGTTCCTCCTTTCTCTGCTCTGTGCATGCACGTCCTGTCCCCTCCTGGAGCACCGACAGCACATGCTATTGGGTTGAGCTCAAATCCTCACTTTACTCAGGCCAAACACTGTGAAACTGATGTTTTATCTATATTCACAGCTTAATAGGTTTAGCTAGAGGGGTATTTTAAAATGGATTTCATTTAAACCTGTGCAAACCCCGCACAGCCCCTCTTCAATCTGTCCGAGTCTGCCTCACAGCAATTAAACTTAATTACTGAATTACAGTGAATCAGCATAAACCACATTTGAATTGGTCTACAATGGCTATACAGAGGATTCTGTGGGATTAATTTCAAAACAACTGAAAAACATACTAGTAAAACTTGTGTGACACTGAGTGGGGACAGGTCCCAGAAACATCAGCCCTCACTGTCACTAGTAAATAAGCTGCTTTTTGTTGCTCCATTGTCAACGTAAATTGATAGCAAATTCTGCAAACTATCACACTCCAGGGGCTCGTTTCCAGCACCAGCTTCCAAGAACCTCCCTCTCTGTTGTTTTGTTTTATAGGGTTGGAAGACAGACACGTAAATACACACAAAGCCACTGGAAAAAAGCAACAAAGGGATAATGGTGAAAACCTCCTCTGGGTGGGATGGCCAGCACCAAGCCCATGGCACAGCCAGAGTTTGTAACCCTGATTTTCAGCATCCTCTTGTGCTGACGGAGAGCGCACGCACGTTGGTGTGCTCACACACACACACACACACCCCCAAGCTCCCATGGCCAAGGCTGGGTCTGGATTTAACAGACTTCAAGGTCAGGGCTACAAGGAAGTCCCTCCAGCCCCATCCCTGGCTCCAACAGCAGATGCTTGCAGGAGAGGACAGGAAAAGGGCAGGAACGGAGCGAGTCTTTCCTGCTGCTTCCTCCCAGCTCCCTGCAGCGTGAGGATTTGCTGAGCCAAAGGCAGCGTCCGTGTTAGCAGCCGTCGGCGGAGACTTGACCTCAAGTCTCTCCTGTCCTGGGGAGCACGGGAGGATATTCTGCTCAGCTGGCTGGGCTGCCCGAGAGATCCCTGAGCACACCCCGCTTGCTTTCTCTCCCTTGTGAGCTTTCACGATGTTTTGTGAAGTCTTAAACCCCTCCTAAGGCAGAATGGGATGGTTTGTTAAAATCTCAGCAACACGTTGTGGGGGGAGCAAAGCTACAAGCAGCACAGCAGCAGCCCCTTCGCCGGCTACGCTCTCCGAGCGGCGGGAGGGAGGGAGGTGGAGGGGTTTGGTTCAGCTCCTAACTCTCCTGTCTTCACCAAATGACAGGAGGATCAGCAAAATACACACCAGAAGCTACAGAACTGAAATGAAGAGGTAGAGGTGAGCAAGGCAGAAAGATTTCTTACAAAAGGAAATGCAATTTCAGAGTTTTGAATGAAGCAGCACTTTGATGGGAAATAGCTACTTTTGAAATACCTCGGTCCCCTTCTTCTCCATTACAAGTTGATCTTCACAAATGTTTCTCCAGCTTAACCTCCCATTGTCTTAGACGAGTTATTTTAAAGTCTGGCAGAAGTTCAGCTCGAGCTATTATTTAACAATGTTGAAAGTGTCTTGAGTAACAAGGGAAACGGTTGGGTTAGTATTATCTTCTGCTGCAGACATACACATCTGGGAGAGATTACAGCCTGAGAAAATAAAAATAAATATGTCCACAGAGCCCATCCTGGGAATTCCTCTCATTTCAGCAAATAAGGGCTTGGTGCACCCCAAAACCAAACCTTTCCTCCAAACTCCCCTGCTCCCCCTCCTTCCACTAGTGATGAATTGGTCCATTTGGTTTAGTCTAACGGCGATTTTAAGCTGTACGTATAACCCAAGGCTGAGAAACCAAAGCTTAAACCTGGTATCACTGGTGATGTGCAAGGCAAGCCAGACCTAAGGCGATACGCCCAGATGTTACTCCCGGTGAAAGGCAACCAGAAGAAGTCCGATCGTGTGCCAGCAGCCATCCGTCACACCGTGACAAAGCACACGTTGGCTCGGGATCTCTGCGGCTCCTGTTTTCCAAGTTATAATCAAAGTATCAAAAAACTGCAGGAAAGTAGCGGCAGTAAAGCAGTGCAAGGTCCTTTGTGCTTTCAGACCCAGGGCACCTTACGTTCAAACACCGGCGCTGCCTCGTCGGGTCAGACAACGGCACCCGCGAGCGCAGCTTCATTCCTGGTAGTGGTCACAACCGGAGGGAGCAACAGCAAATCCGCCCAGCTGGCGCAAAAAGGAGTCTCGGGATAACTGAAATCCGTGCAGACCGTGCCCACGAGCATCCGCACAGCATCCACGCGGGAGCAGGGCTCGTGCTGTCCCCAGCGGTACACGCATGTCCTTGCCGACCGAGTTCCCCAGGAAAAATGCCAACCGAACACAATATATCCAAACCGCTGCTGCTGCCTCACCTGCGCTGCTCGAGCACATCTACCTACGTAGTGGCTCACCCTGATGATTCAGCCCGTTGCCCAGGTTTTCATTTCCTTTTCCACATGATCACAGCTAAATCGATTTTCCTTTTGCACAGGTGAAGAAATGAAGCAGAGCTAAAGTTGGGAGGCACCGTGAAGATACGTGTTGAGATAAGTAGGATGTACGTGTGCATATCCTAGTCGAAGGGAAGAGCAATACATACCAAAGTTTTTAATCTCAGCATTGACCAAACCGATTGCTATTTTCTTCATTGCAGCCAAAAAAAATCAGAGGGATTTTTCCCTACCCTGGCTGATTTTCACCTCTCAAACTCTGCTGCCAGCAGACCCGAGGGGCAGGAGTCTCTGGCAGAGCTAGAGAGGCACAGGCAGAAGGGCAACCCCCGTACGAGCCAGCCGTATCCCGAAAGCATCCTTCCAAAGCTTTCACCTTCCATGTGCTCGCAGGACCTTCGCAGAGCTGCCTGCTCTGCTCCTAACATCAAGCCCTGGCAAGCGCAACCCTCTCCTTCTGCTGGGTCTCACCGGATTCACCACAAACATGTTTTATCAACCTCCCTGCAGTGGCCCAGAAGATTAATTGGCCAGAGGAAGGTCAGGGAGTCAAGACAGCTTCATGTTCCAAACTTGCTAAGAGCTGATGACTTCACTCAGGGAAAAATCATCTAAAGGTTTGGCTCAGGTCACCCCCACCTCGCTCACCTGGGCAGTAGTTTGTTACTGCATCCCTGCAAGAGGAGCTGCAGGATGGGCGACGATCCTACCCAGAATTTACCGTGCCCTTGGCCTTGCGCCCTCCAGCCCCATCACACGCTTGCACACCCACAGAGCTGGCAAATTCACACTCGGATCCGTTTTGACTTGTACAAATTCATGAATGCAGGGATGACAAGAGGCTGGAGAAGCAAACCGCAGAGGCTTTGCAACAAACTTCTTCGCAGTGAGCACGAGACCCCAGCGTTTGCGATGGTAGATCGTGCCCCAGCCAGAAACCCCTTGGAAGGGGGGGGGGTGTGTGTGCAGGAGGAGGACACCCACATCCACGTTTAAAGCTGTGTTTCCAGCACACCAGCCTGCAGAGAAAACCTTGAAACCGTGACTCCGAAGTAATGCACGGTCCCGAAAGCGCAGGGCAAACATGACAGCTACCCCCACGAAGCGGGATGCACACCAGCGCTGCCCGTCTCCTGGCTTTGGAGAGAAGCTGGCACTCAGGGAAGGAGCTTGAGGGCAAAAGGCAGGGGACACGCAGAGGACATGGGGCCGGACACAAGGCTGCCAGGGACACGCTCCCGTGCTGTGCCAAGCACGGCGGGCAGAGAGCCAGGTCCCCAGCCATGGCCGGGCTCCCGGGCACGGTCTGCTGCCTGCCTGGCAGCGAAGGGACCAGGGATGCTTCACGGGAGCTCGGTGGAGACGCGAGGTCCTGACTGCTGGCAGGGAAAGGCAACTCCTGGCTGTTTTTCTCGAAAGCTTGGGGTCTAATGCAAGAGACTCCCTGTTGCACAAGTGTCTGGCAAACCTCTTCCCTCTGTCCAAACCCATCCTAACTCAGGGAAACTCTTTCCTAGCCATGCCTTCGTTCTGCAAGGTCAATTTTCCCCTTGAAAAGAATGGTTACAGATCAGCGCACGGTTCACCTTAGCTAAAATACAGCCGCTTCATGCTGCAATTCATCACTTTGGAGACACTGGCATTCCCTGCAAAGCAGCAAGGGTCCCAGGCTGAGGGAGAGGTGACAGAGAGATGCTGCTCCCGTGAGCCCACGCCTGCCCCAGCCCCAGCCTGCGGGAGCCGGACCTGCCTGAGCTGAGCTTTGCCATCGCGCCTTGCAAGAGCCTCTGCCGGCTCCTGTTACTCAGCGAATGACTAATGCCAGAACCAAAATTAGTACAGTGCACTCAATTACAGGGAAGGTTTTCCACTGCAGGCAAGCGAAGCGCACGGCGCTTTGCAGGGATCTATTTCTGCTTCCTTCGCTTTCAGATATGCTGTTGCAAGGGTCTGACCTGGTGTTAAAATTCATCTGATCAGGGACGATGTTCTGGAGGTTGTATCTAGCTACCATGCATCGTCTGCCCCAGGGGACCTGCAGAAACAGAGAGGAATGAGAAAGAAGCACAAAGAGCCTCCTCATGCACCAGAGCCAGCACGGCCCGGGGCAGAGCGGGACAGGAACAGCAGTCCTGACCTTCCCCGCATGCTCCCTGCAACACAGCTCACAAGAATAAAGAAAAAGTTAAAACTGAGTGTTTCCCAGACTAACAAGCTGACATTTCGCAGCCAAAAAGCATTCTGATTTTCACCTCGGGCAAAACATGTGCAGGTTTGTGATTCATTCCACACTCGCGGTTGCCAATTTTCCTGCACAAACTATTGAATTGTTGCGGTTTCAACCTTTACTCAACTCCTGAACGCTCCTCCAAGTTCTTTAGGCTCGGCCTTTCACAGAGCTACTCACCTCCCACCTCTCCCACTCCGCTGGTATTTTTACACCCAAAGAATCTTTGGGTGTCTGTGAGCCTTCAAGTTTTATCGCAAGCTGCTCGACGCCATGAGCTCAGGATTTCTTTCACGTGGAGAGAAGCTGTCAAACCCCCAAACTGTGCTGGAGGCACCGATTCAGCACCCCCCAGGAGGGGCTGACCCTCTCGGCACTCCCTCAGCAGACCTTCATCCACCGTGGCTGGATCCTGGGCAGAGGGGGTGAGGATGACCATGGATGTTCCACTGGGACTGAAGAAGCCTCCTGCAACTTCATTTATGGATGAGGTCCCAAGGAGGACACGATCAGGACATGGGCATGGGTCAACCTCTACAATGGAGATTTCCACCCCTGTTTCCTCCCCAGGGTTCCAAATCATCTTCCTCCCTGTGAAAAGCATCCTGCCCAAAGGTTCCTATATCTTCTACATCTAAGGCTGCGTTGGAGCATCCTACCCACTAATAATCACTTCCCAGTTCAAATTAGGTTTTCCTTTCTCTCCATTTCTTTACTAACCTAGAGAATTTCCCAAGGAGAAAAACAGAGTTGCCTATGCAGAACAACTCATCAAAAAACAGTTTTCAAGCTTTTATTATTCATCACAAGTAAAGCTGAGAAAGGCAGAGGTCCCACACGCTCACCCATGCACGCTGCCCCTGCACAGCCCATCTGAGATAACAGTGCAGATTTTGGGAAAGCCTCAGACACAGAGTTGACAAGTCTTGTTTTAACAGCAGGGATGTATCTGCCTTGCAAAAAAAAAATTTAAAAAATGTGCTCTTCATTTCTCCCGCTGCCTTTGAGTGGGGGAAAAATACATTCATTAGAGATGCACCACTGCTCTGAACAGACAACACTGAGAAAATGCTGGATTTGGGATGTGGGGGAGGTCTCAGGGTTAAACAAAATTGCTGGAAAGAAAATGGTGTCAAAAAAAATGAAGGAAAATAAGCCATTTTGAGTCAGCCTAGAAACGAAGGGTTTCATCTTTGTCTATGGATGAGTTACCTCTTTCTTTTTGCTTTTATTCAGTGCAAGTTAACTTTAGTTAACTGAAACACAGACAGCTGATTAGAAACTGAAAGCGAAATTTTATTTCTAAAGCCTTGAGATGTCAGGACATTTCTAAAACCAAAACAACCCCAACAAAACAAAACAACCAAACCCAAACTTTCTTTGCAAACCACAGGAAAATCAACTGTTTTAATGGGTTTGACTTTCACTCCCACTTCCCGATTTGAAATTATTCACCCGATTAGACCCAGTTTCACAAGCCCTGCTCCATCCGCCCCCTTTCTCACCATGTGCACCAGGTCACCAGGCAACACCTCTACTACCAGGCTCCACCAAGTCCATCGAGGTCCACCAGAGCAGATCCCCAAGCTCTCCCTCCCTCAACTTCACTCTTCCTTTACCTTGAAGCAGCCAACCTGAAGAACATCCCCAAGTATATTTTTCCTCTGTGTAGACATATCTTCTGGTTTAGTGCCTCAGCACCATGTCAGATAACCTCTGTGGCAAATCATGGAATCTTAAGGTTGGAAAAGACCTCCAAGATCGTCAAGTCCAACTGTCGACCCAACACCACCATGTCCCGAAGCACCACATCTACATGTTTTTTGAACATCTCCAGGGATGGTGACTCTACCACCTCTCTGGGCAGCCTGTTCCAATGCCTGACCACTCTTTCGGTGAAGAAATTTTTCCTAATATCTAATCTAAACCTCCCCTGGCACAACTTGAGACCATAAAATACTTTGCTGCATCTCTATTCCGCCTCACTTGTCAATCACCTCCAGCACAACGTACCCTGGAGTGGTCAAGAGGACCACCCAAATTACCATCTTTATAGACACACACAGGTTAGAAGACACCGGAACTCCTCCAGTATGAACTTTACCCAAAACCCACCCTGGTATCTGTTCAGCTTCACTGAAGCGAGCAGTGCACTCTACTACTGCCCTGCCACCTCTACGGAATGATTAGAAAGGAGAAGAAAAGCTACAGCCATGAGCTAACTTCCCAGACTGAAAAAGAAGGGTTTGCTAAACTAAAACAATACATCACATACTGCTCCAAAATTGCCAGGAATTATTTTTTAAGCTGTATATTGTATCCAATATCACAATGGGAGAAATCCTTCTGGTGGAAGGTTTCAAGTTCTCTCTTTCCAAGACATTAAAATGTCCCCAGCTTGTGAAAAGCAATCCTTACCACCTGGTCTTGCATCTTACTGCCAGCAAGTAAGATAGCCACAATAAATTGCAGATCAGGGGGTTTCACACGGTTCCTGGGAGCGACCCTCCAAAGCGTCTGGGCTTTGTGAGCTGCTGAAGAAATCCCTGTTCTGGGCAACCTGGAACTAGCAGCAGTGAAGCTCAAGGTCTCGGTCAACATGGACCAGCTTCTGTTGGCAAAGTGGGAGCAGGGTGAGGAAGGTAGGTAAGGAGGGAAAAGGTGTATTGCTGGAACGGGGCTGGTCAGGGCAGTCTGCTGACCCATCTACACTGGTACGTACTTCAAGGCATGGTGTGGAGGAGCTGGAGTGGCAGGACACCTTCAGGCACCCGCACAGCATCTCTGTGGGACAGGCACATCCCTTGCACAGCTCCTGGACCAGGGTCAATGTCCAGCGCCTGCAACTGACTTGGGAAAGGCACCCCCCCAGTTCCCAGCCCTAGGCTCCACCACTTTTTCTTCCCAGGCATACGCTGCAGAAGCCCAGATCTCCCCAGCACAGATATCCAGCACAGGCACAAGCAGCCAAAGTATCTGACAACAGTGCCCTGTGGAGATCACGGTCCCAAGGGAGGAGAGAAACTGGGATCCCACCAGCCCTAGATCTCCTGCACTTCCAAAAACCCTCTCCACATCTCACTTGTGATCTCCTTCGACACGGACAACCCCTTGCCACAGCACAGCTCCTCTAGGCGCTCCCAAAAACACCCCTAACAAGGAGCACCAAAGGTACAACAAATACTTCTCCGAGGCTGGTGTGCTGCAGACACTGCGGGGTGGTTGCTCTCGCTCTCCACATCTGCATTTCCTAAGGGCAAAGAACATTACTTTCCTGTCTAACTCCAGCGATACCCGCTAGATTTATTCCGATTGCGACACGCAGATTGCTGTGAGCACAACTCTCGCAGGGCTCCTCCAAACTAACTGGGGTGAGTTTATTTTCAAGTCATCACATTAAGTGTCCTAGAGATGGCTGTCGCAGTCTCTCACGCTGGGCTCGCAGCAGTGCCTCCAGCCTTTGCAGTGCACTTCAGCGCTCTGCGAGCAGCGGGACTACACGAAGAAGTGACTTTCCTCCTTTTTTTCTAGTTTGGAAATGAAGCAAACAAAAAATAATGTAGAAATTGGAGTTGGCTTGAACTGCTGTACCTTTTACACCAAAGCTCCAGCAAAATAAATACTTTAAGGAATCAGCTCAGCCCTAAATACTAGATTATATTAATTCACTATAAAATCTGAAAAATATAGGGCCAAATCACAGACCTACAAAATGAATGGAGCCGTTCCCTCCCTGCCACAGCCCAGGGAAGAGGACACTGCCTTGACGTGTGGGACAACCAGCGTTAAAAACCTCTTTTCCCTAAAATATTCGATTCCTACGTTTCAAGAGCCTGCCTTACCCTCCTGTCATCACTGCCTTAAGGCACGGTGAGACAGACTGCAGGCAGCTCTGATGCACGGTGAAGTGCCAATCCCTCCTGGAGAAGGAGCAACGGGCAATTCCTTTTCTACAGAAAGCCACAGAGGAAGGAGACACAGCCACCCGTCCTGGCTGACGTCTACGGAGCCCCACGTCACGGCGTTCAGCAGCAAACTGTCGATCAAGCTAAAGAGAAACCCTGGCTGGGGTGGGGGGGTCCTTGAGGAGCTACAGATGAAGCTTTGCTCTGCTCGACTGCAGCAGGAGCCAAAAAAGCAACAAATCCAAACGCAACAACAACCATCACCCGGAGATGTCAGTAATCTCCTGATTATTGCACTGTGCTTTGAGCAAGCAGTTCTTGTGCTACCTTTGATATGGCAACTGCTGATGTTACAGGCTTCAAAAGAGACAACTACTCTTTTACACGCTTAACCCACTTTCAGGTTTGAGATCAGAAGAAAAAGTTACTCATTTATCCAAGCAGAGCACCATGCATCCCTTTATGCTGTGGGAAACCTTGATGCCCATCCCTTTCTTCTGTACAGCAGCAGTAATGGACCAAGACCTCATCGTGCCAATCCACGCACGACCCCACCAAACAGAGCAGCCTCCTTCAGGCTACTTATGAGTCAGGGCTTGAACTGCACAAACCTCTGCTCTCTACAGCAACGTTTGTGCACTGGTATTAAGAAAGAAAGAAAAAAAAAACAACCCAGAAGCAGTTTAATAGGAGCGGTTCCTGGTCAGGCAGCTCAAGCCCTCCAAGCAGGGAGGAAGGAGCAAGGACAGTCCCACGCTGGTTCTGCTCATCAGCCGGGCTCTGGCTGTTCTATCAGGCCATTTATCTCGGTTACTTCCAGTCCTACTCTGCTTCAGATCAGCATCCCCGACCCGCTTGGCCTGGGCCCTGTGGGAATTCCAGTAAAGGCCAGAAAGGAACATAAAAATGAAAGAAAACCACATTCAGGGAGATTAAAGCAGAGAAAAAGGCAGCTGCGTGCTGTGCAAAGGAGCAGGGTTCATTTTCCTGGGGGAGCGCTCGGGGTGCTCACCTCGATGCTGCAGCCAGGTTTGAGCGAAGGAGCTATCCCACTGCTGGGGGAGACGTGCGTGTGCTGCACGTGTACTCCGCGAGCACAGAGCACGCCTACAAGCCAGAGCACGTCTGCCACCGCGCCGTGAGTCACAGTCACACGCGGGAGGGAGTCCAGGGACGCCTCTGTCATGCAAGAGTCACAAATCGGGAGCAAGTCTCCACGCAGATTATGAGAAGCTGCTTGAAAATTAGCTCTGCCACCCTTGCACCTCTTTAACGACACAAGCGTGCAGTGAGGACCTCCATGCTTCCCATCTCCTGCAGAGAGGAAGGCTGAAGAGGGCTGGCTCCCCTGGGACAACATCAGTCCTCTGCCCAGCTGCAGCAGAGATGTGTTCACAACATGCTTCTGCAAACTCTTTCTGAAGGGGGAAAATAAACACAGCAAATAATAAAAAAAACCCAATGCACAAGTTATTTAATTAGGATCAGGAAGGCATTTCAGGGTGAACGCCCCAACCATCCCCACTTACAGTGCTTCAGCTTACACTGCAGAGCGGTCCTGGACCGCACAAACAGACGTCTTTCTGGTGACACTAAGCCAGAAGAAGGGCTGCAGAGGCCATTTAATGTTCTCCGATGTGGAGGGTATCTGGTGGACTGAAAATCCAAGGCAAAAACCACAGAAACCTATACAGAGTGGACGCAGGGGCCTTGGACCTGCTGCTCTGTGGATCTGTTTTTGGTAGAGCAAACTACTTGCTGACACAGCCAAAGCCTTAATGCTCCAGTTGCTGGACTCATTAACAGCTCTGAATCTCTCTTTAATTAACTTTCCTGAGCCTCACAGCTATAGAGAAAAGCTTGGAAAACTGGACTGCTAATGGTTCAACCATGAAAAGCTGAATGCAAAGATTCAGAGGTGATTTTTATTTATTCTTTTAAAAGAAAAAAAAAAAAAAGATATGAAGTTTTAAGCCAGGAGTTTATTATCCCATCCAGAAAACCATGCAGCCCATCTCCACCCCCAGGAGGAAGCTGTTGTCCATCCACCACATTCCAGCCCTGATGAAAACTTCCATCTCCCCACAAGACTACGACCAGGTCAGTCTGGCCAGCCCTGCAGCAGCACCCACGCTGGTCTCTGCTCCCTCCTGCCCAGCCCCAAGACCTCCTCTCTGACAGCAGCAAACGCACCCGTGGGTTTGTTCCACAGATGCAAGATGTAGGAACTCTCATCTGCAGTGATCTGTCTTTGAAAAACACATCACCCTCCCCTGCTGAGACAGCTCCAAAGAGTGGTTCTGGCTGAGGAACAGCCCCGGGGAGACCCCCCCAGCTCACAGCAGTTGCAGAGATCATGATCCAGCCTCTCCCTGCCCAAAGCACCGCCGCTGCCTCACCTCTGCCGTGCTACAAAGTGCAGGGTGCCTTGGCTCCCAACTGCTGGCACTGGCCGTGGGAAGCATCTCAGGGCCCTCCTGGCCCTGTGGATGGATGAATAATCCCCAACACCCCAGGACCACCCATGGAAGAGGGGGAACTTCTTTTCCACTTCCCCCTGCATTGACAGGAGAGGACCACACCATGGCCAGGGGACAAGACATCAGGGTATGTGAAGCTCAGGCCACACAACATCATGGCTGCTGGAGGCATCAGGAAGGGATTAATCAGAACTAGCTGGTTCCCTCTCCAAAACGCCCCTGACGAAGAGGTCCCCTTGAGCTCCCTGGCTGGGAGCCAGGAGTACACAGGAACCAAGAGGAGATCTGTCTCACTCTTCACAGGTTGGAGTCATTCTGGATCCCTCCTTGTCCTGTGACCATCAAACCCTTGATAACCTCCAACGCAGCCACCAAACCCTTTTACTGGAGAAAATGTTTCCTGACCAACATGAAAGGAGGTGGCATGCACAGGCCACCCCTCTTCTTGGCGATCGCTTTGGAGGCAGGGTCTCCCCACCACCAGCCACCACGCCAGGAGCGGGCACCACTCCAGGACTGCAGAGCAAACACATCCCAAAAGGGCAAGGGAGCCTGGGGACAAGGCACAGCCTGTGTAACATCACTGCAGCTCCACCAGCCCCACCAAGCAGCACATGCCTGCCAGATGCTTCACATTTTGGGAGGAGAGGTTCAGAGGTCAAGGTCACAAGCGATGCTTGACTCCGTTCTTTGTGAAGGGGCCGTGCAGGGGGAGAGGGAGCTGGGAGGAAATACCAGCCTGTGTGTGTAAAAACCATCCAGGGTGGGATTCACGGTCACGTTTGCACATGTTTGGCTCAGGAGAGGCAGGAAGCTGCAAGGCATGGGGGTCTCTCAGCTCAGACGAAGGGCTGGGGAGGAGGCAGAGCAGCACAACATGCCGTGACACGGGATGCTCCTTCCTGCGTCGCTTTAATGCCTCCCCGAGAGCTGCAATTGCCCAATTTAGGATCAGCCTCCAGCTATCGATGCTCACCCTCTCCTCCTTCCCTTCTTTGTGGGAATGAAATGCTGTGTTGGGAGTTGCAATTCCCACATCAACAAGGCTTGGAGCTCCCTCCGTACCCCAAGACCTCCTGGAGTGTGTCAGCCTTGTCTCCCCTTCCCTGTCCAAGTATCAGCTGGCGCCTTGTACTTGAAAGGAGAAAGCTGCAGTCTCTGATGTAACCCCCAGACGCTTCTTTCCAAGGCTCAAGACCAAGTTAAACTAAACTAGACTGCGCTATCAGAAATAAGAGCCCAGACACAAAGGAACAGTTTTGGAAATGCCACTCATGCCTCTGCAGGAAAATGGTCACCCAGCAGTGGTCATCTCCAGGTGGCCCTTTCAATGGCCTGGATCTAGATGGACTTGCATTCCATCATCTCCAGGATTGTCTTCCAACATGAATTATGCTATGACAATCTCCCACTCCTGGATGCGGGTGACACCTCCCCTCCACCTCCTGCTGCTGCATGTGATGTTAAACAGACCTGCAGTATCTCCACAGCCATAAAACTTGATTTCTCACAAGCCCAGCTCTTCCAGAGAGCAACAAGCAACTACTCCAGTAACACCAGTACTGCTTCTGGGGCATAGTCACACCCTGCCCAAAATCATGATTGTCTTGTATATTTTAGACTGAAAAATATAAAATCCAAACCATTAAACCACAGGAACCAAAGATATGACTTCTAAGTACTGTCTTTCTAAGGCAAGCATGCCTGGGATGAACAGCGAGGCACAGCATTTTTGCTGCTTTAGTTTAATTTCAGGTCACTTGTGCCCAATCAGCATTCATCAAATGGTACAAGACTGGCCGCTGAGCATGGGATCCCCTCCTATTTATGCATTTTCAAGCTACGAAAAAAACCCACTGGCATATTCTTTGTGGGACACCAGATCACAAAGATGATCTCCAGCTTAATCCCTCCTTTAAGACCAACAGCTGTGGCTGAATTTGAAAAAACATCTTTCCCTGTAGGAAAAACATCTCATCTAGATTTAAAGTCCTGCCAGCAACTGAAGCTCTACCACAACCATAACCTTGAGGTAGGCCAGGAGTGAATTAAATAATATACACAATCAACATAAGGGTTGTTACAGCTAACATGGGAGGTTACAATTAAAACCAGCAGAGCTGTGGAAGAAAATTAACAGCACTTTTACTGCAGAAGGTGTAGGATTCCCCAAAGTCCACTCATTTGGAGAGGAAAACCACGAGCGAAGCATTATAAAATGAACCCATTAATAAGGATTCAGAAAACTGCCTACCCTGGGCAGGCGCCTGATCTCCTTAGAAGGACCCACCAAAAGAAGTTTTTGCTCAAAGCAAGTTTAGCACCTTAAAGGCTTACCCTGCAAAGGAGCGAAACATCGCCAACCGCCGCCGTTAAAGCACAGGACATGGTTTTGCAAGACCTGTCTGGTCCAAGCAGGATGACTTCTTCTTCCCCAAGTGCCCGGGGAGATGGGCTCCGCTCTGGTTCCTCCTCAGCAAGCCAGGCTAAGTGGCTCAGGGGTGGGCAACCAGCCCGGTAGCCCCCACCTCTTGCCCAGGTTCAAGCCAGCCCGAGGGAGCAGAGGTGAGCGCTGACCTGCCTGGCAATGGCAGCGGCCGATCGACAGCCATCGAAGCTGCCTTCAGCCCCGAGGGGTTGGATGGGGCTTTGGGCAACGTGGTCTAGCGGAGGGTGTCCCTGCCCGCAGCAGGGGGTTGGAGCCAGATGATCCGTGAGGTCCCTTCCGACCCAAACCAGTCGGTGATTCCATGCCAGGAGCCAGCGCAAACGGTACGGCAACTAGAAAGGGCCCGGCTGGGAACTGCAGCTTGGGGGCATTACGTACACCCTCGCGCATTTCCCACTAACAAGGGGGAAGGAGCACTTTCCTCCTCCGTACCGGCCCCAGGAGCAGGTCTGAGGCAGCGGTGACCTGCCCCGGCTTTTGTTGCTGCGATGCGTCCGTCCCCGCCATGGCGGTAGGAAGGCTGGGGGTAATGCCCAGCTGCCTTTTGTTGCTGCCTGTGGAGCGCAGGAGAAGTGCTCAGCATCTTGCACTTGCCATCTGCCCCAGGCTGAAATCTTGCTCAGACACTCCCGTGCGAGGAACTGAGGCCATTCTCTCCTCCCAAATGAGTACAAAACCTCCCAGCTATTGACGTGACAAAGGAACAAATTGTGCAGTTTGTCATTTAGGTTCTGGTAGGGCCTCCATTGCCCGGGTTTGCTCCGAGGCCACGACACAGAAACACAATCCTTGTGAAACCAAACCAAACCTCTTCACGTGCTGCGGGGAACGAAGGTCCCTGCATCGACCGCCCTGCCCTGGAAGAAAGCAAGACCCTGCCATCAGCTGACGGCAGCCACTGAGTTCCTGCTCAGTCTCTGGCAAACACACCACAGAGCAGCTCTGCCGCGGTGCTGGCTGCATCCAAACCTCCCTCAGAGGATCCGTAGGGAAAACGTCAGAGAGGCACCAAGGAGCAGGCTGGATGCAGGCACAGGCAGCAGTTTCCAAGTGATGGAGGAGAGTGAGGCCACCCGGCCAAAAAGCTGTTCTTTACGTCACTCAAACCCTACGTACAGGGCGTGCATCCGCTGGTTTTCCCTCTCTCCCTCTTCCCTTGCAGCCCCCACTTTACACTCGGCACCCCGCGTCCTCTAGTCACCGGCCGGGGCAAGGAGGACCACGTGGCACGATGGAGACGAGGTTCTCCGTCTCCTCTCACCCAAATCTTTCACTTTGCCACCCTCAAAATTACAACACTCAAAATGCTCCAGTAAGGGGAGAAAAAAAAAAAAAAAAGCACAGGAGTTGTTTAAATCTGCTCACGCAAAGCTCGCTGCCAGAAAGCAAGATCCAACTTCAAAACCCCTCTGCATCGCTAATGACCCTTTAATAGCTCTCATTACAGAACATCTCACTCAGCCCTGGTACATCCCCACCTGCTAAAACAAAGACCAGCATTTCTGCAGGCAAAACCCAGCTGTTTAATTGATCCATTCCAGGACTTCAGAAAAATACTAATAACGCAACTCTGTCAAACTAAAGGTTTCACTCCTGTGCGGCAGATGCCTTCGTTGGATGGCAACTCGTTTAACCTGCCTCTCTCATCAAGCATTTCCCACTCCCAGTGGAAGCTGCCATTGAAAACGTGGCTTAGAAACAAAGGCTCAGCAGCAGGAAAGCAGAAAAAGTCATAATAAAATGTACCTCTTTCACTCTGAAAGTCCATACTTAACCTGCAGCATGCACTCATACTCAATCTTGAGTATACACGCACTTGATCGTTAGTAGAGGCATACGAGCGCCCCAAAACACATCGGGTCTGGGTTCCACAAGGTGCTGTACACACAGAGAATATCCCAATCAATTCTCCTCATTCTCCTTCCCATCCCTACAACTCTGTGGTCTTCATGCCTCGGGTGACTTCAAACATCTCTGCCGATTTACCCCTTTTGCATCACCCCCAGCTCTTGCACTGCAACACTGCATTTTTCCCCAGCCGGTGGGATCTGCCCCAAGAAGGCTATCGACTCCCGCTTTTCTCCGCTACGATCCAGAGCACTCTGCTGAAATTGCAACAGCATAAACACTGGCGCTCACAGGGGTAAGGAGAGAGGGAATGGATAAGCATAAGACAGAGCAAGCTGGCAAAAAAACCCAGCACTTCTTCAAAACATCATGTCTAGCAGGTTTAAAAGAGAAAAAAAAAAAGAGAAAGTGAGGAGCTAATGGAACATAATCTACTGCCTGGCTGCATTTTGTCTTGCAAGAAATGGCTCAGAGCCATTACAGAGAGAGTAAAAGCATGCATCTGTCTAGCACCACTCCCTGCTTTACAGATGGAAACCATGGGCAGAGAAACACAGCAGTTAGTGCAGGGCCACAGCAAAGCAGGAGATCCAGGAGCCCCATCCCACTGCTTCCCAGTTCAGCCCAGCTTCAAAGGCTACAGACATTTCATTTCTCAGGAATCACCCACCATAAAGCCAGTTATTGCACACATGTGCACAGAGCCCCTCCGCCAGCGAGCTCCCGCACAGTAAGAACACTCAGTAGCAGCCTGGTCCTCAGCTCCTGCCCAGACATCTGCTCCCAGGTGCTCTCCAAGTCCAGGCACTGGGCATCTAGCATCCAGTCCTTTCCCCACCAAAAAAAAAAAGAAAAAAAAAACCCCAAAACCAAAACAGGGATACTAGACTAGCTTCTCCCATCAAACACATCCAGAAGAGCTGGTGTGACCACTCCCAAACCCCCCTCTGCACTAAACCATCCCTCCCCCAACACCCTCCCCAGTTTCCTGCCAGCTTTAAACAGTTGGGACTGGCTGCGGCGATAAGGATCAGCTGCATCCTCCTCCACAGCTGCCCGCAGTTCAGCAGCAGCAGAGATTACCCCTGCATCTGTCACGGATCATTTTGGGACTCTGAAGTGCTTTAAGATGTCTCTGCAATATATTACCTACCTGCTTCTCTTATTTCTTCAAGTCCCGATGGAAATATTTTATGTTTTATCTAAATGTATCAACTTAGAATACCTCCATCTTCTGCAAGTGGGGAAGCCTATCTCTGCATAATGCTAGTTGTGAGGGTAGTCAGCTTTCAACAAATAAAAGTTAATTACCTTTCTGTAGGTTGTTTTTTTTTTCCTTTAAGAAAATAGAAACTGCTATTTGAATGATTTTAAAAGACCAAAAATAAAAAAAAAAGAAAATTGACCTTCATTCACACTCTGTTGACAGCAACAAAAATCAACTGTTTTCCCTGGGCTAAATCCGTTTGACCTGTGCCCAACCCCAGTAATTCCCCCCAGGAGGTTCCGGCGGGGATGAACTCTGCACACCGGCCTTACGGAGCCGTGACACGCAACGAGGAGCACCAGGGGCCGCAGCAGCAGGTCCCATCCCAAGCGCTGGGTCCCCACCACTGAGCAGAGCTCCCAAGTGAACATAAATGCAGATTATGGGGCTCCTTAGAGCAGAAGAGGAGGCTGAGGGGAGACCTGATCGCTCTCCACAACTACCTCAAAGGAGGGTGTAGTGAGGTGGGGGTTGGTCTCTTCTCCCAAGTAACTAGCGAAAGGACAAGAGGAAATGGTCTCAAGTTGTGTCGCGGAGGTTTAGATTAGATATTAGGAAAAATTTCTTCACCAAAAGAGTGGTCAGGCATTGGAACAGGCTGCCCAGAGAGGTGGTGGAGTCACCATCCCTGGAGGTGTTCAAAAAATGTGTAGATGTGGCGCTTCGGGACATGATCTAGTAGACATGGTGGTGTTGGGTTGACAGTTGGACTTGATAATCTTAGAGGTCTTTTCCAACCTTAAAGATTCCATGATTCTATAAAAAAAGGCTATATACACCACCCTGGGAATGAGCTAACACCCCATGGGAATGTGCTTCAGCCTCGCTCCACGACTCCGCTCGCAGCAGCAGCATCTCCTGCCCACATTTTTTCGGTGGCAGGAAGGTTACTGTGCCATTGCGTGGCAGATGCCTAGCCTCTGCGAAAAACACCCATGTTCACTTCCCAAAGCGGTGCCAGAAGCTGTAAAAGTTACACGAGCTACAGCAGGTTTGGCCCTTCCTTTCCATGAGACGCGCTGCCCCCGCTCACCGCCAGCACCAAATCCGCACATCAGCTCTCTGCTACTCTGCAAGACTGGCTGGGAAAATACGTGAAGCACTTACGGAAGCGGCTGCAGCAATATTTCAAAGCTCACCCTTTGGGGCAGCTGGGGCCAGTGAAGGCTCAGCCCCCCCCAAACCTGGTACCAGCCCCTGATGCTCAACAAACCCCAGTGAGAAATCCCAAGCCTAGGGGAGACGCCAGCACTGCCGCCCGCGCCTCGATGCCCGGCTGTGATCAGAGACTGAAATACCCCCCGCCCCAATCCGTCTTGCCTCAGAGCTGAGAAAAACCTGCTGGAAAAAAAAAAAAAAAAAAAAGAAAGAAAGAAAAAAAGTATGTTTTAAAATAGCCAGAGAGTTCACTGAGGGATTTTGGATAAAAAAAGAAGAAATTCTGACATTCTTCCCAAGTGAAACAATTTGTATGAGATCTGTGGAAATGGACCATCGTATTTCATTTGGAGGGAGTTCAGTGTTGGCCTTCATCGCCTTCTGGAGCTGTATTTGCTCCCAGGATGAAGGGACCCCCTCTCCTCCCTGTTCACCCCGCTTGACCGGGACAGGGAGGGAGAAGCAGAGTGGGGCAAGGCAGCCCCCAAGGAGCCGATTCGGTGTCACCTGGGCTGTACGGTGACTTGTCCAAGCTGGAAGTGGTTTTACTGGGGTTGAACTGGCCTGCAGTGACATATTCTATTTCTGTTTCTCAATGGAAAAGCTATGTATTTTTCTAAGGGAAAATTTTATGTAGAAAAATCTCAGCATCTCAACTGCAGAAAGTGCATTTTTGTGTTACAAACACACCGGAAAGACGTGGGGGAAAATGTTTCCAGCTAGCTCTGATGGTTGGGGCTAGATTCCCTTCCCCACACATCTCCGCTTTCTGCCAATTGTTTACTAATCACTCCCATCTTTCAAATAATGAACTAATTTACAAAGAACTTGACTGTATCAAAAAGAAAAAAAAAAAAAAAAAAAAGAGCAGCGATGCCCTCACAGGCCGAGCTGCCATGGGGGATGCTGTGCACGCTTGGAGCAGCGCAGGCTTTTTCAGTGCAAACATCTTTCCATCCAGGTACATCCCACATCCCAACAGGCATCGTGCCTCTAGAAAACCCCAGCTGCCTCCCTCTGCCTGGGGAGCCACGAAGCTGCACGATCTGCACTAACACCTTCCCTTTCTTAAAAAAAAAAAGAGACAGAGCTTGGTAAACCTAAAAAGAAAGCTGTGTGGGTCTAGAAAGGGGCAATCACTTTTTGCTCCTCATTGCAGATGCTGAGAGGGACCTGGAGGAGAAGCACCCAAGGATGAACCTGCTCAGGGAAGGATGATGCCATGTTAACAGAGGAGTATTTGTGCTAATGCCAGTCTTAAGCTTCCGAGAAAGCCTTGTGCAAATTAACTTGATGAAGTCTTTAACGAGCTCGGTTATTCAATAAAGTTCCAGCAGCTCAAGCGAGCTGGTGTGCATCACCTGGTGAAGGCTGGCACGATAGCTGGAGCTTTCCCTGAGCCCCAGTTCTGGGAGTCATGGGAATGAGGCAGAAACTCCTCTTCTGCTCTAAAAAGAGGATTTATGAACCTGCTTCCTGAGGAAATAACTACAGTATCTGTGCCTCGATACTCAGGAAATAAATATTGGATCCCTTGACAAACTCTTCAAATGTTTTGGCCTGTGAACACTGATGGAGAGACCTGACAACCTGCAAGCGGTGAGAAGGATGCTTGTGTGAAGAGCGATCTTGGCGTAGCCATCACCGCTCACACGCTGCCCAAGGCAATTTGGAACAGGCAGAACGACCACCCGCGCCCCCCGCAGCGCCCTGCACAGCTTGGCTGAACGGCCTCGGAAACCCTCCCTACCCCCCCAGCAGCCCAGCCTCCCCTGAAACCTCATTAATTACCCACCCCGTTACTCTCTCCTCCCAGGAGTGGATCCCCATGCAAAGGCAGGAGGGGGACTCCATGAGCAGCTCCCCGTTTGCCCTCCCCAAAACCTCCTGCAGCAAGAATTCCCCATTGCAGCTCCCGTGGGCTTTAGAGGAGGAACCGAGCCAGATTTTAGGGCGATGGCCTCAGCAGAACACATCATCCAGCCCTGGTCACCACACAGCGGATGGGAGGGGAAGCAGAAAATAGAGGTTTTGAAGATGATCAAAGGGCTGGAGAACCTGCCTTGTGAGGAACAACCGAAGGAGCTAGGTCTGTCCGCCCTGGAGAAAGCTTGAGGGGACTTCATCTCTGTATTCCAGTTCTTAAAGGGCAGCTACAAAGAGGACAGAGACTCTCTCTTCACAAGGAATCACATGGAGGCGACAAGGGGAAAGAGGTACAAGTTGCATCAGGACAGGATTCATCTTGATACAAGAAAGAATTTTTTCTCCCCTGAGAACAATCAGTCACTGGAACAACCTCCCCAGGGACGTGGTGGAGTCCCCATCGCTGGAGGTTTTCAAGATGCAACTGGACGGGGAGCTAGACAATCTCATCTAGGCTCCCTTACCCACAAAAGGTTGGACTAGATGTTCTTTTGGGGTCCCTTCCAACCTGGGTTGTTCTATGATGCTGGTGTGGCAGCCACCCAAGGGTGAGGAGCACTGACCATGCTGCATCCCCACCCGTGGCATCCCAGGGGGGGAACCCACGGAGACTTCGGGGCTGCTGGGAGCGAGCAGGGATGCGGAAGCGTTGGAGGCAACCCTGCTCCCAGAGAGCCAGCACGTCTCCTCGGGTCTCCTTGCCCACTCCCAGAAACGCTGTCCCCCAGCAGGCAGCACGGGCAGAACAGAGAGGGAAAGGAAATTCAGGGAAAAAGACATCCACCTTATGGCAGCAAATCCTGGCGCTCCTTCCCGCAGACCTGCTACAACCCATCTATGAAACCACTGCGGCAAATCCCGTGGGACAAAGAGACTCGGGGCCGCAGGGCGAGGGGCTGCTGCGTCCCTCCGTCCCGCTGCCTGCCCGCCATCCGCCCGGCCAGCACCAGGGGCCGCACGCCCGGGCACCCTTGTCCCCGGCGGCACCGGGATCGGGGCGATGTGACCCGAGGCGGCCTTTAACCCCGCAGAAATTACACTGCCGGGAGGGATGGGCGAGCTAGGCAAAGTTCCACGTGGGTAATTAGTGCTGCACTAATTGCCATCATTGTGGGAAGGAGACGCACTGTCAAGGTTGACGTGCCCTAAACAGAAGCTGATTTTTGTCACTGTGTTGCTCTCTTGAGTTCTTGGAGTGGGAAAGGCAGGGGAGGACGGTGCTGAAGTCCTCGAGAGGTTTTTTTCCTTAATTGCCGGCCACAGGAGAGCAAAGCTTTTCAGCCGACTGCTCCATCACAGGGGCTGCAGGTTGAATTAAGCCTTTGCACAATGAAGCGCCTATGGGAACGAGGAGTCCCTTTGCCACCAGCTGGCAGTCAGGAAGCTCGTCCCTCTGCCAATGTCACCATCTGCCCCCAGCGAAGCAGAGCCCACGGTAGGGCTCGGTCTGGTCGCGCTGCTACACCCCACCGTGCGGCTGGCGGAGCCAAGGATGCTCGGCCTCTCGCTGAGCTCTCCCACGCTCGCTCTGCCACGTGAAGGAAGGGGACAGGCCCAGCCTTGCCAGCCTGGTTTGTACAAAAATAGGGAGCAAAGCACAAAAAAGAAATAGTAATCTTGCTATGCCGTGGTAGGTCGGGGTGAAGAGTCTTCTGCTCTCTTTTTAGCTGAAGGAAATGAGGTTTCTGCACTCGGGTCTGCCCCCGAAACGCTGCTGGGGTGGACAGGCAGGAGCAGGGAGAGACCCTTTCCTCGCCTGCCTGGGCAAGAGCTGCAACACCGGCGCAGACCTTCTCAGATGCCGGAGCATCCCCACGGAGGAGGGCTCCATCCTCCCGCCCTCAGAGCCGAGCCCCGAGTCTGCACCCAGCTGGGGCCAGGAGGACGGAGCCCCCGGCACCCAAGAGCCCCCAGGAGCTGCCTGATACCCACCACCTCTCCAAAGCGGCTCCTGAGCTTTCCTTCCCAAACAAGCCTCACACGAACCAAAACCCCAGAGGAACGAACGCTCCCGTACGCCGCAGCGACGAGGCGAGCGGGCTCCTCTCCTCGGAGGCTGAGCCGTCACCATTCGCAGCTACCGACAGCGGCACCCCAGCCAGCATCCCTTCCCTGCACAGGCTTAGCACCAGCCCCACGGCCCCGCAACGACTACAAGGCTTGTGAGAGGGAAGATTAATGTTATGTATATATATAGCACATCCTGAACATAGACAAAGAGCTCTGGCTGCTTCGGACGGGGGTGGAACGACGTTACGTCAGCCCCCGCGGCGCAGCCGGGACCTCAACCAGGAGCAGATGGCGGCTCCCCCTGCAAGAAATTAGGAGACTTTTGGGAGCCGGCCCCGAGGCAAGGGGTGGGCACAGCCACCCCCAGCTGCTTCTCACACCAAACCCTGTGTCACCCCCCAAGACCCCTCCACCTGACTGGAGGCAAACCTAAAACCAGCCCAGCCTAGCTTAGGCTTGAGCGCCGGGAGCCGGAGCTGCTTGCGGGCACCCGGCTTTGCCTGGGAGAGCAGCGAGGTGTCTGTCAGTATTTTGACAAGGACAGGCGCTGGTTTAGGCGTAACAGTGCACAGCCCAGTTGAAACTGTTTATTTTTCCACGGGCACGATGCATGTATTACCTAGCTCAACTCCCTGGATAAATCTATATGACCGTAAACCTGCAGCATGCAGGCTATCCGTTATGCTTCTCCTCCAGAAAGATCTTCCCCTAAGGAAAGGCACTTATTCACACTTGAAACCCTCTCCCAGCACACTGGAATTTAAATGTAATGATTTCCACCTATTACAAGCAAGAAATAGGGGTTCAAGCAGCGCTAGCATCCCTCGGTCCTTATTTGCTCTGCACAGTGCCACACGTGGGGACGTGGGCTGCCGAGTGCCGGAGCCGACCCAGGGCAGGATCCGGACCTGCTGGCACAGAGGGAGTGGGCACTTCATAAAAAAAAATCGGCAGGAAGAGAGAGTTTTTAGGGAATGGGGCTCCACTGCTTGCAAAAGGTTTGATTTTATAACTTGGTCTGATCTGGAAGGATTTCTTGTGGGGATGCTGCCAAACTTTAAGTCTGTGCTCCAGCTTACAGTACACGCTGAAGACAGGGATCTGGGAATGCTGGACAGTTTGGGCTAAAATGTTTCAAATAATTCAGCATGAGGCATATAACAAAGACTTTTCAATCCAAACAGCTCAAGTTTGGCAAAGTTAAACACCACAGGAAAAAGCATCGTCAGAGCAGCTGTCCGGATATAGCAACCCCAGGAGTGGTACCAGCTCTGTGCGCACCCCCCCGCACCCCCACACTGGGGTCCCCGCACACCCACACTGGGGTCCCTGCACCCCAGTGTCCCTGTCCCTTACAGCTTTCCCATAAGCATCGTGTGTCCCCCATCACCGCGGGAAGAAAGCAGTGGCAGGTGGGATGGCCACGTTTGGGGGGGCAGCGTGAAAACACCCAGCCCGTGCCACATCCCAGGTCAGCAAGTTGGGGCCACGTCCAGGCTGGGGTTCCCAAAGCACCCAAGCAAGCGGGCACCCGACTGCACTGAGTTCGGTGCAAGTGGGGATACAACCGAGCAACCCAAAGTTACCCAGGGCAAGTGACGGCGTTTGCGCCACGTGCATTTGTCCAAGGGAGAGCAGCAAGGGCTCCTGCCTCTACCCACCTCCTCCCAATTCCCAGACAAAGGAACTGGAGGATCTCAGGGTGGAAAAGGGCTCTTTCATCGGCAGATAACGGCTGGAAACTGATGCTCAGCAAACTCAGACTTCAGGTGGGGGGGGGGATGTTTTTCAGCTACAAGGGCAACCGCTCACTGCAGCCCACCCAGGAACGTGCCAGCTTCGCTGCTCCAAGTCTTCACGCTACGACGGGACATCTTTCACATCACATAGGAAAACAGATGTGCTCCTTCGGACCCTGGTGCAAAAATCACCACGCCAAGTTCTCCAGGTTTTGGTTCTTCTTTTCGCAGGGGAGCGGAGCAGTCTGACACCCCCACCTCCAAGGAATCATCGCAGCCCTGCGGCAACCCCACCTCCATCCTTCCAGCCCTCTTCAAATGGACCCAAAGCCCAACAGCCCCAGGCTGGCTCTCCCCGCCCCGTCCCCTGGTGCAGAAAACCTCGGCTAAGAGGAGTGCGCGAAGGACCCCTGAGATAAAAACTGCCTTGTACAATATCCTGAAGTTTTAATCGTTCGTTCTCTGCCTTCGCAGAGGCAAACAGCCACAGATGCTCTGGGATGGGGATAGAGGCAGTGACCCCTGTATTTATGCCACTTTAAATGCACAATGTAGGGTCTTGGTGGGGTGTGGGGGGCAAATAATACCATATAATTGCCTGAGGACTCCAGAGTAACATGCATGCACTAGAGGGTCAAATGCAGATGACATGAGGAGTCTAAATCTACTATTTCTGGATTTTTAAGCAATTTGACTTGCAAACTAGTTAATATTACCATCATTTTCTAAGCTTTATATACACACACACACGAAGGTGATCTATATCATATAAAACACATGCTACCGTACATACACAAACAGTACTAACGCATCACAATTTATGTATGAATTTGCACATTTACATTAGGTTGAATGTTTAGTTTACAAAGTCCATGTACACATCCTAATCACAAGTACCTGACAGCGTCAGACACCAGATCCGAGGAGCCTTGCTGCACAGCGCTGTATTTGACATTTCGGAGTACCAGACCTCCAGGAGGATAATTTACTGAAAGACTACTTTCACCAACCCTCGAGCAAGAAATACCATCTGCAGGAGCCAAGCGTTGCATTTTCAGATGCCACTCATCCCTTAATTAAGCAGATTTTAATTGGGCGACTCTAAGCTTTAATTAATGGCAAATTGTTCGTGCGCATTCATTTTTGGGTCACGTTCCCAGACGGGGGTTTTCTGGGTTGGTTTGGGGAGTTTTGTGTTTTGCAGGGCTGGGTTGCAATTATGGTTATTGCACTTTGGGGGGGGGGGGGGGAATAGCCCCCAGGAGCCCCGGAGTCACCCAACTCCCACCACACCAAGGAGATTTCCCACTTTCCCCCTTCTCCTTCACCAGCGCATCCCCCGAGCAGTGAGGTGAGCTCAGCAAAGCCCTGGAGACATCCATGTTGTGCCCACTGGTGCCAGCACATCTGGGCACCGGGGACACGGAGAGGGGATGCTCAGCGGCAGCCGGGGCTCACGTAACCCCACGGCACTGCGAACTCAGAGAAAGCTCCCAGTGCCCCCACCATCACAGACCCACAGCACTGCGAGGGGTCTCGGTCAGGAATCGTTACAGCTCAAACCACCAAAAATAGGTTCGAGTTCAATAATTCGGCCTTGGGAAGGAGGCACCTGGGGCTTTGCCTACCCCGCACAAGGCACCGTGCACGCCAGCTCACACACAGCTCCACAGCAGCAGTGATCACGGGGAGATCAGCTCCCACCCGCTGCCTTAGAATGCTCCCCTAAAAATCAACCTCTCCACCACTTCCCGGCTGGGTTGATGCTCTGGGTAATGTGTGGGTTAAGGCTCGAGGGACGGATTTGATTCAGTGCAAACGCTGTTTGCTCAAAGGGCATGGATATGCTCTAATGGAGCAGTGCCCACAGAGGACACGACACCAGGCATCCCCATTCCCAGCACGCCGGAGTCAATTCCCACCCGTTTCTGGCACCCTCGGCCCTCCCGAGATCCTTTTGGTAACAGCTACGAACAACGAATGGTGACAGCCCAGTTTCCCTCCCAAGATGGATTCACCTCCTGCTTTTACAGCCCAAAGCCCCAGCTGAGGCTCACGAACCTCTCCCAGGCATGAGCCACACAAACCACTCTTCCAGCCTGACACAAGGGAGGAGATGGTGCCACCCCCGTGACAGCAATACTGCAGAAATACCAACTGCTTGCTGCCCCGACCCAAGCAGAGGTCCAGGAGGCATCAACAAATCATTCAATCCAGGAGGCATTGACTAAATCATCTAATACCGACTGAACGGGAGTGAGGAAAGAAGAAGAAATGGATCCTAATTTTCTAATGGATCCATCTCAGAAATCCTGCAAGGAGCAGAGGGAACACACACCCTCAACAAGGTCCTACCAGCTTTGAACACCAACTCCCAGCTCAAGTCAATAGCTGCTCTCTTCTGGCACTCGCTCCCTGCTTGAATTCTTCCCCACTTGACTCGGGCTCAGCATGCAAAGCACCTGGCCAGCCGCAGGAGTGCCACGGGTCACTGCTCCAGCTTGCAAAGCCAAGCCCAGCCCCAAGCCTAGCTTTGCAGCCGGCTGCCCCTCACTCCCCATCCCTCTCCTTGAGATACCTACTGCAGCTGTGCTACACCAGCCTTCCTCGGAGCAGAACTGCACCGTCAGTAGGACCTGGGTGAAGAACAAGAGCCTCAAGCCCAAAGAAGTGTCTTGTTTTATGCCAAGGCCTGAGAAACCCGCACATTTGGAGGACCGTGCCTCATTCACCGGCAGCATCGACAATAAAACCCGAAAACCTGCCTGAGCTCATGACCTTTACCAGCCTGGGCAGCACTGGTCAAAGGGTCACACACCTCCATGGTGCTCAGCCAAATCCTCCTCAGGGCTGTCCCATGACCCAAAGGAAATAAAAACGTACAATGAGCACGAAGCTTCTTAATGCTCTACAGCCAACTGGCACTCCAGCTCTTCCCTGCCCTGCCCTCCCCCTTCCTGCACACAGCCCAACGGAGTTACCACCCCCCAAGTTCCTCATTTCGACCCCAAACTCCCTGCACCTTATCCCCACTTGGATTTTGCTCCAGTTCCAGCCCCTGGAACGCAATTCCCAGCTCAGTCTCCCAGGCTGTGAACCGTATCACTCCAGCCTTGTTTTTGAGCCAAGGTTCAAGTGGAGTTAAGCTCTACTGAGATAAATCAGTGGTTTCCCTCTCAGAAACCCATTCCCACCGATGCGGCTGTCTTGAAGCCTCTGGCATACTCTAACCCCGTCTAAACACGCCTGGGTTTGGCCAGGGGTTTGCGCAGTGAACAGGAGCGTGGGGTCACCGCCTCTGACCGGGACCCGTACGGGTCAGCACAATGCAAATGCAGCAACAGACGTCTTAGAAACGGTCAGTGCTTCCTTCAAAATACACATCCTTTTTTATAGTCGCTCTGTCAGAGTATTGCCATCCCCCGCACAGCCCATCGCTTCCCTGTGAAAAGTCCCAGCCCCACGCCCCAAACTTCGGAAACGGTTTGTCTTTGTGAGGCAAACCAGTGCTGCGCCCCATTTTATGGGGTGGGGGGCCTGGACCCTGCTGCATCCGTCCCGGGGGGAGCCGGCCAGGGGTTCCTGCCACCGGGAGGGACAGGACTCGGCGCTCCCAAAAGTTTCATGACAAGTTTCAGGACAGTGACTTGGTGACCAGATGCAGAGGGGAAGGCCGAGGGACGCGGAGACACGCTCAGCATCCCAGATACAAGAATGGCCCCAGCTATGGCACACACGAGCCCATTATGTTCTATTACACACCAGAGAAGCCCTGCACAAACCCCGGCAAGTCCTGCTGCTCTGTCCCTGCACGGAGGGGGACACCGTGCCCTGCTCCAGCGCTGGCCCTGCCACCGAGACCCTTATGGCACACTGAGACACCCCCCCCCAAAGACAGACCTTCCCTGCCAGCCCCCCACACCGCCCGCCCGCTCCCAGCAGCCCACGGGGGATGCCATTCGCAGCGGGGAAACCCCTTTTTGCCCTCAAATCAAGCGTGGCTGCCCCGCGGGCGGGGTGCCGGGACACCAGGGGGTTCCCCCCCCAACGACCCCGCCAACCGCCGCCGCATCCCCGCCGAACCCCGGCTGCTGGCGGGGGCCGGACGCGCTCCGAGCCGCCCCCCCCCCGCCCCCCCGCCCCGCTCCGGCGGGCCCCCGGCGGCACCCCCGGGCTCACAGTGCATCCTAGCGGGGACCGCTGCGCCCAGCATCCCGGCCCCGGGGGGAGGCGGCGGGCTCCGAGCCTGCGGGACGCCGCGATGCCACGGCCGACCGCATGCGTGGGCGGGGTGGGGGGAAATAATGTGAGAAACACCCCCCCCTTCTCCCCGGGGTCGCTCCCAGCCTCCCCCCCCTCCTCTCCCGGTGCCGGGGTGCCGTCCCGCCGCCGCGGTGCGCTCCTACCTGGGTGCAGCCCGGAGCCCGGCTCGGGGGGCTCCAGCCCCGCCGGACAGAGGGGCAGGGCGCAGAGCAGCGCCAGCGCCAGCGCCCCGCAGCGCATCGTGCGCCCGGCCCCGGCCCCGCCGCATCCCGGCCCGGCCCCGCCGCCGCCGCCGGGGCAGGCACGGCCCCACCGCCCCCGCCCCCGCCCCGCTCCGCCCCGGCCCGCCCGGCTCTGCGGGGACCCCCGCACCCTGAGGGGGGGGGCACCCCCTTCCTTCCCTCCGCCCCCTTCCCCGGACGGACATCCGCAAGGGTTAACGCGCCTTCCCGCGGGCCCAGCGGTGCGGGGGTTAATGCCCCTTCCCCCCCCCCCCCCCCCAAATCAGACCCCCTTCCAACGTCCCCCGGCGCTGCAGGGCTTGGAGGGGGGATCCCCGCCCCCCGTGTGCAGAGCTGCAGGGCTTAGCACACAAACACACGCCTGGACCTCAACTGGGTGCTGCAGGGGCTAATGACCACCCCCCACCCCCCCACACCGTGTGCTGGTTTGGCCTCCGTAAGCAAAGGAGACACACCACACCCCCCAAATAAAAGTTCCTGCAAGTGTTTTTCGGGGTGCTTTGTCCCCCAGCCTGCTGACTGGCCCAGGGGGGTACCTGACCCTGCTCCCACAGGGTGATGGGAACATAGCAGCTTCCCACCGTGGTGTTTTGGGGTGAGTGAGGGACCCCAAGTCTCCTGCGAGAGCCGTACTGGTCCTCTGGGTTTACCCCCCACTCTCCTTACCCAGAGTCTGGGCCAGTTCACCCCCTTCTTGGCATGACATGGGTTAAATCTCACCTCGCCCAGGTCCTGCCCAGCCCTGGAGCCACAACAGCGTCACAGTGGAAGGTATTTGCAGACAGATACCCCAAAAGTGAGTTTCCCCAGTCACCATCCCAGACAGCCCCACGTCTGCACGAGTGCTGCCCCACGGCAGGCGCTGCTCTGTGCTACACGCTAAGCTCTCCGGCGTCGCCGGTGGCACAGGCCCTGCCGCCGCAGCCACGCCGCTTCCCAGGACGGCTCTGCTCTGTGTGACAAACCCCTGGACGCTCACAGAAGCCGTTTCGGCATTTTGACTCAGGCCCGCAGAGGACGCAGGCTCACTCCCAGTCCATGCTAGTGTTTTCTCTGCAGCAGTCACTCAGAGACGCCCCAAAATATGGGAACCTTCAGCAAGGGGCATCCAGACCTGCCGGCCTCCGGGTGGATGTCCCTGCCAAGCCCCCGTGGTGTCACCTGGCTCTCATTTTGCTCAGAGGAATACGGCACCATGGCAGGGGGAAATTAGGCTTCTGTAAGCTCCTCTCTTTAAGTCCCAATCGCTGCTTGATCCTGGTGAGACGTGAGCCCAGCTGGGTGCAAAATGTGCTGCGCTCACCCCGCTCTGCCCGTTTCCAGGCCCTTCCTCTGCCACGCACTGACTCAGCTCGTCAAGGAAAGGAAGGTCAGAGACACCCAAGGAGTCGTTCGCTTTGCCGTGTAGAGGACTTTATTTGTCAAGAACACGTGACACAGGTTTGGCTTTCGTTTCTCAGGTGTTGCTGAATCCCACTGATTTCCACGGCTGTGACCTTCTCTCCCAGCAGCACATCTCCCGTCGCGTCTCTTGGCTCTGTCCTGCGGCCAGGCTCTGCTGTGGGACACGCGACAGCCTCGCGGTGTGGAGTCTCTGCCCTCTGCTCCTTTCACGTATCATCATCCCACTGCAGGAGCAGGTTTTTTTAGGTGGATCACCTGCAGAACCAGGTCTTTTAAACGCACTCCACTCCATGACAAGGAAAAAAAACCAACCTTGTACAAGGCATGGATTTATTCTGCCACAGTCCTGTCGGCTCGGCTCAGCATCATCTTTCCAAACACGCTACCATTTTGCTGAATCCAGTAACACAACCACATCCACACCCCTCCCCAGCCTCCTGCGAGAAAATAGGGTTTTACACCCCTGTGGGTATTTCAGACTTCTGTGCAGGAGTAGCTGGGCAAGTACCGTGCCTCCTCCTCCTCCTCCTCCTCCTCCTCCTCCTCCTCCTCCTCCGTTTGTGCCGTGCTGGGCAGAGAAAAGGCTGCCAGAAACAGAGAAATAATAAAAACAGACACAGACAAAGCCAGTGCTAGGATATTCTGTTTCAGAGCAATGACAGAAAGTGGAGATGAGGATAAAAACGAATAAACTACAGTTATTGATACTGCTTTGACTTAACACAGCTCTGCTCCCTCAGCACGTCCCAGGCTTCTCTGCGGGCGAGGAGCTCTGTTCTGGTGTTTCCATCAGTTCGCTCCAGAGCTGGTTTGCTCAGACCTCCCTTCTCAAACAGCCTCAGCAGCTCCTCCGTGCTGACTCACCTGCCTCAGGACTTCACCCCCACAAATATTTGCACAGCCTTATCAGAGCCACCCTTCTCCGTCACCGTACAGAGCTCCTCACAGCTATCACCATAAATCAGTTCCCGACCTTTCATCGTTTTTGTTATTGCTCCTTTGCTTTGAATTCCCACCAACGAACCAACGCACCCGCTAGTGAGATGCTAAATTCCCAGTGTCACCTCACTACCACCCTCCTAGGAGCCCGTGGATGTAAAAAAAAAATCACGCACACGTCGGTGATTTAAAATACTGAGACATGAAGGAGGCAGAGTGACCTGCAAGAACTCAGGAGACCTTGTCCTTGCTTCCGTGCTCGCTTGCTGGGTGACCCTGGGCAATTTAGTCCCCTTGAGGTTTCTCAGTTTCCTTTTTATCATCACATGAAGATGCAAACCCAGCCTCTTTTGCAAAATATTTTGGAATGTGCTGAGGGACAGTGTTGACCTGAGGCTCGTTACTATGATCAGGCACTTTTTCTGAAAATGATGCTTTCTGCAGCCCAGAAAATATCAGGAGATCTACTCAGGGCTGATCAAGAGGGGTGAATTCCACTGGGATGAGTAATTCATCACGTCGGAGGGCACGCAGGAGTCTACGGGCACCATCTGCAGATGTGGCTGGAATGGGGACTCAGCCAGATGACGCTGGGTTTTCCTGCTCCGGGCAGTACAAAAGGCCAAATTACCTGAGCACCTTGGACTCAGGGGCATTCAGTGCCTCACCCTGGCCTTTCTGCATCCTAAGACAAATATTTCAGGGAATGCCCCTCAAAGAGTGGCAAGAGGAGATGAATCAGCCTTTTTCCATTTTTTGTTTCCCTAGAAAGTAGAAAAAGCCTGAAAATGCTTCCCCCTAACGGTAAAACGAGGCGTGGGGTGCTGTCCTCGGAAATACCGATCCGGATTGTATCTGTAGGGCTGCAAGTGGAGATACAGGGAACGGAAACGCAGCCGTGGCTGCTAGCAAGATGTGCCCCTGCGGGGAAGAGACCTCGTGCAAACCCCGTTGCCTGAATGGTGTTACACCGGTCATGAGAACCAGGCGGCACTGGGACGAGGTACAAAAATAGATCCATTTTGTGGCGTTCAGCTGAACTCAAACCAGAGCAAAGCCAAACCCGGGTGTTTCAGCTCCAGCGTCTCCGATATGGGAGATGCTTTGAGTCTGGCAGCAGGGATCCTGCTGGCTCCAGCTCCTTCGCCCTGGGACTTGGGCAGTCCCTGGAGAAGCTTTGGGTGCGTTGCTGCCATGGCCTCGTGGACCAAAAGAATACAACTGAAATAAGGAGAAAGAAAGAAAAGTAAAGGAAAAAAAAAAAAAAAAGGCAGAAAGCTGCCAAAGGGCTTTTAGGATTTGAAAACACATATGGGATTGTAAACTGGTTTTGGAAGTCCTCTGTGATACACATCTGGAGGGGAGAGGTTGCTCATCTGGTCCTCCAGGCAGATTCCAGCTCCCCAGATGGTTGTGGTGGAACGAATGCCACGGGGGTCTCTGCTGAAGTCAGCATGCACATTGGTTCTCAAATCGTGCACTGTTTCTCAAACCTTCCATTGTACGCTGCTCAGACACTTCTCAGAAATCTCCATTTCTCATGTTTGTTTGGAATATGTAAAAAATGTAATAAAAATCCTACTCTTCTCCCCTACGCTCCACTGTCGTCCCACCCAAGAAACGCAAACCCTGTACAGACCAGACTACAAGTCAAGAGACGTTCTCCTGCTCCAAACTTCACTAATAAAAGTACCGTGTGAGCTCAAGCAAAACCATTTTCTTCCTGGGCGGTCAGGAAGTGAAGGACCTTTTCCTCGCATTTCACACAATACCTGAATCTGAGGTGGGACCTTGGGTGCTCTCATCACAGAAAAGATGCAACAAGAGAGAAGAAAAAGAGTTGAATGCTAAAATAGACCTCGTGCTCTGGAGAGTACTGAAAAATGCAGAAATGCTATGGTCCTCCCTTCAGCAGTGCTCTACAGCTGCCGTTAATCTTTCTCGAACATTTTATGGAAAGTCCGTGGCGTTGGCAGAAGTGTCACCCCAGCAGACCCTGATGAAGGAGATGCACACAGTGGATTTCTCCCCCGGTAGGGAATGAGGGTGGTTCTCCATTTATCCAAAGAAATAAAAAGTTCCTTCCTCGTACACCAACAGCCCTTGGGGTTTTTCTTCTGCTCAGTGCAAGCCTTGGGAGTAGGGGCTTCAAGATACACTCAGCAAGTATTATTACGATCGATTTTTTTTTTTTCCTACAAGTGCCCTGGACATGTGGCAAACTCCTGACGCCAATCCAACCCCACATGCTACCGATTTCCATGCCTACCTGAGGTAGCACCAAGAACATTTGCTGGGAGTGGGTTTAAGGTTTAATAAGGGTTAACGCTAACGGGAGCCGCACGGCCAACATTCGTGCACACCAACAAAAGAAACATCTCTCTGTTAAAACCCTCGAAGGAATCAGTCACTGCTAGGGTTTCTCCTAACCCTCAACTTAAATGATGCGATTTTGCTGCCTGTTGGACTCCAGGAACTGTAATCTCCACACTGGATCCACATTGCAAAGGCAAATTTGCAAACAGCTCCTTACTCAGCCCGAGCGTCTGTGTAACCTGTTTGGAAACACACACAGACGCGGCCAATTTCTTACAGCATCCCAATTCGGGCTAAACTAAACCCGGTTTCACACCGGATCTCACGGGCTATCGCTCAACGTGGTGGTCGAGCCAAGCTGCCTCCCGCGGGTCTCTGCTAGCCAGCCCGCCGGTCTCCCGGTCACTCGGCACACTGCACACACCATCTTTGAATTTATAAGGTTTTTTTGCTAAGTTTTTATTTTAATTCAAGGACTTTGCTTCATACAAAATGTAATTGTAGAAACAACTGCAGAATTCAAAGTTTGGCTGATAAATATTACTCAGGCAGCAAACTAGGCAATCACAGAACCTTTTTTTTTCTTTTTTTTTTCCCCCCTTTTTTTTGGGTAAAGTTCCGCTTGTGTTGCATGGTTGGAACTTTTATAATTTTTAACACTGTTTTTTTAAATATAAAGTTTTGCAACAAACCCCCAATTTATATCAAATATAATTAAAAATTAACAACTGATGAATACATTGTATCAAAAAAGTACGAAGATAAACATTTTCCATGCACATACTTTTTTATATATATGTATATATGTATATATTGTACATGCAAACATTACTTATTCAAAGTACAGCCACTACGAGACTGGTTCTGGATGCAGAAAACTGATCGGTGCAATTCAAGTTTGGCAACTCACTATGAGGATTCTCGGAAATATCATGTATGCATTGAAGAGACAGCAGAGAGGCTGTAAAAAAAGGTAGGAAAAGGGTTATGAACAATTGTGGTCAGGCTTGTCTGTCACTGTCATCGGCCCCTACGAGGCGGGTGGAGGATTAGACAACTTGAGGTTCTTCTTCGTGTTCTGCCTAAGAACTGGAGCGACCCAAGGCCATCGCTCGGCTGCCGGATGGTGCGTGAGTGCAGGGCTGTGGGTTTGGGGATCTGACGCGGCAGAGGAAGGGGAAGGGCGGAGTGGAGAAAAAGACAAAATTATTCAGTACAGAAAGACATCTCTTTTGCTTTCCGGGGTGGGTACAATGTTTGCATGCACTGTCAGAGAGATTGCGTTTCCCCTCTCCTTTATGTCCTGGAGTAAAATACGAACATATTCTTTAAAATTTCAAATAAAGTGTTTGTGCCTTCGTGTAAGGAAAATGTATAAAACATTTGGTCACAATCATGCTGAAGCCTGAAACAGGAAAATCCAGCAGATAAAGCTACAGAATGGATGAAGGTCTTTCTGACTGTTGGTGGTTTGGATGTGTTTCCGAACGTGTCATCTTGTTGCATAGCCCTCCGTTTGCAAATTACAGCCGTTACCCATGGCGGAGCTCTGGCTACCGCACTGCCTTTATTCAAAGTGCACATAAACACAGAGACAGAGATACAGACAGGAGTTATCCTTTAGCAGAATCCAGGGATGAGATTGGCTAAAGATTAGTAACGGGACCAAAAAAAACCCAAACCATAGAAGGAACCGAAAACAGGTTGAATTTCCTCAACAGAAGAGCTACAGGAGATGTGAAGAACCACCCTACAGCAGACTGCTCCCCGCCTGAGGCTGAAAGACTTTTGCTGAGAGCACGAGAGACCTCCTGAGCGTTTTGGTAGCATCCCATACCCCCCCAACCAACCCAGCGACAAAACGAATCACCAGGATCCAGCAGGATCTCCACCTGTCCCAAGCGACCGCTTCGTCTGGAGAAGTTTCACAGTTCTGGGGCTTTGGTAGATCCTCTGAAAAAATTCATCTGTCCAACCCTCTCCTCTTTCCTATCAGTTTTTTTCAGTGATGCGCTCGCCTGGCACCTCCCACTCTTCCTCCTTTAACCTTCTGTCAGTGTACTACGAGTCCTCTGGCCGCCCTGCGCCCCAAATCAGCCCGGCAACGGTTCGTCAGACCCACGGACGCTAGGTCCTGCCCAGGCTTTTCTTTCAGCGCTCCCTCCCCGCCGGCACATCGCGTTGGCCCCTTTCCCAGGCTCCACGTGCAGAAATCCACACATGCACAAAAGAAAGAAATCATCCAACGCAAAAGACATTGCAAGAACACAGTAATCTCATCCCTGAGAATCAGAGTTAGAGGTTTTGCTTTTTTTTTTTTTTTTTTTTAAACCTTCTCTTAACAGGCAATAAAAACAAGACTCTCTCCAACTGCCCTCACCACAAATTATGCACCGTGGAACGTGGCCAGAGCTCTCGCAGCCCGACTGCGACTTGACGTGCAGTGTGAAAGACGCTGCTTCTCCTGCAAGAGCATCCCTGCAGATGCTGTACTTTTCCACCCACATCTCTCCCGCAGGACCTAAACACTAGTGAATGAGAAAAGGCCGGTTTTGTTTGCTGCAATAATCGCTCCCCTCCCACCAATAATAGTATATAGAAAATAAAATTTAAAAAAAAGAAGAAAAAAAAAACAATAAAGGCCAACAAAACCCAAACCAACCCCAAAGCATGGTTGCCTTCCCCACTATAAGCTTCCAACCTGATACTTGAATCAGTGTTCATAACGCGATGCGGGGCGTTGTGTGCACCCTGGAGCGTCTGAGATGAGCGGCTCCTCCCGGCTCTGCGCTCCCTCCCCTCCTGCCCCTCCCCACGCTCGCCCAAGGCCTGATGCATCAAAGCAAGAGGTTGCATCATCGCTGTGAAAGATTTCAAAGGTTAGGCACTTAGTAGTGAACAACTGGAGCATTCGGTAGAAACGGTGGGACCTGGAATGACAATTGGACTAATTCTCTACATAAAGAGTATTTTTTTTCTTTTTTTTTTTTTTTTTACTGTACAATTTACAAAAATGCACACAATGAAAAGTTAAAGTTCTATCTAATAGCTTGATATAAAACCAATAACATTTCTTCTTCTCACCCCTATGCTTTTTCCTCTTTTTTTTCTTTTTTTTCCCGAATTTTTTTTTAAGTTGTTTTTTGCTAAATCAAGCTTATATTGTAAACAAGACAAAACAGTGAGGGCGTGTTGCGGTTGACAGGAGAGAGGGACGGAAAGAAAAGTCTCAGCAGCAAGGAAACAGTCCTTACAAAGTAGCTCTCTTGTGGCTTTATCGTGTGTCAGTGTGAAGGACCCGACGTCGGTGAGTAAAATAAAAGAGATCCACGCGGCAGCGGTGGCAGAGTCCCGGCCGCCGGAGCCCACGGTCAGCTCGGAGGTGTTGTCACCGGCTCCGCTGAAAAGGATTGCTGTGGCTGAACATCAAGTCCCAGTGGACTGTCCTTTGTTCCGGTCTGTGGTTCTCCTCTCCCATTTTCTTGGGTAGATCTCTTTCTTCTCAGCGGTGAACGAGATTAAAACGCGGATGCGATCTTTGTTCGTGTGTGTCCGTTTGCAACCCCCGACTCCCACCCTGACCGGGGAAAAAAAAAAATATAATAACAAATTAATTAAGAAATAGCCCCAACAAAAACTGCGCCAATCTCGAAAAGGATCGACAGTCTGCTTTTTTCCGTCGTCGAAGGTGAGGACCGCTCTTCTCTCGGCTTCTCGCGTGTTGCGGATTTGGCATCTGGTGCGTGTTTTTGAACTAGACAAGGCAGTAAGTAGGGAGGCGGGCGAGGGGGGGAAGAGTGAGATGCGCTCCCCCTGCTGCCTTCCCCCTGAGGAGGGAGCCTTCTTCCTCGATTTGTCTATTTAAAAAAAAAAAAAAAAAAAAAAAGGATAAAATAAAGAAAACGAGAGGAGAGAGGCTGCAGGAGTGTCTCCGGACCCAGGGGCAGAGCAGTTCTCGTGGCGGGGGCTGCCCCATGGGCCCCCTCCGGCCCCGGGCACCGTGCGCATCGGAGCGCACAGCCTTCCAGATGATAAAACTCATCGATTTTAAACGCGCACACCTTGAAGGGTTTTGCCACGCCGCTAGCACCAGTCATCCTCATCGGCTTCCTGGTAGTAACTACGTCCTCTGGTGCCAGTCCCGGGGCCCGTGTTGAGACCCAGCGTGTAATGGTAGCCGTTGGGCACCCTGCGGATTTGGTGAGACTGGGAGGTCAAGGAGGAGACGTAAGAAGTCCTTGAGGACCGTCCCGAGTTGGTGGCCACCGCCTCCTCGAAGGTAAGGGTGTCCTCCGGCACCGCGCGATAGGGGCTGTCGGCGTCGTCGCGGTGCCCCAGGTAGGGGTCGGAGCCGATGCGGGCCACCGCCGGCGGGGGCGGCTGCTGGTCCCCCCGCAGCAGCGCGTTGTGCTCAGACAAACCGCGGCTCAGGCGTCCCGGGGAGAAAGTGGGCAAGCCGGTTTGGAAACTGGTGAAGTGCACGGGCGAGGAGTTAGCGGTCTTGTAAGTGATGCTGGGACGTGGGGTCAGTGGAGTCTGTGGGAGCTGCCTCCGACCCCGGCATGGGGTACTAGCACCAGATGTCGACAGCAAGGGGCTCCCATTAACTGAACCACTGCCCTACATAAAAATTGGAACAAAGCAAATCAAAAAATAAAAAAGGGAAACACCAGACAAACACAAAGGCAGGCAGGTATAAAACAGAAGGAGAAGCAACAGAAGGGAGAGACAAGTCACAAGAGGAAAGAAAAGCAAAAAAGAGAGAGTTTAGACAAGCACAGTTAGGGGGAGGAGGTTCTCGAGAAATAATTCAACACGAGATGTAAAGAGCTGGAGAACTAAAGTTCTGCGAGCAGTAAATAAGAACAGAAACGATCAGAGCATCGGTAGGACGCAAACTGGCAGACGGCTCCAACAGAAGGGGACACTGTCCGGAGGGAAGGCATCCACATCATACACAGGCTCGACATGCGCCTTACCTGAGCTAGGCGGGAGCGGCTCAAAAACCTACGGGTTTGTGGGGTTGGCTTTTTTTTTTTTTTTTGCAAATAAAATTTTGTAAAACAGCACACACTGCTTTGGGGCAGATCTTTGCAGAACTTCACCCGATGGTGAAGGGTGAAGGGATCATTTCTGTGGTCAAAATTGGATTATGTGGGAGGAGGATTTGGGGGCGGACTATTGTTTTGTAGTTTTGGGAATGAAATGCATTTTGATTAAATAGCCACTGTCTGAAAAAACAACAACAAAAAGCTTTTTGAATGGGCTTTAACTAACAAATTCCTTAAACGAAAATGCATTCACCTTCTCTTTAATACTATACATTTGATTTTTGAGTGGTAGAAGAGTCTGGCAGCTTCCTGGGTTACTAATCACGACGTGGGAGTGAACTAAGCTGCAGTAAGTTTAAAAAAATGTCATGAATGAGAGCAACGGGCATTTGTTTTGACATTTCATAGAATCATAGAATGGTTTGCGTGGGCAGGGACCTCACAGCCCACCCAGTCCCACCCCTGCCATGGGCAGGGACACCCTCCACTAGCCCAGGTTGCCCAAAGCCCCATCCAACCTGGCCTTGACCACTGCCAGGGAGCCAGGGGCAGCCACAGCTTCTCTGGGCACCCTGTGCCAGGGCCTCAGCACCCTCACAGGGAAGAAGTTCTGCCTCACATCCCATCTCCATCTCTGCTCCTGCAGCTTCAGGCCATTCCCCTTGGCTTGTCACTCCCTGCCCTTGTCACCAGTCCTGTTTATGTTCTCCCAGGGCAGTACACAAATAGCCCTGCGAGTATGTTTTAAAAATCCCTCAGCCTTTTGTGACCTAACAGTTTGAGACCAGACCTTTAATTTTTAAAGAGCAGTTTTTCCTTCCTATAAAAACATCAGGTTGTTGCTTGTTGGGCTATCAATCAATGCTTGTTCTGCTCTGCCTGGCTTTCCCAGCACAGTTCTCAGGGCAAGCCCAGCAGTGCTGGAGGCTATCAGCCCAGAAGCTATTTTAGCCACCGTTGCTGTGAGTCGTGCCACGTCTATCAGAAGAAGAGGCAATCCCCGCGTTATCTGGGGGTGCAGAGCAGCGTTGGGTGTCACTCACTGCAGCCCTGCTCTCCGCAAGTCATGGGGACTACTACAGCGTTTGTGGCTCGTGCTGCTGGGCCAATGACCCGTGTCTTTCACAGCCTGGAAACCAAGTTTTTGCCTTTCTCTTCTTTCATTTTTGCCCTCTCCCCTCTCTGGCTGCCCCACGTTTCAGCCTTACTGTCTGCTACAGACCCATATTTCTGTACCAGGCACCTGCCCCCCAGCTGAGCTGCCTCCCATCACCTGCCTCCCCGTGGTGATGGAGGAGATGGTGACCACCACCCAGTGACCTACCACGTCTCAGCATCCAGGAGAAGATGCCCAGCTTTTTCCAGGGTCCTGAGGCTGAGCGCCTCAAAATTACAATACTTAGAAAAGAAATCACAATTCTTACAAAAGAAAGCGGAGCAAAATTGTTTTGATAAGTATTAAGCTGCCCAAAAATGGTTTTTGCAAGATTTTCAAACTTCTTTTATCCAGGACCAATTCAGGAAATGGTCTATGATTGTAAAAGAAAATCCAATAGGCTCCTTCCTGCTGAAGCATTTTGAAATTCCAGAAAGTTTCATCTCATTTAAAAAAAATGCTTTTCCCAGATTCATCATGAAATGGGATTTATATTTAAAAATTCACCTGCATTGAAAAGGAAACAGTGAAATAATTTACAGCAGGTGCATAACATTTCTATGTGGGTCAAGCATTGTGAGTTGACCCAAAGTGAAATGTTCATGGCTTGGTTTTCTTGTCTCCTTTTTTTTTTTTTTTTTTTTCATTAAAAAAACTCCAAAGAACTTCTTTTTGAACCAAACCTGTCCTGATTTTTGGCTTGGCTCTAGCTGGAACAGAGCCACCTTGTTGGCAGGGTGAAGCTCAAGCCAGCCTCTCTTTTTGGTATCTGCAGGGGCCTCCAGGGACTTGCTGAAACGTGCCGGGCCAGGGCTCCTGGGAGAAGCTGCATCTCCCAAAGAGAGGGACCGACTAACAAAGAAAATATTTGAGAGTTAACAAGCACCTTGTTATCGAGCCAAAATAATGCAGGAAATGGACTGACAGAGCTTCTTGCAGACACCTTATTAGGACAAGAGGTCTTCAGCTCGCTGGGACAGAAGTGATATGCGGTTGGACTGGTTTTTTAATCTGTTTTTGTTTGGTTTTGGTTTGTTTGTTGTTTTTTTTTCAGAACAACCAGGGGATGTATTAGCAGCTCCACACAAAGTCAGTAACATGTAGGTGGATAAAATACATGGACACTGAAACAGGCTTTCTCCTCCCTGCCTTACTCAACCCCCATGGGAGGTGGGGGACAATACAGACTTCACTGGCACCAGGGGAACAGGTTTATAAAAGGCAGCTGATGCTCTAATGTCCATAAACTATGAGAAGGTTTCAGTTTTTTAATTAAGACATACATGATATTTAAAGTTCTGGTAAACTGAGCGTGCCAGAAAGGAGAGGCATCACGCTAAAAATCAGTGCCATCTTCCTGTCTCTCAAACCAGAGGGAGAAATTAAGAAATGGAAAGAAAAACTCATCTGAAAAAATCAGATAGAGGCCAGTCGGGGACTGCAGCAACTGGAAATGGAAAGGACTTTTTAGGCTGCAGCTCCCTCTTGCTATGGCCACACACAGTCCTGGGTGCATCAGACTTTACACTGATGTCACCTCTCCTCCCAACAGCACGACTGTGCAAAGCGTGTCCCACGCCCTGGGTGTCTCCAAAGGCTGTCAGCAGCCCCTGAGCACGCACTGCAGCACACGGCCTCCAAGGCTGCAGCCTGGATGCTGCTACGGACCACGGCATGTGGACACGCAGGGAGGGGGAAAGGCGCAGGAAAGGGTAAGGAGACAGAAAGCTGCTTCGTTTTGCAGCTGCAGGGACACTACAGAACCTCTTCATTTAAATCCTTCCCCTGGGCTCTGACTCGTGCCAAACGCAGGATTTCCTCCCACTCCCCACAAGCTGATGTTGCTGCAGGGGCTCAGGGCTGACAGCATCGCTCATCCCTCCTGAGACACCCGGCCGGTCACACACCAAATTTAGGGATTTTGGAGAGTGGTCAGAGCCTTCCTCCCAGCTCAGCGGCTGCACATGGCTTGGAGATGTTTGCAGGGATCGTTCTGGCCCGGGACTGAGCTCTCTTCCCTTCCACCCAGGTCCTACCTTCTCCTACATTCCCCTTCTCCCTTATGATTTCTTCTTCCAGCTGGAGAGCACATTTGAAGATTGATGTGACACTAGGGAAAAAGGACTTTTTCCTCAATTTTTCCAGAAAATTAACCTGGTCCACAACACGGGACAGCCCTGAAGCCCACGGAACGGCAGTTGGAAAATCCTGCTAACATGAGCAAACCCTGCCGAAATCACAGCTCTGGCTGCCTGGAGGCCCCATACTGTATTACATTGGCTCGTACTGCAAGGGCAAGGATTTCTTTGGCCATCACCAAATGTTTGTGGCACGGGGCAGCAGTAGGTGCTAGATTAACACAGCTGGCACGGGAATGGGTCAGCTCAGTTGCCTAGGTCCCACGCCACGCTGCCAGCCTGCCTTGGCTCAGATACACTTTCTCCACCAGCATCAAGAGCTGCCAGTTCTCAGGTCTCCCAGTTTGCTCTGCTGAAACTGTGAGCAAGGGTGTCCTTGGCTGGGGGGGTCTCTGTAGGTGGCTGCTAAAGAGCCATCAAGTGACATTTCCATCCCTGTCTTGGATGTGAAGGACCAAGCAGGACCTCAAACGCTTTACTTCCTACTGCCCAGCCTTTCCTCTTCTGGCTCCTTTATTTTAAACAAAACAAGGGAAAGGTGTGCACATCCCTGGAAGACCTTAAGGTTCTTTTCCCACCCTGCATCTCCTCACCTGTCTGTGTGGACCTTGCTCTGGCCCTCCGTTGGGTGAGGTGGGCCTGCTCTGATCGGCAGACTTGGGGTGAGAACGGTCCCGGCTGCCATAGCGGTCGCAGGAGTAGAAGCGCTGCTTTTCGGAGGAGGAGGAAGAGTGCTGCTTCCTCTCTTGGGACCGGCCACGTTCCTGCTTCTTGTCCTTGGAAGAAGACTCACCAGACTGGGCCACTGAAAGAACAACATTGATTGAGGATCACCAACACGGGTGGAACTTTCAAGTGTGGGGCAGGGAGGTCCTGCCATGCAGATGGAACCCCAAATCACATCAGATGACCGTTGTGCGTCCCGAAGGGAGGAGGACGAGGGACAAATCCGTGTTTGCAAAGCACTTACCAGCTTCTCCATCGGCCATCTGATGGGGGGACCTGTCCAAGGACTTCTGCTTCTTCTCTTTCCGCCGGTGGCAGCGGTGGTGATGATGGTGATGCCCTTGCTCTGGTGGCATGCGCTCCAGGGAGTACTCGTAGAGGTGCATGGCGTGTGGGCGCTGCGGGGTCAGTGTGGAGACGGAGCGCTTCATGGGGCTTGTGTCCGGGATGGGCTGCAAGGCAGATGGAGGGACACGGAGCAGGGTGAGGGCAGGCACTGCACCGTGCTCAGCTGCTCGGTTCCCAGCATGGGGAGGGTTGTACAGCGAGAGATAGGGGCAAGGAGGGGAAGGAGAGAAGTGTTTAATTGGATATAACTGGAATGGGCAGAAGGACTTGTGGAATGGTAGAATTAGTGCTAAATTTGAGGAGCAAATGTGATCTCCGTTTGCTGAAATGGGCTTTACTTTTAGCAGAGTGCCAATCCACAGGTACCATGGGCGCAGAGCGATATGCAGCACTTCACACCAAACACAGCGTCACAGGAGTCAACAGTAGATTAGCAGGGGCATAGTGCAGCACAGTAGCCAAGCGTCTCACAAAGATAATTCTCCAAGACTAGTTTCACCCAAAGCTGCTTCAGGGCCTGTAGTTATCCCAAAGCAACTCCAAAGAGGAAAGCATGAAAGTGTTGCTGCGCATCACATGGAGAGGGACAAAAATCAGGAATAAGTGGGCAAGGTACAGGCCAAGCCATCGAGTAATTACTTCTATCTCCCTGCAATTGAAGACAACTCCTGTCAAACATTTAAACCCTCTCTTCTTGTCCCACCATTACTCCTTGCAGTCCTTGTGGCTGGGACAAGCAAGATAGCATGTGTGTCCTGCAATTCTACCAGGATACCTCAAAAAATGACTACTTGGGTTTGCTATTGCTGTTTTCAAATCATCTGTGGCTTGAGAGCCAAACCTCTGTGTGCAGTAACACAGCAATGGACATTGCTGTACAAAGATGGAGAAACCATGACAAGTGGACTGCAGGACAGCTGTTCTCACAGTCTTTTCCTTCCCTACTGCCCAATAAAGGCATGAAGCTCAGAAAATGAGGACAACCCCCATGTTTTCTTCTCTTTCACTCCACTGGCCTCCAGCTGCTTTGCAGATGGCTCTGTGGTGGAGACAGGGCTTCATCCATCCTCTGGAGGCTTCCCTGGGTCTACCGCTGCATCATAGCTGCCCGGCAGAGGAAAGACCTCGGTCCAGCCTGACAGGGAGGGAGCTCAGGATGTCCTCAGGTCGCTCATCTCTTACGCTTGTTTGGATTCACAATCCAATATGTGCCTCCAACGACCGTTCTCACTGAACATTTACTTTGTTCACTGTAACCTTTCCAAAGAGCCCTGTATTATTTTTACTGTCTATGCTATTTTATTTGCTTACCCTGAAATTCCGATCTCTGCTGCCCCGTGATATTTACACAGTGCAAAGCCAGTCGTTTCACAGCTCTGCTTGTTATTTTGAGTGGAAAGAACCGCTCTCCCTCCCAGTGGGCTGTCAGGGGTGGATTATCTTGCATACAAAGATGCAGTCTGAGCTGAATTTTTGTTTGCTCCTCTCCCTCTTGCTAGGCAGTTACCCAAATTTTGTTGCTTCCCGCTGGAGGACAAGGTGGAGTGCTGGAGCTGGAAGGTTTGTCAGAGGCAGAAGGAAGCCACTGCTGGGCTGGGGGAGCACAGCACAGCCTGCGGCATCGGGCACCCCTGGGGTCTGCACCGGTTCAGTTAGCAGGACCATGTTGTGCTGCATTTGTCTCCTCCCGTGTCTCTTGCTGTGTGCACTTTCTATAGGCAAGAAATTCTACTGAAGGGCTTCATGTTCGTGCTCCTTGCTTACTGTTGAGCCTGGAGATGGAGGAGGGCAGAGTGGTCCACAAACCGGACAGTCAGGTTCAGGATTTGACAGATATAGACAAAAAAGTGAAAAGTGAAAATACTTCCCACTAAAAACACTTATCCAGATTTCCAAAATCTACACAGGAGCTACCAGAAAGATGATGACAGAAATTTCCCAAAAAAAGCCTGCCAAATCACTAAGAAATTAACTTTTCTCTTTGGACTTTGGACCTGATCCTGTGCTTATCCTGTGCTGATCCTGTGGACTGAAGTCCCCACTGACACTAATGGGAAGTGGCAAAGCATTGAATACCCTTTCCATAAATCCTGACAATGCTCTCGTTACGTTAACGGGGCATGCACAAAGTCCCCACAAGCCTCGGGAGACTATACCATAACCCTTCAGAGAGTTACTAATTGCTTCTTCATTACCAAACCGATTGTTTTCACTTCCTAAATTCCTGTGTAACAAGGCATACAAGAACAAATAAATAAGCAAAACAAACAAACAAAAAGTCCCTTCTATTACAGCGTGCGGCGTGCAATTGTGGATCGAGGGAACTGCAGCAAAGTGGAAAGAGATAGCAGCTGCGTTGGGGCAACATTGGACTCCAAATGAGAAGGGAAAAAAGTAAAGGGTTAAGGAAGGTTAATTATTTCTTAACATAAATTTAATAGGATACAACTTAGTGCAAACTACATACTGCTAGGTAACTCCCAGGTGACCGTGCTTTGCTCCTCTGCAAACAATTCGGACAAGATGAGAGACATTATTTGAAGCAGCCCCACAGTACAGCCATTGTCAGACATCACGGCAGATGTGCAGCAGACACGATGACGTCAAGGGAGAGGAGGTGATGGGGGAGGAGGACAGCAAAGAGGGAGGGAGGAGGTGAGATTGAAAGCATAGGATTTTTTTTTTTTTTTTAAAGTGGGAACGTAAAAAGACAGAGGAATGACAGGCAAACAGAAAGGGAGATGTCCAGAAACAGAAATATTGCAAAAAAGAGTTATAAAGAACTCAAAGTTTGGGGGAAGCAGAAGCAGCACGTGAGAGGGAGGGTGGAGGGCATGGAGGGGGAAGACACACACAGAAAGTACATCGGTTATTCAGCTGAAGCTACAACCACCAAAACATTGTATTATTAAATGAGGTTAGACCCACTCAGATATTACGGGCCTGATTCATAACAAGATTAGACAGTTTACACGTGAGGCAGCTGTGCCCTGGGGAACACGAACCGTGCTTCTGCGAGAGAGACTCACTGCTGAAAATATCTGACTGCAAGGGAGAGGAGCTTCCCAAGGAAAGGCTTGTGCTGCCGGCCCTGCCGCTGCCAACCGCATTGCCTTGGAAGGAAAGATGCTACTTGTGCTCTAGAATAAAGGACAACTTTGTCCTGGGAAGGGGGAAGGGAGGGAGTATGGGTTTGCTTTGGTGTCTGTTTCTTTTACTAAGCATGTTGCGTAGTGTTCCTGATAAGGCAGAGGATCCCAGCTCTCATACAAAGACTGCAGTTTCTGAAGTCAGCTGGGAAATTTGCTAGCCGATGAAGCGTAGCTTGTGCCAGCCTGAGCACATTAACAAAACCATTATATCTGTTGGAAGCATTGCTGTGTATGGAATACACAGGCTTTTAGTTTTAGGGTGCAGAATTTTTTCCATGTTCTGCTTCCCACGGAGAGCAATGGGAACAGCCCGCAACCACGGGCTGCTCGCTCCTGACTCTATGAATCAGGCCCTTTGAATGAGAGAGACCCAGCTAGGAGTGGTAAGATGTTCTGACACACAGGAGGCAGGATGGTGGCTGGAGAGCATCCGGGACAATAAGCTAGCAATGAACATGTGAAATGGCCAAAAAATGATCTGTGAAAACCGTGACATACTACGCACTAAATAGTGTCCACAAGTTGCTGTAAAAGTCAACTCTAATGACGAAATTTCTTTACAAGAAGTTAAACAAGAGAATTCCTCAAAAACATTTTACTGACCAAAATCACAATACAGTATATGCTAAATACTATGAGAAGAGAAAAAAAAAAACAGGGACGATGCTTAGTGTCTCAATGCACCTTCTAGGCACAAGGTCCCTGGTATTTTCTGTACCTGCTACATTCATCAAAGAGAATCACAGCACATTTCCAGCTTTTTTTATGGCCAGGGCGGAGGAACATGCCTTGACTGTCTGTCTAGACAAATGGCACACAACTGCCAATGGGAAAATTATGCCTTCCAGGAATAGAGGCTGGCAAACTTTATTGTCCCTGGTTCATGAGAACATCCACTCTTGGGTAGGTAGTCATCAGTTAGCTACCCAAACTGAGGAAGTCCTCTGGATTGCTTTTTGCTGCAACCCGGGATGAATAAAACTGGGGACAGAGCTGTGTCTACACACGAATACCTGCCATTCAAGCATAAAGGCTGGTTACCAGTCTCCAGGTTCAGCAAACGTCTCTTAAAACAAATATTCACAAGCAACTTCCAACAACATGGCAAGCAGAGGGAAGATACTGAGTTCTTGACCCACTCTCAGTCTCCCACCGCCAGCAAAAAGTCCCTGGCTCACCTGAGTTTCGGCAGCCAGGCGCGGCATGGAAGCCGCCCGCCCCTGGCTCTCCAGGCCTGGTTGGTGCTCTCCGTTGGCAAGTGTGGGGCTGATTTCCCTCATTTCTACCACCTGATCAAACAAGAAATGGTTTCAGTAGCAAGAACATGAACATCAGCTTCGAAGCCATCATCTGTGCAGGCTTCTGCTAAGTTTGATTTAATTGTGAAGAGAAGCTGGGAGGAGAAAGTAAATTAAGAGCTGCTCAGGTTTCTCTAGCTACAGCATTGTCTTCAACAAAGACAAGAGTGGGCCCAGTTCTTCCACCAGCCATGGCAATGAGCGCCAGCTGTGACCTGTGAAACCCCTCCTCTGAGTTTGTACACTAGTGACAATGGGATTGGGACAATGGGACAACTAGGAAGAGATAACCTTAAGTAACCTATTGCAGCAGACACTTAATTCCACAAAAAGCGGGTCCACATGTACAGCTATCAGATTGCAGAAGATATCAGATTTAGCTTTTCTCCATAACATTCCAGCACACTTTGGGTTACAAGAGAGCGAGCAATGCTTGTCTCAAGGGACAGATCTACTGGCTACTGCATTTGACCCTGTCTTCACCTGTTTTTTTCTAAAATTTCTAAAAATCTACTGCATTTCTAAAATGTACTGTATCTCATCCTGTCTTCACCTGGTTCCTTACCCGTTCAATGGGGATTTCTTCTGAGTGGCCTCGTTCAAAACCTGGTGTCCTGGTTTCATAAAACACATCCTGGGTGCGTTGGGTCCCCCAAGAACTGGACTCTTTGATCCCACCCTCTGGGGCTGGTCTGTCAGAAGGAAAAGAGGAAAAAAGATTAACTCGTTTGCAAAGCGATTTTGCTGACCTTATTGTGCTGCAGGCAAAGCACTCAGGTACCCTTTGAGGTTTTACTTATGAAACGAGTTGCAGGATAGGCACAGCTGCTATCTGGTGAAGCTATATGGTCCCCTGGGTTTTGCCAGGACTACTTTCTATATAGCCTGAAGATCCCATGAGCAACAAGGAAACCAAACCAGTTGGTACATTATTTTTTTTTCCAGTAACTGAGGAAATCAGCTTTTGCAGCTCAAGTGCTGATGAAGCAGAATGAATAATTTGGGGGTTCAGGCAAATTATGTATGCAAGACCAGTTAGTCAAATAGCCTTAATGACATTGGTCAAACATCTGTGGCCATCTGAAGTACATTCACTGATGTACAGATGGCGTTGGGTTTCACTGTCAAGTCTGATGTTGGTTTCCCCATCAAGGTTATTCAGGACATTTAAACCTCAGGTGTCTATCATTAAAAATCCACAGCACTTGTGACCCAGAAGAAAGTCACCTGAAGAAGAGCAGGAAATGGAGAATCGATTAGGGATCACTGTTACTGTAACTGTTTGGTAAGCTCTCTGTGGAGGTATTGTTTTGCCCAAAGAGAAAGAGCCAGATTCTGTCCTGGAAAATCTCAAGAAGCTCCTGCTGTAACCAAGTGCTATGAGCTTGAGGGACTTCTTTGATCCCAAGGACCTTTTTACTCCTGAGAACTCACTGGTGGTTGGTAGGTTTGGGCTTGCCTGGTTGTTTTGCAATGGTCCCAAATTCCTGTAAGCAAACTCACACTTACAACTAGCCACAATGGAAAGCTCTCCAATTAAGACTCAAAGGACACCATTAAGAAAACATGCAGCTCTTAAGAACCCAACACTACTACCACATGGATAACTGCACCTGAGGCAGCAGTGGGAAGCAGAGACGCAGAAGCATTTTGGTAGCCACTGGTGGGAAATTGTCCCAGCCATGGCGTGAAGGGGCTGCTGGTCTTCGTGTCACCAGCGGTGCTGCCCCACCTCCAGAGGAACTGAACCAGCAGTGGTTGGGGTTGATGCATACACCCAGCATGCCTCTTCTCTGCGTTACGGCTTTGCTGAGGAGGTCTTGGGATACTTACAACGCGCCCCCGTTGTTGAGTGAGGCTGAGCTTTTCTGGCGAAGGAACGCCTTTGCGTTGTTGAATGCTGTGGACTGGGTTTGTTCCAAAGTGGCCTTCAGCGGGTGGAAGAGTGACACCGGTCCAGGCTGTGAAGCACAAGGAAAGGTTGTCAGAGACAGAGCCATGTATGGAGGAGATGGCCTGCAGTATGTGTTCTAGTTAAGCAAATGTCCACTTTGTCACCCTGAAAGATCAGCCCAGCAGAAAGCACACCCCAGCCTTCCCATAGCTGTAAGAGGCTTTCAAGGACAGTTGCTGCCCTCAGCTTTGCACAGGCCAAAATTGTGCTGCAATCCCCCTCCCCTCTCACAAAGTAGATGTGAAAAATATCAAAAGATGCGACCAATGGGGATGTGCAATTCAGGTGGCACATCGTAACACTGGGTCTGCTCAAGCCTCCCATCTGCAAGACAGACAGATAAGCCATGCTGGAGATCAGCTGGATGATCGTCCTGAAGCCAATAGGTATTTGTCCTGTCAGAAGTCTTTGGGGTTTCAATACCAAGCCAGTTGCATGGAAATATTTTCAAGAAATTGTAAAAATCTTCAAATCTATTAAAGCCAAAATTATTTTGAATGATTCCCATTTTCCAAAGCAACTTCGACATTTTAGAGCCAAACTATCATCAGCTTTCAATAATTTGTTGGTGTCCCAAAGAAATCTTTTGGTGTTCCCCAGTCCCTAGGCCACTTCTGAAAACAGGACTTAGACTGCCAAATCTTTTTTTTGGAAAAGATCTTTCCAGACTACTGAAAAAGGCAACCGCACCATTTTTAAAAATTATTATTATTTTTTGAGAAAAAGAGACTTTCAGGAGAGGTTTCCATTTTTGAGACAGCATTTTCAAATCCTGCCCGAAGAAGCATCCTGACTTTCTAGGTGAAACGTGCCAGTGACTTTCATGAGAGCTGTGCGACGTGGGCAAAAAGGCTGCCCAAGAGGAGGACAGAGAAGGACACCTTTTAGCTGAGTACCTGGCACAGGCCTCCGGGAGGCTGGTGGACTTGTTCCCTGCTGTTCTTATTCTGCTTGTAGAAGTCGAATATCATCAGCGCTGCATAGACCTTCCCCACAGTCATCTCATCGGCTGCCAGAGGATGGTGAAACCCAGCAGAGATGTTCAGGTGAGGAAAGGGAAAGGATCAGGAGAAGAATAAGCCAAAGAGCACAAGGAATAACAACAAACGGGCATGAAAAACAAGTGGGAAGAAGAGGCGACATTAGAATATAGAGGCAAAACAGACACAGAAAGGTGGAGGAAAGAAAAAAAGAGCAAGAAAAGTTACAACGGACGTCTTCAGATCTTTGCCTGTTGCTGCCTTTAACATCAGAGAAGGATGGCCCCTGTCTCTAGCGCTCTGTGGCAAATATTCACAGAGACCGTGTAGGGAAAAAACAGGCAGGAAAACTCTACGGCATTGTAAGCATTGCTGACAGAAGAATTGCTAAATTAATACCAGATCCACAGCCAGCTCTTTATCAACAAAGAAGCCTTATTCCTATTTCTTTGCATTACAGTCAACTGGGCCATAATGGGCTAATATACATTTAAAGAGTATTTCATTTTTCCAGATGTCTTTTTTCACCCTCACAGCCACGCTACCAGCCCTTCCCTGCACGGCAGCTGAGCACTTACTGCAGAGCAAAGAGTTAAAGCACCAGATATATAGGCATCAAGAGAGGAGAGGAGGAAAAGACTTAAGCAGTCACTCCCCATTTGTCTTAATTAACAATGCCTTTATTGCTCTGCACTGTTTCTCATTAATCAGAAACCCAGAGCCCTTGTCTCGGCCAATCACGATAATGGCAAACTTTCCATTTTCTCAGCGCATTCACCCAGGACATCATCAAGTAACACCGAGGCTTTCAACCCCAAAATACCTCACTTCTGATTCTGTAAATTCTCAGCAAACTTTAATTTTCTTCTCCTGGTTTTCTGGAGCCCAGATGGTAGAAATCGCTCTCCTGTCCTGTAAGGCACAGGCTGGAGCTATGGAAAAGCTCTGGAAAAGGCCACACAGGGCATCAGTCCCTTCTTGGCATGGGTTTTCTTTTTTTCTAAGTACAGGAAATCTACTGTAGCATAATGAAACACATGCCCAGATGTGACCTCAGCTTCCCTACTCCTGACGTGACCATGGCATGGAGATGCAGGCTGTGAACCCCACAGAGAAGATACCTAGGAGCTGACCTACACTTGGTTTCTTTGCTGCACTCTCTAGATGACTGTGCACCTAGGTGGGGCTGGGGACAGAGCAGGCAAGGAGGGAGAAGCCTGCTCTGGGCTTCTTAGGCGGCTGGGGTGGGTTGGGTGCTTGCTGATGAACCACTTACGTTTGTGAGGAGGCACCAGCAGATCCAGAGTCTTCTGGGACAGATTGGGCCAAACTAGCGAGATCTCCTTTCGCAGCTCAGCGTCACACTGGTGCTGTTTAACACCCCCTGCAGAAAGGGAGAGAAAGGGTCACATGAAGAAGAGCCAAAACCCTTGTCCTTTCAGCGCATACCACCATTTACACAGCAAGCACAGGAGAAGGCATCTCCCCCGCTCTCATTTCTTGAGAGCACCAAGCCAGCACCAGCCACAGCAGCTGTCGCAAGGGGAACTGGTGACCTCCTCCGTGACAAAACTGTGTGAACTCAGCAGGAACCGTCATCGTTTCTACTTGCTAAACCTCTGCTGTCACTTGGGGCTTAAACTTAAGCTCAGACTTATTCTACCTAACTGCTCGTTTGGGGTGCTGGATAGCGTCAGCAGAACGCAGCACACCTCCTGGGTGTGATGCAAAGGACCCGGTCTGAGGTGCTGGACTATGAGCAATGCCATGATCGATTATAAACCCTCTCCACCAACAAAACTTCTCCTGAAGTTTTTGGCAAGGAGACATAAGCACGCTGTTCTGTATCAGCAGCATCAAACAGCAGCTAGGTCACAACATAAACCAGAAAGAGCCGAACACAGCGGCATTATTCAAACGGCCAAAGTGAGGTCTCAATTCACAAGTGGAAAGTGATTAAAGTATATGTAAGCCAACAGGCCAGCTCCCAGATGAATGCACCGCACAGTAGGCAATTAAGTAGTTCATCTGAATGACAGAGATTATTTTTCTAAGAGAAAAGTAATGGGAGGAGGCTCTGGGTACTCTGCTACATGGTGGTTTGAACTCCCACACCGAAACTCATTAGGGAGGGTTTATTAAGGGCCTGTTAGTCCCATTAAAGACTCAATTAAATGTAGCACACGAAATCTATTCAAACCAAGCACATAACAAGAAGACAGGTCAAAAACTCACAACCCGCAGCAAATATAAACCTTAGAAAGACTCCAGCGCTATCAGCTGAGCTCTCTCTTCTCTGGTTCCCCTCCAGCGTGTGGCCAAAAAAAGGTGGGGGGGAGCCTTTTTCAGTCAAAAAAGGCTGTTTGAATTGTCATTTCAACTCCTGTTTGAATTGTCATTGCTGACAGGTAACTAGAGTCCTAAAATAATACAAACTCGCCGTGTCCTTATCTAGAGTTTAATACTAAAGTAAGGTGCTGGCCCCTAAAATCCCAGGCAGTCCTAAATGCATCCTTAGAAATGAGTGTCTGATACCCGCTGTCACTCCCTGGGGGAGTCCCGGTGACCTCAAAACTTTGTCTTCTTCCAGCAGTGCCTACCCAAAGCATCAAAGACAAAGTTTAAGCAACATATGAGGGAGGTAATTAATACAGAGAGGTTGAATGGCTGGCCTAAAACCACTTAGAAAAAGCACAGCATCCTAACCCTGCCCTGCTCTTTGCTGGTAAGAGCACTGTTACCTCCTGTTAGCTTTTAAATTAGGTATAAAAGTGCTTTGGCTGGTCACGCCTTGATTCTGACCCCAGCCAGCCTGATTAAATAGTGTAACGACCCAGCGAAAAGGCCAGTATATTTTATTACATTGCAATATTTAATTGGGAAGTCAAGTAAATGCCTGATTAAACACTTAAATAATTAAATTTTATCTCAAGGCGGAATGCAGTTCACAGCACTTGGAGAGGAAGCCAGCAGACAGCAATTGGAGAGGAAGGGCTGGTTTTCCCCCTCGTGCTAGAATAGTTTGGAAAAAAGTTGTGGAAACTCTCACTTGCGTTATACAGCAACGAGCACGTGCACAAGGCTTTGCCTCCAAGAGCTCCCAACCAGGATGGCCAAAGCTCTCCACATCTCATCGACAGGGATGCCAGGATGCGGCCACCCCAAAGGCAGAGGGATGCTCAGGACCCCTCTCTGTTGCCTGTCCCCAAAGCTCCCTTGTCCTCAGGTGCTGGCAGAGGGCAAGCAGTCGATGGGAAAACAGGACTTCCACCTGGGGCAGAATTGCTGTGGTTTCAGGACACCAAGCCAACAAACAAGTTGGGGTTTGAGCCCACGCGTGCTGTCAGACATCACCTCCCTCTCACCTGAGGCGAGTTTGATTTCTAGGGCAGTGCGGATCAAGGCCATCAGCGTGGACGTGAAGTGGACTGTTAAATCTTCAGGCGAGATCGGCATGTTCATCCGCACCAGGCGCTGGAGAGAGAAACGCAGTCGCTGTGAGCGTGGGTCAGAATTCCTCCCCCCTCCCTTCCCTCCCCCTCTGCGAGCCCTTAGAAACAGCCAGATTACAAACATGTGTTAACTTTTCGTGCACTGAGCTAAAATGCATCTTTTCCGTATAAATGTCAGCTCCTTTTCAGGAGCAGGTCTGAGCTGTAACGGTGGCTTTAGCAGTTAAACAATTGCTTTGCCAGCATTTGTACTGCAATCCTACCAAGAGAGTTCTTCCAAAAAGAGCCAGTTTGAATGTTCTCATCCCATCTCACAGCCTCGTACCCTGCTCCTGACAGTCTCCAACTACGTCTGCAGCCTCCAGATGTGTGGCTGGTACCCGTCACCCCTGCCAAAGCAGCATGCTCAGGAGCTATAAACCATGAAGCCACCTCTGCCATCCTTCCCTACACCAGCTACCTTCACCTGTATCCTGGTTCTACAACAGGAGCAATAGCAACAAATGGGACCTGGCACCGTTGAATGAAGTGAGATGATGGAGGATTTGTATCTGCCATCCAAAGACGCAGATCCATCCAGAAAGGGACTGCACCACTGAGTGGGATGTGCGGAAGGCACTTTCAGTAACGACAACAGGAGTCGTGTGAGTGGTTGTACAGGAGCTGTGCAGTCTCTGGAGTGGTCCCGTGATGATGCCTTTTGTACAGAGCCAGAAGCACACTTGAAAACGCTTTGGGACTGGCTGCTAATAGCTAAAGGTGAGCAATATCCTTTTTGTTGGAGAGACTTGGGTTCTGTCTCTTATCTCCTTTCCCTGTAGGTATCCCAGGAGCTCTGAAGGTCTTCTCCGTTCCTTCCAGTCAATGAGCTACACAGCTCCATTGGGACCTTACCCACAGGGGAAGGATTAACATGAGCAGGACTGTCATTTCCCCCAACTACGTTCTTTCAGTCTGAACTCAAAATAGTTCCTCAGGATCAGTATCTTCCAAGATCTTCAGACCTGGTAGCAACTCCTTCCCCATCACCAGTCAGGACCACCTCTGATACGGCAAATCCATCATTCCTGTAAGCAATGAAGTACTTGAGATTGCTTTGGCAAGCTGTGCCTCCCTTACCACCGCCAGCAGCAGAGCATGTAAATGCAGGCAGGGAGAAGCACTCTCCAAGCCTTGCTGATAACCTTAGCAACGCATTTGAAGGGTGGATTTCTTCTCCTTCAGCAACCTAATGATTTCTCAGCTCCTCGGCTTTCACAAGCTGTTTAGAAACTTCCTTGGCCGGAGCCATATCAGACAAGTCTCTGTGTTTCCGTTCTCCGAGGGTACCTGCAACCCGAGGGAGTCACCGGGCGTTAATTTGTCTGAGCACAGCCTCGCAGCAGCCGGTAAAACCAAGTGTTAGCTTGGCCTGGGCCCCTTGCTCGGGAGGGAATTTCATCCACATCTGAAAGCTGCTTAGGCTGTTATTTTGATCTCTATCGCCATACAGAAATCTTCTCTTTGTTTAACAACAGCCCAACATGCTGCTAAGGAAATTTAAGCGCAGTCAGCAGTGGGCTGCAGACTCACCGAGGCAGCAAGCTGCCGCAGCAGAGCGTGCACCCGCGAGGACAGATCCCGCTTTGGCTCTGTACACTATCAAACTATGCAACCTCAAGGGCTGTGAATATTTTTCAGAGCTGCAGCGTTGCTGGTGCAATCCTCCCTTCAGATGTAACTGCAGTGGCTCGGGCTGCCCCGTGCAACCCCGCTCACCGTCCCTGCTGGCCTGGGGAAGCTGTGTGGTAGCAGCACCTCTGCTCAAGGGCAGTTTTTGCTGGTGAAGGGAAATGGAGCGTAGCCGAGAGCAGGGACCTGCCTGGAGTCTCAGGCGAGGCGAGAGGCAGAGCGCGGCAGAGGGCTCCGTGTGAGCCCTGGCTCCTCCTCCTATGCTCTACCCAAAACCAAGCCAAGGCTGGTGAATGAAGACTTGCCCGCCCTTTCCATCACTGGGTTAGCCTCCCTGCCTGAGAAACCTCTGCCACAGTTTCCCAGAGGTATAAGCTGAGCTGCCTGAGGCATTTTGGTGCCCTGAATGAGGACAGACTCCAACCCCGGTACCTTCTGCCAGGCAAGCAGAAATCATTTCCCCCCAGGTGGACGTGTGCCGGTGCTGACAGAGGGCACTGGTCCAGTGCAAAACGTCTGCTTCCGAAGTGAGCTGACATTCAGCTGTTTGTTGAGCCCTGCCCTGCAGCCTTCCAGGCAGAGGCCTCCTTATTTATCTTAATACACCTCTTCGGATCTCATTGCACGCTGCAAGGACAAGAGACTCCTGTAACAACCTACCCTGTCTCCTAAAGTCTGAGACAAGCCATTGTAATCTCAAAGAGCTTTCTTAAAGCATGCCCAGAGGTTATCCTCCATGGCTGACAAGCCTCAGAGATAGGGAAATCAAAGCCCAGACTCTCCTCCCTTTATAATTCAATGACAGTATCAAATGCTGGCAATGCCACAACAAGTTTTTCTGCTCACTTGTGTCAAATGAAACAGGATTTTAATTCAGACTTCTGCCCTCAGCACACAAAAAGTTACAACAAAATTATTATATCCACCTGAGCCCACAGTTACCGCTTACAGAGATCCCTCTGAATCCCAGTTCAGTGGGAGAGAGTTAAGGGATGGAGAGAGAAAGAAGATGCATGGAAGTGAAGAACAAGCAGATGAGAAGTACCTCCTCCCAGGAGAGCTCTATCCTCACAAAATCTAACGAACAAAAAACATTTTGGGACTGAGATGTCCCAGGTCCCCCAACTGCCGTTCTAGAACAAATTCCCAAAGGGAATGGACGCGGAACACAGGCCACATCGCAGCAATGCCGTATGAAGGTCTTTCCTCCTAAATTTTAATCAGGGACAAAGGATTTAGGGGGAGATTTTCCAAGGGAATGCACAATGCACACTTGCAGGAAAGTTGGCTGAGCAAAACTCACCTGCAAGTGCTGAGCAGGAGTGCTGCAAACAGCCACCTGGAAGAGCCTCTCCCCAGACCATGTCCCTTCCCTCCTTCCCACGCTACCCTCAGCATTTTTTTCATCCCTATACGCAACCAGATCAACCTGGACGCCTTTAGGTCATTGCAATTTCCAATCTGACAAACCATCAGCCAACAGAAAGCGTGGTCGTTGTGCAGGTCCTCGCACATCTCGCAGCCCCTGGCTGGGGACCGCTGGCTCTAGCAGTCATGTCAGGAGAGGGGAGGCTTGGGTGGGATGTCTCCTGCTCTCCTCTCTATCGGGACAGGATGCATCTCCCTGTCCTCCCCAGGGCAGGTTGTTGGCAGCCAGTTGAGGAGCACTTGTGTTGCAAGGTGGGTTGCAAGTTGCACCTACCAGGGCAGAGCAGCTGCCCATTTCTTAGCCAAAAAAAGCCATTAAATGGGACAGAAGTGCCTTATAACCTGCTGCAGCTAATCTCAATGGGTTTCAGCTACAAGCCACCCCAGATCCCTCCCGACATCAGTGAAAATTGCTTTCTTGGAAGCACAAATGGAGAAAATAAGTTGCTCAAATGGATATACCACATTTCTGGGAGAGATCCTGCTGAAGATGAAGCAGTTGGGAGAAAGGAATTGATTCATCTTTGATTCAAAATAGCTTTACCATCACACTGTGTGGGGGAGGCAAGGGAGAAGGCAGTTTGGTGAGACATGCTCACACCATGTCCCCGCACCACCACTGACACCCAGAGGAGCCAAGGACTCAGCCAGACACTGGCACAGCCACCCCAGAGGAGGGACTCGGCACCTGGACGTCCCTGGGCATCGTCTGGTGCGTTTTCCTAGGGCCAGAAACACAACTGAAAGACTGAAATTGCACGCAAAATCTTCATTTCCCCCCCCAGTATTATCAAACACCCTTAAACATTAAAATAGTTCCTTCCAACATGTGCGGAGCAAGAAATTTCAATCCTTTCAAAGCTACTTTCTAGTTTTACCTAAATTTTAATTCATATACATTTCTACAATACCCATGTAAAAGAAACTGGGATCCAATTGAAATTAGTAAAATTTCCCAAAGTCAAATATTCCAATTGACCCAAAAATTGCTCTTTGAAAAATTAATGAAGAACTTTTGATTTTCATCCCTAACCAGGATAGAAGAGACAACTTCAATGTTTTTCAGACAGCATGGGCAACAACATGGTTGAAAAAGCCTGAACCAGTTGTTTAGCCTGTACACAGTTTAAAGCAAAATTAATATCTCCCCACATTTTTGCTGTTTTTCTAGCTGAAATTGCACTTCAAGGCCATGCCTTATCAGTTCCTCATGCTTTGGAATATGATGCAAAAATTTGATTAAAAAATAAATCTGATTTGAATAATTTTCCATCTTTCTAGACCCCAAAAGGAAAACATATGAGCCTGCTGATGCAGATGGCAGGGGACCCGATGCTTCCCCTCGCACTAGTAAAAAAACTTGCATCACTTGGGGTGCCCTGAGAATTGCCAGCCACAAACAAGGGCTGTTCAGGTGAATTAATAACTGAGGACCATAAAAAAAAAAAAAAAAAAAAAATCCCTCCCAGGTGCCCAGACCTGGCAGGAAAGGGATTCTCTGCTCCCCACGTTGCTCCTCATCCTCCTCTCTGCTCTGATTTCCTCCAAGAGTGTTTGAGGAAAAGCAGCCGGCAGCAGATGGAGTCCCCGCTCCTACTTCCCAACCGCGCTTGGGGAACCCTCCTCCAGCCCTTGATTTTAATTAGGCGGTTTTGGAGTCATCCCCCTCCCGAGCGAGGGGAGCTCGTTAATGTTTCTGCAGGAAAAGGCCCCAGAGGCAGGAGCTGCAATATTGTCTCTAGAGTCTCCTAATTAACTCTGTGCAGATAACGAGGTAGTAACCGATTACAGCCAGGGTTAGGGAGGCAGCGCTTTTTGCTCCAGTTACTTGTGTGGTCAGGAGGGGTGCAGACACCCCTCAGCTTCTAGTAGTGATTTAATTGCAAATAAACAAAGACATTGCTAATGAGAAACCAAACCTTTGCATCAAGCAGAATTGACAGAATTTATGCCCTTGCAGCATTTGGTGCCTGCAGCTCTTCTGCTTAGAAACTTCTTGGACAATGTCAGAATAGGCAGGGAATGTGTTAGAGAAACAGGGGGGAAATTCATTCTGGTGTCAAAAACCAGGATAAAAGGTCTCCTGCTGGCTCCCAGCCTGACCCAGAAAGTGAGCACTGAACAGAAATATCTGCACTGTAAATTTTATTCACTGACGCATTTGTCCAAACATTAGCAGGAAGAGGAACATACTGAGCTACTGCCAGGAAAACTAGCTGGCACCCCCATGGATTTGAATTATTAAGAGCACCCCATCAGCAGCTCCTGCGCAGCCTCTGGGACAAGAACTGCTCTGGGAATGATCCCCAAATGCGAATAAATTTGGGACAATGGAGCGCTGCTTGTGGGAAATGAGGCTGAGTTTGGTGAATAAATTATTTGCTATGAATAATTCACCCCAACCTAGTTGTAATTATTCTACTCTCACTTAACTCTTCCATTGGCTTCAGAGAGGCTGGCCATGGCCTTCCTCCCTCCTGTGGCCAACAGAGGATTCAGGTCTGTGCCCCGAAACGTGGGCTCTGTCTCTGGCCCACAACCAGACCTGCTGCATGGTCATCCCATCTTCAGCAGGTACAAGAGAAGAGATTTAGCAGCATTGTGGGCATTTCCTTCTCCCATTTTTCTCTAGAGATGCAGAGGATGGACTGACTCCAGATGACAGAGATAGAGTTGCCAGAGCTGCTGCTCTGCCCTTATTGCTCCTACTGAATAGCATATAACGCCCCAGGACCCTTCGCTATAGACAAGCTGATTCTGTCTAAGAGGCCTCAAAGTCTCAATGGCGACTGTTGACGGCATGAAAAAAACACCACCCTCATCTGAAAATGGACCAGTGATTACATTTCAAGACATCAGAGTGAAGTCAAAGTGTTTTTTTTCCCTCTTTTCATCTCACCACATGGAAGAGGTGTTAAAATTCCTATCCTTTACCCTTTTCTCACCCTCCCAGTGCAGGATAGAGCTCTCCTGGTGCCTGAGCAGCGTGGCTGGAGGATCCCACGCATGCACCTCCAGGCAAGCAGCAAGCCACGCGCACGAAATTGCAGAGGCTGGTCACGCCGACCAAGGAGAACAGTTGAGAAAGGGGAACCAGAAAACAGCAGAAAGGAAGGACAGCAGCCAAAGAGGCTGCAAAGAAGGAAAAATCCAAACAAAACAGCAGTGTGCACATACAGAGAAGGCAACATGGACGAAGACAAGGGGAAAACACACAAAACCTTTGCAAACACAGAGAACTGAGAAAATATATATGGGAAGAAAAAGGGTGAACACATGGGGCAAAAGAGCTTTTGCCAGACAGAAGAGTTAGGTTCTTTAAAAATCTTTTGGTTTAGAAGAAGAGAGCAGAAATAGTGCAGAGACAAAGCCCTGGCTGCTGTCGGCACTGACCGAGCTACAGCTGCAGGATGAGGGGGTTGTCCCCCACGCTGGCTCTGCGGGGAGGTGTGCATGGCTGGGGGGGCTGCACGGTCCTCCCCAAGTCTCCCACCAACTGTGGGAGGACGGCAAGAGTGACACTGGGGGGGGGCGGGGGCACCCAGCGGGTGAAGGGCAGGGGGATGCTGCGACCCACACGCAGCCATCATCTGGGGGAAGATGCTCAGCACCAATCTGTCTCCATGGATGTGCTGTTCCTAGTGTTGCACATAGAAGTGGAGGAGGGAGGGAGTGAAAACTGGTGCTGCCCCCCATGAGGGTTTAGTTTTATCAGCTGCCATAGCTGAGAGTGGGGGTCAGCCCAAGCTGCAGCCTTACACCATGGGAAAAATTCAGATCTGCTCTTAAGTCTGTATTTCTGTAGTTTGGGGCTCTTTCATAATGTGAAAAATGAATCTGATCACCTCCATGCTCAGAGAAATCTGACATTTAGTCTAGGTTTGAGCTGTGTGACTTGAACCCATCTCTACTTATGGTTCAGTCATACACAGACATCTTTTAGAGGCTTCTTAATAGATGGGTAAAAATTAAAGACATAAAAAAATTAGGAGTCTATTTTAAAAGGAAAACATTCATATGTACCTAAGTGCAGTGGATTTGTTCTGCAAAGATGGACAAATTAAATGAGATACCAGCTAACTCACAGGGAAAAGACAGGCTAGGGAAGGCACATCTGCGGTGCCTCTGCCCAGGAAAGTCTGCTTCAACAGCTGAGAACAATCACATGGAGGCAGAGAGACACAACACTATGAAAATCAGCCAAAAGGCTTGTTTAAAATGCCTATTTTAACACATCACCTTTTTCATCCCCTTTTATTTTCTTCCTTTTTTAACTGTACAAGCTTCAGGGAAAAAAGAAAAAAAAAAAAAGCTTTACGCTACTGGTATGCATTTGTGAGCACAGAGCAAATCTGGTTGCCCAGCTGCAAACACCTACTGCCGGGCTTTCAGCAGGACACAGCTCCATTTTAAGTCAATGGAACCTCACAGGTGCTAAAAGGAGGCATTACTTCAAAATCATTGGGTTTCTGTGTAAAATTGGTACCTCTATATAGATGTTTATCCATCTACTCCTCTATTGGCAAGAGCTGAGACCTGGGAGCTGGCATGTTGATGTAGCTGGGTTTCTCAAGCTTTGTTACGGAATGGTGGGTATGAATTGCTCGTAATAGAGATGCTCTTTTAAATCAGCCACCAAAGTGGGCAGAAACAAATAAAAAGGAATATAGAAAAGATATCTAACTGGCTAGCTTTAAGGTTATGTTTAATTTTCTTTTTACTTTAAATTCTAACACACTGAGGAAGGATCTTGTAGGAAGCTGTATCTGAACCTCTTCTTGCTGCTAAGTGCCCTACTTAAAGGTTTAGCTTGAGTCTCTTTGCAAAATCTTGCTTTCATATGGCCTCAGTGAAAAAACAAGCACTATTGGAAGGGATGTTGTGATCTGGATCCATTGCACCAAGGACAGTGGGGTACAATAATTAGGCTTGGTGGTGGCTGAAATGACGTCAAAAGCAAAAAAACCCTACCCTGTTGAGTTTGATGGACGTTCAATTCCACCAATGCCAAACCTCTCCCTCCAAAACCGTGAGGTTCAATGGTAACAGCTTCCAAGGAACTGCCCCTGCAAATGCAAATTTCCAAGCACCTTGCGAGCTGTTGGGAGAGCAGCATGGCTTCAACTGGTGGGGTCTGAGTCTGCTCCGTAATTTTGGCTCTGTGTCCATCTGAGTTTCCACCGCATTCATCCAGGCAGTGTCTGAAAGGCAGCAGCTAGCAGCCTTTTAGATAGAATCCACTTTTGCGGTTCAATTAAAAAGTTTTTCAGAATAAACAATAAGTTTGAGTGATTTCTTCATCTTACTGTCTTAAATGTTTTCTGTTAAAATAATTTCTTTCACGAGGGTATTTAAGGAGCCCTTCTGGTGTTGCCTCTGTTTAATAGCTTGCTAACTCCTACAGTACTGCCTACTCTAATTACTCCAATCTAATTAAGAGGAGGAAAAAAACAACATACTACTGAAGGGCTAGTGAGAACCGATAGTCAAAGAGCTGTAGGAAGATAAATGGGGATCATATTGGTGGGGTAATTTGCTCATTAGCACCCTCCCTCCCCAAATTAGCCTAAATGGAAGCAGAATGAGAGAGGAGAGAGAGAAACACTGATAGAGATAGCAGAGACATACTTAGAAAGACAAACTGATGTGCCATAGTTTCAAAGACCAAAAAAAAGTTACCAAAAAAAAAAAAAAAAAAGAGGCAGAAGATCCAAAATCCAGTCTGCTTGGAAAGCAGAGAAAGCACCAGAAAAGTCCAGGGGAACAACACTAATGCCACAGAAAACCCACTTCAGCCACAGCACAAAAAGCTGGTGGTTTGGCAGGAGTTTCTAGAGGGGTTGGTCTACCTTATAGGCAACGCGAGCAGGGCATTTCTTTCCAAGGCCTAGAGGTGGGGACATGTGTCTCAGCATCTCATACATGTCTGTGTAACTGATGCGCCCGCTTGGAGTCAAAGAGAGGGAGGCAAAAGCAAGAGCACACAGAAATCAAACCAGAGCGGGTAAGGGGTGGGGGGGAAGGAAGGGGATGGGGGAAAAGGCAACACAACGGAGCAAATGAAAAGGAGGAGAGAGAAGGGAAAGCAGACAAGAAAACAAAGATCAGGTTAATCAGATTTCTCAGGAAAACCAAACCAAAACAAAGAGGTGGGTAAACAGAAAGGTTTCTCCGCTTCCGTTGCTGTGTTTCAGCGCCCAACGTCTCCTCCCCACTGCAGGGATGTCCCATGGCCAGAGCTGCGCCTCGGCACGGGGTCCCTGCGGGGAATGATTGATGTCTCCGCTCGGGTGGAGAGGGTGTGGGGAGGGCTCAGGTTCGGCTGGCTCTTTGTGGGGGTGGAGGGACGCTCCCCCCTCTCGCCCCCCCCAAACCAGTCAATCAAGAGGCTGTATTGACCATGCCAGGGAGAGCTGGTAGGCAGAGTTATGGGACAGGGAGAGATGGGGCTTAGAGAAAATGTTCAGCTTTCCTTCAGTGAATAAAGAGTTTGGGTTTCAGGTTAGCCTGTGGGCTACGAGAGAAGCAAAAAGCCAGTTCTGGTGTGTTTGCTCAAGGGACAGACCGGGACTGCTCTGACTCCAAGCCAAGGGTGCAACTCTGCAAAACCTCAGCCAGCCTGAATTTCTCCTCCAGCCTGAACTCAGGTTTGACAAACCCAGAGCCCAGCACTCGATTTGCAGGAAGGTGGTGGAAAGGGGACCTGTTTCTCCCTTATGTTTGATGGGGTCCCTCTTTCCTCAAGCCAATATCAACTGGTTGTCTCCATCACTGAGGGCAGCTGGCTGGCCTGTGTGTTAGAGGGAACTGGGGATTGCAGAGATTTGGGAAAAGGCCCTTAGCCCAGCCCGTTACTGAATAGCATCTACCTTCAGCACATGGTGGTGGTAAATAAAATCCTGCCCCGAAAAGCAAGAGATGCAGAAACAGCATGGAATTCTCCTGCTTTGCCTTTTTCTGACTACTGAAACCGGGAGCATGGCTATGACAATCTCATTTTGTTCTCCCAGCGAGCTGCCTGCTTATTATATTGTGCAAATCTGTGCTGCCTGTCATCTGAGGAGACCTGAGTATATTGCAGCATGCTATTAGTTCATGTTTAACCCCTGGAAAAGCAGGACAGTATTATCGTCTCCACTGTAGCAGGAGGGAAACCAAGACCTAAGCACCCCCAGGAACCCCCTTTCTCCAGCAGGACAGCTACAGCAGCGAGCACCCGCACACCCGCCCGCTGCCCCGACGTGGGGCTCAGTTCCTATGTAAAGCACTGGTGCAGGAGGGGGTGGAAGAGAGAACTTACCAAGCCAAAAACATCTATTCCTGTCCTTGGTAACTAACACAGTTAAAATACCACCCGGGTTTTATAGCCCAGAGCTAATTTAGAGGCTGCTGAGAGACACAATTTGTAATTACAGCCAATGGCTTCCCCCCCCCCCGCTTCTCCCTTCTGCCCCTGCTCCCTGGCTGGAGGTACAGGCTCTCTGCCTTCTCTGCAACGTTTGGTAACTTCATCCCCACTCAGGTGTGGGAAACACCGGGGCTGGAGTGAAAGAGAAAAGCGAGCTCCACTTCCCTCTCCTGCATTTTCTGTTCTCTATGCACTGAGTGCAGGAAAATCCCTGCCTGGAACTGGGACCCGACTGAAGTCTGCTGTCATCCTGTGCTGATTTCTTGGCAAGATCTGTCCTTAATTTCCCACCTCAGCTCCCAAGCACAATACACTTTTCCTGTGCCACGAGGAAGGGGTGGATGTCCATCATAGCTTACGATCTCAGAGACGTAATTTTGCTCCCAAGGCAATCTCTGGCTGTAGCACTGCGAAAAGCTCATCCCTTCATCTCTCCCCAGCCTAGGTAACCATCCCATTTTGCTGCCCAGTTAACCAGTGCCCAGATCAAATGTCTTTCCAGCTCACGAAAGGCTCATTCAACTGGACTGACCATGCTATGAAGCCCAAACAAAATGGACTTGTTACTCCTTAGAAATCTTGGGATGACATTTCTCTCCGGTGTGTATATATGGAGAGAAAGTGCTCAGATGCTGTGCTGCTCCTCCCCAACACTTCCCACCCAGACCCGGCAGGATGGAAGCTGGAGGGTTCACTGTCTCATAAAGCTGCCTGTCTCCAGCCAGCTGGGGTGTGGGAGGAGACGGGGAAGAGATGCATTGAGGAAAAAGGAGGCAGTCAGTCAATCATTCCATTTTTTTCAGGCAAGGGGTTAGTTATGTTACAGTGTCTTTTTGGTACTGTTTGCATTTGCACTTTGGAGGGGGTAAAAAGAAACAAAACCAGAACTGAAAATGCTGGAGGGAGTCTCTGAAGTTCCAAACCTTGTATGCCACCCTATGAGGGCACTTCTTTCCTAAGCCCAGGGGTGGAGCAATTACACGTAACAAATTGTACATATCCTTATAATGAATTCGGCAACTGGAAAGAAAACATCAGATGTTATGACAGCAAAACCCAAGAGGAATCAGTTTTTCCCCAGGCAAACAGGAGAAGTTGGAAGGGCAAAACACGCTGAAAAGAAAGGTTAGTTTGACAGCAACTGGGCTTGCAACGAAGGAGACACTTTAACAGAGAGAGAGAGAGAACTTCCAACTGCTCAACAAAATCCATATCCTTAGATTTTTCTTCTGTGAAAACCTCAGGGCCACATGCAAGGCTTTCCAACCATTGCATTTTGTTACCTTTACCACTACTGTGTTATGTCCCTGTGCCCGAGCATCTGCCTCCAGACGGCCCCTACACACCTCCCAGGTGCTGCAGCAGCCCAACAAAACCAGCGCCTGCAGCGCACAAATAGCTTATTCAATGGATTATTACTGGGAGTCAAATTAACTGGTTCAAAAGAGCTTGGGAACCTTTCCCTTCCCCTGTTACCACCTACGTAACCCCAGGAGGGCTGCACTCTGCTTCGTGGGCAAGAAGCGATTTGCTGGAAGTCCAGAAACTGCCATCTCGAGAGCCATTGGCACGGGGAAAATCCAGCCTTCGTTACCAGTAGGTGAAATCAGACGCCTCGAGGCAGCTTTATGGTCAGTCTCATTAACTCCCAACAATATTTTCAGCTAATTTAACAGCAGGATTAGCTTTCCTAATCTTTTGTAACCAACCAAATCATGTACAAAAAGAGCTGTACTGAACTTCAAAATGACCTCTGAAGAAAAACGAGATGATTTGGCTTCACTGTGTTTATTTTGGTACGCTATATAAAGAAGGCTGGAATATTTTGGAATATCTCCTTCAATATTACTGCTTTTTTGGATGTGAAAAATTAAGGTCTGTTCAAAACCTTCACAATCAACTCAAAACTATTAATTCAGAAACAGATCAAATGGAACTGTGCAAGTCTTGGCCGCAGGCCTAATCATGGTTATAAAAAGTATATTGGTTTAACTGAGTCAAGAAGTCTACTGAAATTTTAGAGTGGTTTTGTAAAATCAGCGTGTAGAAAATATGTATGAGCAGTTCCCTGAGCTCCCCAAGAGTCTGTGGAAGGCTTGAAAACCCAAGCCTAAATTGAATTGGAAGGTCATGGCAGCAAATTATGACAAATTAGGACAAAGAAGGATTCTTTCCCAGGTTGTTGAAATCTATTTCAGTTTTGTTTATTTTCATCAGCGTGCCGTTTTCTCGGATAGCTAAGAAAAAGCTCTCCCTCGGGAGCACCTGCACCTCTCCCAACCGCTGAAGGTGCTGCCAGTAACATCTCCCTCAGCT